>NC_056739.1:1905438572-1905673572 GCF_019279795.1 Protopterus annectens | reverse complement strand
AGCTGGCCCCAACATTTCGAATAGTTACCATATGTTGAGGCTTAGGAGCCACTGGTTATTGCTGTCTTTTGCATAATGTCCATTTCATGCCTCAGCCTTCCTTAATACTATCACTCTCCCATCAAATGTGCACTTTATCGCAACTGCTGTGCAAGTAGTTGTGTGGCATCAGTAGCTAATGCACGTCATGTGATCATGGATTAGGTAGGCAACAGTTTGATTATCATTTTGTATACCATGTAGCAATGTGTAAAACAATTGCTGGCAGGCAATAATGATGCAATGCATAGAACAGGTGATTACTACGCTAATGACCCCAGGGATGCCTTTTTAGACATAGCTATGCATCTGACAAGTTTTGGTAACCTAAGGTTATTTTAAGAAGTATATGTTGCCTTGAGCATAGGTGGTCAAGCATTTACAGGCTGTATCATTCTAATAAAGATGCTAGAGCAGGGGTAAACTTCTGATTCCCCATCCACTGGTCCAAGTTACACTTGGATTAGGTTAATGAAGACATATGCTTTCTATGGATAGGACATTGAAAGGGTAGTCTCTGGGACACATAGCTGTCCCTCCAATGTGTCTTATTTATGTTGCTAACGAGGCATTGGTCCCTAGATCAGATAATGTTTTGCAGATGTGAAACAGGATGATCAGAGTGGGGTCAGAGGATGCTTTGTAGGATAGGCATAGATCGCCTCTCAGCTGTCTGTAAAAGACAGAGTACAGGGAAAGACTTTTGAGGTGGTCTTCATAGGACATATGGTTTACAGCCTGTATTCTTTTTGTAATGACCCTTTGTGGATGCTCCACTTGTTGCATATGCCTGGTCAGGGATATTAGGTTTTTACTCAATGATTTGCCTAATGAGGGCTGAGTACAGCAAAACAATAACATCCTTGAACCTTGATACTACACCCTTGTTTATAAGTTCCCCAACATAGAATGCTTTCCTTAATACCATAGACACATGATGGTCAAAGGCCAGGTTCCTGTCTAGATGTGTTCCAAACCCCTGACCATGTCTTGTGAGAAAGTCTACCTGGATATGACACTTGCACAGTGATAGTGTTTTCTGTCCAAATTGTTGTGCTCACATTTAACCATATCCATACTCATTTATACACAAATTGTTGCTGGCCATCATCCAGATGTGTGATTTCTGAAAATAGTTGTATAATTTGTTCTGTGCCATCTTTAGGTAGAGCACAACTCAAGGGAATGTGAGCTAGGCAGGCATGCCTCAAATCTATACTGGTCACACCTGCAGAATACTGACAACTGTCCTTAACTTATGGTAATAATACCATGTAGGAATTCAACTCTGGTAGCATGGTATATCCATCTGACAGATTCTACACCCCACTGACATCATGATTTCATGCATACACTGGTTGTTGGGTTTCAATCAACACAAGTGTTATACTCTATGCATTTTACATTCTGAAGGATTTCTTTTTAAATGCACGTCTATGTCTATTCACACTTTTTCTGAATGCCATCTGTTGTGGCGTATTACAGTCATGTCCACCAACTTCCTTCTTCAATGACAAAGGTAATTCTTTTGAACCAAGTAAGTGCATTTTGTTTCTCTGATATCAACTAGTCCAGTCCCCTTAAATGTATTTGGCAGACACTTCTTTCCTGAGTACTCGGTTAGCATGCTTTGCAACCCCCCTTTCCAGGTGAAGGTATCCTTGCAGAAAGTAGAGTTCATAACCAGGTATGTGCATTTTTTGTTTGCTTGATATCAGTTTGTCTATTCCCCTGGAATGCTATTTGGCAACCACCTCTCTTGTGTACTCTTGTTAGCATGCTTTTCTAATAGTCTGTTCTTGTGAATATATATTTTTATAGAGTCAGGAATTCACACAGGTATGCACATTTTGTTTTGTGTAATAGTGAATGTTCTGTGTCCTAGATATGTTATTCCACTCACCACAGCTCCCATTAATACTGTAGTAAGCCCTGCTATTCCAGTGATAAGGAACATGCTGGTGATATCAGCAGGGCTTCAATAACATCTCTGATTTTGTCTCTTTTAGTGCTCTCATGATTTACTTTCCCTGCATATATTAGCTATCCTACCATAATTATAATATAACAATGATGTCCAATATGTGGGTTATGCAAGCATTGTCCTAACATATTTTCTTTTAATTTGGATTCTTATGTCACTGTTATGATGGCCACTTGTGGCAAATTAAATTAAAATCAGATCACCCTCCCGGACTCAACGAGTCCATAAATGTGAAATGTTTTTTGAAGTATCAAAAGTTGAAAGTTGATAAAAGCAATGATTTTGTTTGCTTACATATTACATAAAAATAATACATAAAAATGTTACATACATTTTTTAATAATTATATTTTTTTAAATGTATGAGTCATTAATTGAATGATTAGTATCAGTTGTTATTAGTGTTGTATTTAAGGTTCCATTTTGTGTGTATTTCTTCATTCTGATGAAGTCTGAAAATAAAATTGTGTTACGCTATTTTTGGTGTGTTACTCCAGCTGCTGTCGGCTTTTTGCTTCCATGTGTTAAAAATGGCTACGTAAGTGAGCTGCGCATATCTGCAAGGCTGTGTGATGTATTTTGGGGGATTTGCATCATGACTGCTTCACTGGCTAACCTTGTTTAGATGCTTGTATGGTATGTTCATCATGGGATAGTGCTGTTTCTTTTCCCATTCCAATTTGTTACTTGTGTTAATTGAAATCATCCTTATGTTTTTTTTCTGTGACCTCTTGGAGTGTGATGGATGGCTGTGGTGGCTCGCATCAACATTACAACAGGGATGTACTGGTGTATGGAATGTGGTGCTATAGTAACCCACATCAGGAAAAGCATTTTTACATTTCTAACTCATCCTTATGGCATATTAATGATACACCTCTCACACTCGGTTATTGTGAGGTATATGCAGATCACATTCTCTTGTTGTGAGGTGTGTACACATTATTGCATCACACATTGTTTACTAACATATTTCACATCTCCCCATACATGCTTCTCACCTTTACTAAATTTCACAGCTTGTCCACTTTTTTGCATCACAGTTATATGCAGTTCCTCCTGACCTTTAGGGTTGCTATTTGACATAATCAAAAGAACTGTGGTCACTAGTGACAGATCTTTGAGTTGTAGACTTCATACCGTTCAGAAAATTCACACAACTGGTACATCTATTATTTTATCAACATTCATAATGTATGTCAGCAGTATTTACCAGTTGTTGCTAATTGTGTGCCTTTGTCCCAGCATTATTTGTGTGTTTTGTCCACTGTTTTTCCTCTAGACAGCTGAAAGGTGTATCTGAGTATAACTCAACATTTCATAAATTGCTGTATTATGTTATGATAATGCTGCACACTTCTATGCCTGGTTATACTGATAACTCTGTAAGCAGTGCTCTGCATGAGCACAATTAAGCCAGAGAACTCCACAATACCTCTCATTGTCTGTTGCTAATCTTGCTCATGCTTTCTTGTTTATCTGATGCTGTTCACTACATCTGCACTGAAGACCTGCACAGGTGCACTCACTTCAGATTATATGGTTTGCTGTGCACACTCATTTGTTTTCATCATGTACATAGATATGACTTTGCATTGCTTACCACAATGTGGCCATGAGGTTAGCCTGTGGGCTCAAGGAGAGACTCCTGATGGTGCTCCGTGCATTGGCTACATGAGTATTAAAATAGCAGTGCTGACCATTGCACAAACATGATCAATCATGTTAGTTTAAATGTGACTTGTGCATGCTGTTAATGATTCCCCAGGATTGTGATAGCCCCTATAATTCCAAGGTTAAACCTGGTGCTTATAGTTTTCTTGCTACTCCACCGATTCTACTTTTCCACTTATAAGACATACATCATTACATGGTGTAAATATTGCACATAGTATCTCTTCTGTTTATTTAATATCTGTGTTCTGCTCAATGTGATTGTTACATTTCTGTTATTTTTATTATAAATGTAACCTGGACAGAGCCTACTAATGGCCATGCTATAAGATCCCTTACAAGGAAAAAGCCATTGAAGAGCATTATATAAAGCCCAGTTATGCAATGACTTTATTAGGAAAGGGTAAGACATATTTTTTCTTAAAAATGTTACTGATAATTGCCCTGACTCATGTTTGGCTGTGAAATTGATGGATTTACCCTTGGTTGGCTTTGTTTGATCACTTGGGCCTCACCCTAGCTTTGGGCACATTTTGCATTACCCATACCTGAGTGACAGTTTTTGCTAAATTAAAATAGCTTGGCTTGTATTAATGCTTAATCTAATATTGCCTGAATTGGCATTTTCATAACGTAGCATACTATAACTGCAACATTCTAAATACACTCTCCAGAAGGGCATTTAGATAATATGTACCATTCTATTATTGTAAAATTATTTTCTGAGTGGCTTAGAGGTAAATCTACCATTTAAAAATCCTTATGAATTTCTACATCTCTGGTACTCCGAACTGTGTCTGTGTTCTAAAAATGTCAAGTAAGTTCTGTTATTACTGATGCATTATACAAACTCTGACAACATTTCACAGTCCAGTTTATACAAAACAAAAATATTATCAATAAAACATACATCTAAAATTATTTTTCTCTCTATGAGGCTAGATATGGATATAGATATAGATATATGTTCATAAAAATATAGATATACATATATCATTAGATATAGATATAGATATTAATGCATGGACCCCTATAAATATTTAAACCACAAAAAAATTGACATCATAGATGTCTTAAAAATAAATGAAAAAAATTATCTGAATTATTTGTATGGTCTGACACATTAACTCTGAGCATGCAAAATACAAAGTGTTTTTGTGCAGTGCTACCTCCACACAGCCCACAATTAAATATTGACAATCAGATTACACAAAACTGGTGAAATGGCGTATTTCCCAACCCCAGCATTATAATAATCCTACAAAGATATTGGGCAGGATTCACGAAGGCTTGCACGGAGTGTAAGAGACGTGTAACACTCCATGCAAGCCTTGCGATCCAGGAACAGCCCGAAACTCCGTGTAAGAGACCAGCTAAAACGTCTCTTACACGCACTGGGTGTGGATATGCTAAATACCTCACTTGCAGCTGAAAGGTATGCAAATGAGGTATATTAGCGATCCATGAAGCAGAAACCAGCCCGTGTAAGAGCCGTTTTAGCTGCAGAAATGTACTCAGTTGACAACTGAGTACGTTTCTGCAAAAATCACAATGGAGCCATGTCAGCTCCAAATAAAGGGTGCATATGTGTCAGGCAGCATGCCAATGGCCAAATATGTGGCCATTGGCAAGGTAACCCAATGCAAATATAAAAAAAATATATCTATTTTTTTTTGCCGATCGCCGATGTTTAAACGCAGCGCAGCCCCGCGCAAACGGGCTGCGCTGTATAAAACATAAAAATGAAGGTTATAAACCCACAAATGTGGTTTTATGCAATACATGGAATGACAGTGCAGGGACCAGCAGACCAAAAACAACATGGCCACTGTGTAGTGGTTGCTAAGGGGGGAAGCTGAGTCTAAGACGTGTGACTAAGCATTAGTAGGCAATCTCATGTAAATGAGGGTTACTGAATCCCACAGTCACATAGCAAATGAGCACAGTCTGAGTAGTGTAAGAGATACATAAGGGGGAGGAATAGAGTAGGAGATAGGTGACATCACAGGGGGGAATGGTAGAAAGAAATGCAGTTCATTGGAGGTCAGTGTAACATGACAGATGACAGACACAGATCAGGGAAAGAGGAGTGCCACAAGATAAGCATGGGAAAGTCAAGAAATGGAAGTTGTACACTGTTACTTACACCAAAGTTTCTTGCTGGGCTTGCATGCGCGTGTCGCGCCATGAAGGGCGGTAAGGCAGTGCGCGTGTAAGGCAGACTGAGCATGTGGGAGCGTGTTGGTAGATTTGTAACACTGTTTGCGCTAGTGTGCGCGCATTTTAACCCGAATAGGCAGATCCTGAACCGTGTAAGCATGTGTGCGCACGTGTAAGCCACTGTGAGCGTGTTTCTGCTGGTATGCACGCTGCTCCCCCCTGAGGAAACAGAAAGGAAAAAGGAAGCAACAGAATTAATAGGAAGCTAGCAGGGAATATTGCTGGAGCTAGCAGGAGAAAACAGTTAGAAGCAGGCAATTACACAGGCAGAATAGTAGCCCAGCCAAGCACTTAAAACTCTGCAAACAGCAGTGCAGGATGTTTCTCTCAAAAGACACTGCAAGACAGGAGTAATCTATTAGAAGTGAAAACTGAAAAAGCTGAACTCAGAGCAGAAATGCTAGGGGCTGCCATAGCTGTCATAATGAGACATAGGCGACTTGCTGAGGGTGGTGACAATGCAGATGGTGCCAGACAACCCACAGTGAGGAGACGGAGAAGAGTGTACAGGCCCAGGGTCACCTACCACGAGTTACATGAGCTGAAGATAGTAGAGCGCTATAGAGTGGACAGAGAGCTCCTGCAGCAAATAGTCGAGCTGTGCAGGCCACCTCACACACAGAACCAACAGAGTGGAACCCATCCCAGTGGAAACCAAGGTATGTGTTGGCCTAAGAATACTAGCAACAGGTACCTTCCAGAGACCAACTGGTGATATGATGGGATATCACAGGCATCAGCCTCCAGGGTACTGCACCAGTTCCTGGATGCCATGTCAGCACATGTCGGTGATCATGTATATTTCCCCAATGCCCGTGAGGTATTGGCCAGCAATATGCATCTCTTCCAGCAAATAGCGGAATACCATGAGGTAGTGGGTGCAATAGACTGTACGCACATACGCATCAAAGCACCAGCCGGTGAGCGGGGTAGGGCCTACATTAACTGCAAGGTCTTCCCCTCCATCAACTGCCAGGTCGTGTGTGATGCCCAGGGCATAATAATGAATGTGTGTGCTGGCTGCCCTAGGAGCTACCATGATTCCCACATCTGGCATTTGACGCAGCTGTACCAGACATTTGCCAATGGGGACATCCCACACGGACACCTAGTGGGGGATGCAGGTTATGCACTGGAGTCGTGGCTGATGACACCCATCAGAAACGCACACACACCTGAACAGGAACGCCATAATGAGACACATGCACAAACACGTAATGTAATAGAGCGTGTGTTTGGGCTGCTCAAGTCACTGTTCCGGTGTCTGGACACATCTGGTGGAGCCTTGCAGTACTCACCAACTACATGTACCCAAATTGTCATGGTATGTGCTATGCTACATAATATGATCTTAAAACAGCTGCAGCAGGACCTGCATAGGGCTGGGCCAAACAGCCCCCCACCATTGCCAAGGCCATCACAGGCAGAGCGTGACTCGGAGGAACAACCTGAGCCTGCCCCAGTAGGCAGAAGGAGGCGTGCCCAGTATGCCCTGGCCTTGGCAAAGAGGCAACGATAGCACATACACTGGCTCAGTAGGAACCCTGGGAATGATACCCCCTCTGACTCACTCAAATAATAACAGGGATGCCTAAAATGACATGACCTGCTCACAAACATGTACAGGGAGTGTAATATGTGCATCCAACAGAGGCAGCCCTGCAGCACCACCTGAGGCATGAATGCCATGTGTTAAGTAATGTAACACCATGTACTATATGCACACTTGAGGACCCTGACTAACATCCACCCTCACCAAGCATGAAGCCACAAAATGGCGATGGGATGATCAATTGCAATAACTGGCTGAAGTAATGCAGTTAGTCAAAGGGGAGCCAGTGTGTTTCAGCTTGGGAAGACATGCTGAGCATGACATGATGCACCACCTGCTAGGGGTGGCGTGCACCTATCAGTCCAGACCCCATGGATACTGGCAAAGGCTGTCAGTACCCACAGCATGCCCTGAATAGGTAAGTCTCAAAACACAAACCCACCTTCATAGGTACCACAAGGGATAGGAACCTAGATGTAATGCTACCCAATGCTAGAAGTCTAAACAGCAAGATGTGTGCAGTGTAAATGCACACAGTATAGAGAATGTTGATATCAGTCCTGTAATAGAAAACTGGGTCTAGGCTCACATCAACACCCAAACACTACCAGGTTACACCTCATACTGTGCTGTACAGCCGCAAAACATGGAACAAGCTACAAAAGGAGGGTGACTAGCAATAAATGTCAAGGATAACCACACCCCCATGTTGGTACCACAACAAGAAGCAGCATGGATTAGCCATGGTCAAATACCAATGGCTAAAACCGCCTCCCAGTATATAGCCTGCTGCAGACTACTGTCCTAATACCAGGAACTGCACCTGGCCTATGTTGGAATACATGAATATATCAAGCACCCCAAACCACATTATATTGCTTGACTGAAAATACCCAGACATACACTGGGAGCATTATACTAGCACCAACACAGTAGGAGAAAAGTTCCCAGAATCCATAAACCAAAATGCCCAGGAACAACGTACCACTCCCACAAGAGGGGTAAGCATACTGGATGTGATAATCAGCAACATGCGTACTGGATGGCAAGATGAGAAGTGTATCCCTCACTGGTAAGACCAGACCATAGAGTAATCACACCGGATATACACATCCTGACCACAGTCCCTGGCCAGAAAACCACAGTGAAAAACATGTGTAAAGCATAGGTTGCACACCTCCAAACTGATGTGGAATCCACAAAAGGCCCTGTGCAGGTGCAGAATATGGGACACATCGCAGAACATGTTATACAGGCATTCCATGAACACAGCCAGGAATGCTTGGATTATGCAATCACAAATAACAACAAGACACAATGCCATACACACAGGCATCTGGCATGCTGGACTCCAGCCATTACCAAACCATGCAAGAGAATGAGGAAGCTACTACATGATAGAGCAAACATAAAAAGGGAAGTAATCACTGATCAGTAGTATGGCAATAAAATATGTTCACACATACAATCCACTAAGGCCAGCCACAATAAGTAGAATCTGTGAATCCAGAGGCAATGTGACACCTGCCCCAAGTACACAGACAGCCCACAACTCCCCCCAATAAATACAAATATATGTGAGAGATGCAACCATTTATCCAAACCGGAGGCTGAGCTCCCCCAACTCAGTACTGTCAAAACTAGTCAGGAGGAGAAGGTAACCACATACACCACAAACTCAGTCCCATATAGACCTATCACAACTGTAAACCAAACACATAAACACAGAAAAACATTCCTGGAGGCCCTAATTACAAACACACCACACTAACAGAGGCCTCCAAAGCAGACCCCAAGCAACCACAACCTCCAAACATAGCATATGCAACACATAGTACACAAAGCTGGTGTGCCAAACAGTTACAGGCCAGAAGGAGAAACAACATGCCTGATACAGTTGTAATAGGTGTCTGTATAGGCAGACACACTGCTGTCCCACTCACCAGACTGAACAAGGGAAAGGGTACAGTAAGCTGCCTGTAGGCTGCCAAAATATGCCACATAACACAAGTACGCAGGTCACCCCAAAGCAAGCAGAAATATGATGCACTCATTGTCCATGCTGGTGTGAATGACCTGAGATGTACCTCCCTGGACTACATGAAAAGAGACATGGATGAGCTCTCTGAGTATGTACTCCAGGCTGGTATGACACTGGCCGTTTGCAGCATCCAACCCTCACCAAGAATGATGCCACAGTACACACACAGAATGATCAGCTTTAACAGGTGGCACAGTTACAGCTGTCAGTCCAAGAGGGTCTAATGTCTATCTGCTTGAGATGTCATGCATGACAAGCCATGCTGCTGTTCCAGGGATGGCTTGCACCTGTTACCCCTGGGAGTCTGGATACTGGATAAGGCCTTTGCCACGTCCAAAGAGCCATACGTAGGCAAGGCCAAAAAGACTAACCCACCACCCTAGAAAACATAAGTGGTAAGAAACATAAGGGTAATGCTGACCAATGCCAAATGTGCAAACTGCAATATGCATGCACCTGAGGCACTTCCCAGTATGGAGAACATCGATGTCTGTGCAGTGACAGAAGCTTGCTGCAAGCCTACTGACAGCACACCAGCACTACCAGGTTATACCACATATCATGTGTTATGTCCCCAACACCTGGACCAAAACATCAAAGGAGGGGGAGTATCCATATGCAGCACAGACACCCATACGGCCAGGTAACTGACAATGCACGAAGCAGCGGAGACCACCCATGTGCACCTAAGTGTAGTCAAAACTGCTGTACAGTCAGCACCATGCGACATACCACACTCTCACACACAGGAAACCCACCCAGACATCCTGAAGACACTGGACAGTATGAATCTCCCACCAAATACCAGACAAGGTACTCACAAATTACCACATAGGTGGTAAACCATTATGTATGCAAGGAGTAATCAGGGACCTAGGGACACAAGTTGACAGTAACCTGTCATGTGACACTCAAAATGCCAATGTGGCTAGGAAGACTGTCTATATTGGACACCGTATCATGAAAGGATTCACATCTACATCAACAGAGGTCACTGTGCCCCTGTACTGTTCCCTTATCAGACCCATAATCTAGTACAATGACTCATATAGGATGTACCGTACCTGACACCTGCAGCGGTTAGGAAGACCTCGGAGGTACCTCACCAAGAGGATAAAGGGTGTCAAATATATGTCATATGCTGCCTGGCTGTAGACACCCCAGCTGAATGCAGTCACAGACTGCCTACACAGAGGCATTGTATGTCTGTTGTACAAGGCCATCTCCAACACAGGAGTAATGGACATGCTCCACCCCAGGAAATCAAAGCCATTGGAGCTGTGAGAGTGACAGATGTCAGCCTCAACACATAATGAAATAGGATGTGCTGGAGGGACAGATACATAACCCAGAGGCTCCCCACACCCAGAAACAGGATCCCAATCCATGTTAGGCAGAGCACCTCACTGACACCCCTCAACAGGAATATTGCCAAGTGGATGGATGATCGTACATGTACACTGGGGGTCTTCACTGTGTCACGTCCAGACAGAGGCACAGTAAAGAAAATCATAAATAGCCATAATAGTCACATAGCAAGGGGCGGCGAAAGACACACACACTCTGGCTAGGCTTACTAATGCCCTAGGGTGGATAGCCTAGTATGAACCTATGAACCTATGAAGATACAAATTGTACAGGACACTAAGGATAATCACAAGGCTTACTCAACTGATGGTAGGAACCATGTTGGGAATTCGCAGATATGCTCCGAATCACACATATATTACAAACAACATACCAAACACACACACATATTGCCAACATACAACCTGACAGGTTCAGTGCAACCCCAGAATGCAAAATATCTATCCCAGCAGACTGCTGGTCCCCTGACATTGCAGATGCTGAGGTAACAGCCATCATCTACAAAGCAAAACACACAGCAGCAAAGGTATGTGATGGTGTCCTGGGCTGAGGCCAACATGGACTCCAAGAATAATGGAATGCCAAATCACACTACTGCCCAATGTCAGCCTTACCACAGGATATGTACCCAAAGAGCAGTGTACAACAACAGTGGTCCTTCACAACAAAGGTGTTGCCTGAATGGATACTGCAAACTACCACCCCAGGATCCTGACAAGCTTGGTCTGCACAGCTATGGAAAGGATCAGTATGTACAGCAGACATAAAGCTATCGTGGACCTACTGACACTGGACCCTACCCAGTGTGGCTGTCGTAAGTGCAGATCCTGCCCCTAAACATGTTTGAACCATTTGGAACAGTCATTAAAGTCATTGATGAGGGCAATGTGGTCCACACAGCGTAGCTGGACCATGCATATGCTTCCAGACAATACCCTACGAGTTCTGTATGGATATGTTCACCAGCTTAAATATAAATCCCTATGTCAGTAGAGGGGTTGCAAACCAGATCAAGGACAGAACTGACATGGTCAGACATGCTGCATCCATGTCAGACTACAAAGCAGATATGAGTGGCATTCCACAAGGTTTGGTCCTGGGACCTCCCCCGTTCCGTATATATGTCCCATAGGTACAGGCCAACATGGAAGGACTGTGACTGAACATGTATGCAGAGGAGTACAAACTGCCCACCATATCCGACCCCCAGCTGACACAAGCAACCCACAAAAGGGCCACATAGAAACAGACAACTGGAGCCATAGCCATGTCAGCAAGCTAATTGCAGAACTGTGTATAGACAACCACCGTGGATATACAGTAAGTGCCCACCAATTACCACACAGGTGTTAACCCATTACGTACCTAACATGTAATGAGAGACCTGGGGACACAAGGTGATAGATATCCTGCATTGGACAAACATGTGGCTGTAGTGTTCGCAGAAACATACCATATACCTACCCAATCATGAAGGTTGTCAGATGTAGATAAGGGGAGGTCACTGTGGCTCTGCAGTCATCCTTCATCAGCATCACAATTGACTACAATAGCCCCTGTGGGATATACCTCAGCAGACACCACCATCAACTGTAAAGTCCACAGCAGTACCCCACCAGGAGTAGCAAAGAGCATGAACAGATGCCATGTGTTGCCTGATTAAACAAACTGCAGCTCCACACACTGCCATACTACCCACCCAGAGGCAAGCTGTGCCTGATGCATGAAGCCATGTCCAAGATGGAATCAATGAACATGCTGCACCTTGTACAATCTGAATGGCAGTGAGCTATGCACATGAGAGACCTGAACCCCAGCACTGACATACATAGGACAAGCTGTACAGAATGATCCATAACACAGAAGCCACCCCCACTCTTGAGTAACCTCCCAGTACAGGTTAGCCAGAGAGTCACCTATTGACACCCCTCAAGAGGAATCCTGATGAGTGGATGGGAGATGGTAGGTTAACCCTGGGTATCACTGTTATGTCAGAGGTAGACAGAGGCACAGTATACTAACCATGACATATGTCATGGCAAACTCCAGTTACAATGTGTGTCAAAGGACAAACACACTCTGTGACTAGCATCAGAAATGGCCTAGGGAACATCGCTAGTGTTTGCCAATGTCCACCTATGTTGTGGAATACACTACCAATGTTGGACAAGCCTGGTGTAGGTAGTCCATATCTGAACATAATGCAACATGGTCATATGTGCACAACTGGCCCCTACACAGTCTGTTGTGCTCACTATGAAGATGTCAAGCAGTGATAGGACTAAAGCCCAGGATACTGTTCACCACAGCGAAAGTACTGAACCAGTACACTATACGGTATTACAGTGTTAGGTCATTATGAAAGGATGTTGACAACTGTATGCAAAGTATCCCATGCAATCCCTGCAGGCACAGTATAATCCCTGTTGTGGCAGACACGAAGCAGTTGGCCAGTAAGTACACAACATGACACCCAACACACAACCATAAATGTGAAATATTGTTGAAGTTCACACACACCCAAATATGTGGTGGACTGCAGAGTTCAACATATGGAAAGGTCACACTGGGCATGCTCGCACACTTTGATAAATGAGGCATATGTCAGACAACATGCCATGGAAAGGCTGAACTGGGCATGCTCCCACACTTAGGCCATATCTCCGTTTAGCAGTTGGCCACACATATCTGGTATTTGTACGTGTCATTCCAGGAACCAACCACAACACAGCAATCTGCCCAGTGCACACAGTAAATGACTACAGAGACAAAAGTGATATAGTGGATCACCCTCATATTCAAACATCTTCCACAGATACACAAGTTGTTCATAGGAACAGGGAATGCTATGACAATAAAGACCTGCAAACAGTCTAACAGCAACAAATATTGTGCATCTGACAATTAAACATATGGGTGCAGAGGTCAATACTAGGCTTGTTGCCCTAGGGAATGACAGCTTAGCCAGAGTGTGCTTGGCATCTGCATCCCCAGTACAGTAGGCTACTGTGCCACTGCAAAGTAGGTCACATAAGGCAATGTGTGAGGCTAGTGAGCTATGCCTCTGTCAAGCAGAGGCACAGTGGAGATCCCAGGGTTTGAATGTGCTAAGCCACATCCATGTTGTTGGTGTGTGCTGGAAGAGGGTTGCTGAGGACCTCTAACAGTAAGTGGGCATCACTAACAGACTGAGGAGAGCCCTATCTGCATTGTCTGGACAATTACACTGTCAACACTGTGTTGTGATGATTATGTGGGAATGAAGTGTCATGCTGGTACTGTTCACAGATTTCCTCCCTCTGTGGGCTACAGCTCTGCAATGTATTAGCTCACTCTGTCTGTTGGACGGCTCATATATTGCTGGTGTACACCTGACAGGTGTCTTGTTGTGGAGCAGTCATGGGTATATGTGGGATAGCATGATCAATGCAAACCTTACACATGCTCATAGAATGCAGTTGTCAAGGATTATGCAGAGTGGCCAGTATAGTTCCCCAGCATGGGTCCTTTGAAGTCGTCCACCCCAGTCTTCACAAGTGTAGAGTCTGCTTGTGCTAAATACAGTTTGTTTGCAGTGACAACCTTGCCTGGGGGTGGGGATGGGATATGGATGTCCAGGGAAAGGTGGGTATGGTCAGATATCAACAATGGTGGTCTACCTCTGGTGTGGAACAGTGAATACCCATGTTGCAGATAGACAGGTGCAATATGTATTCCCCCATGTGGCTGTGGTGAGTGGTTCTGCCATAGCACATGGACCCACAAATTGTAGTGGCTTTAGGGTAAAGTTGTAGAGGCCTGAGTAGTTCCCCCACACAATATGCCTGTACCTGATGTTAACAACTGGAATGGTGCATGTGAACACCTGCATATCCCGGCACTGTTCCCAGGGAAGCAAAGTGTGTGTCCTGGATGTGGGAGTGGTGTTCTGGACTGGTTGTGTTGTGTGTTACAGGTCCTGTGGTCACGAAGCATGGTATAGAACATAACCTGCCAGTGCGATGTGCATATCTGACCCTGAAGTAGGTGGCTGCAAATGCATATATATGCTATCCCCCACCTGACAGGTAGTACTAGATGTACATACCTCTGTAGAAATAAAGATGTCAGCACCCTATAAATACTGCAGGTGCAGAACAAATGCCCAGTAATTCGGATAGCACGTTCTGCTAATGTGTCTCCCTCAAGTGCCATAATATAGTTAGGTAGGGGTTTGAACCATGTAAATGCTCATTGTAAGTGGGGTTGATGTGTGTGCAAGTTTGTGTGAGGGAAGTGTCCCTTTTGGCAACTGTGAAAACACTCTAGAGGATGCACATTCCTCTATCTAAGCACTGATGATGTCAGCACCCTATAAGTACAGCAGGAGAAGAGAAACCTCCCAGTAATGTGAATAGCGTTCTCTGCTAATGCGTCTGTCATGAGTGTCATAACATAATTAGGTAGGGGTTTGAATCTTGCAACTGCCCAGTGTGTGTGGAGGGGGTTAGTGTGTGTGCAACTCTGTGCGAGGGAGATGTCCTTTTTGGCAACTGTGAAAGCACTCTACAGGATGCACATTCCCCTATCTAAGCACTGATGATGTCAGCACCCTATAAGTACAGCAGGAGAAGTGAAACCTCCCAGTAATGCAAATAGCGCGCTCTGCTAATGCGTCTGTCACGAGTGTCATAACATAGTTAGATAGGGGGTTGAAGCCTGCAACTGCCCAGTGTGTGTGGAGGGGGGTTAGTGTGTGTGTAATTCTGTGAGGGAGATGTCCCTTTTGGCAACTGTGAAAGCACTCTACAGGATGCACATTCCCCTATCTAAGCACTGATGATGTCAGCACCCTATAAGTACAGCAGGAGAAGGGAAACCTCCTAGTAATGCGAATAGCGCGCTCTGCTAATCTGTCTGTCATAAATGTCATAACATAGCTAGATAGGGGTTTGAATCCTGCAACTGCCCAGTGCAAGTGGAGGGGGATTAGTGTGTGTAGATGCCTGTGCGAGAGAGATGTCCCTTTTGGAAACTGGGAAAACACTCTACAGGATGCACATTCCCCTATCTAAGCACTGATGATGTCAGCACCCTATAAGTACAGCAGGAGAAGGAAAACCTCCTAGTAATGCGAATAGCGCGCTCTGCTAATGTGTCTGTCATAAATGTCATAACATAGCTAAATAGGGGTTTGAATCCTGCAACTGCCCAGTGCATGTGGATGGGGATTAGTGTGTGTAGATGCCTGTGCGAGGGAGATGTCCCTTTTGGCAACTGGGAAAACACTCTACAGGATGCACATTCCCCTATCTAAGCACTGATGATGTGTAGCGCGCTCTGCTAATGTGTCTGTCATAAATGTCATAACATAGCTAGATAGGGGTTTGAATCCTGCAACTGCCCAGTGCATGTGGAGGGGGATTAGTGTGTGTAGATGCCTGTGCGAGGGAGATGTCCCTTTTGGAAACTGGGAAAACACTCTACAGGATGCACATTCCCCTATCTAAGCACTGATGATGTCAGCACCCTATAAGTACAGCAGGAGAAGGGAAACCTCCTAGTAATGCGAATAGCGCGCTCTGCTAATGTGTCTGTCATGAATGTCATAACATAGCTAAATAGGGGTTTGAATCCTGCAACTGCCCAGTGCGTGTGGAGGGGGATTAGTGTGTGTAGATGCCTGTACGAGGGAGATGTCCCTTTTGGCAACTGGGAAAACACTCTACAGGATGCACATTCCCCTATCTAAGCACTGATGATGTCAGCACCCTATAAGTACAGCAGGAGAAGGAAATCCTCCCAATAATTCAAATAGCCTACTCTGCTAATGCGTCTCTCTCAAGTGTCATAACCTAGTTAGGTAGAAGTTTGAAACCTGCAAATGGCAAGTGTGTGTGTTTGAATGTGGGAGGTTTGTGTGTGTGTAATTCTGTATGAAAGACATGTGCTTTTTTGCAATCAGGAGATCACACTACATGATGCACATTACCCTTTCCAAACACTGATGATGTCAGCACTCTATATGTACAGCTGGAGAAGGGCTACCTCCCAGTAATCTGAATAGTGCACTCTGCTAACGTGTCCCTCTCAAGTGTCATAACATAGTTAGATAGGAGTTTGAAACTTGCAAATAGCAAGTGTGTGTGTGTTTGGATGTGGGGAGTTTGTGTGCGTGCAATTCTGTATGAAAAACATGTGCTTTTTGGCAATCAGGAGATCACACTACATAATGCACATTACCCTTTCCAAACACTGATGATGTCAGCACCCTATAAGTACAGCTGGAGAAGAAGAACCTCCTAGTAATCCGAATAGTGCACTTCGCTAATGCGTTTCTCTCACGTGTCATGACATAGTTAGGTAGGAGTATGAATCTTGCAAGTGTGTGTGGGGGTGGGGTAGTAGGGTGTGTGTAATTGCAAGTGTGAAAGAACAGATCCTTTTGGCAAATACTACAATACACCAGATGCTGTATATTCCCCCAGTAAACACAGGGGATGTCACCACACTATCAGTACAGCCAAACAGGGCTACTTGGCTAGTAATGCCAATAGTGCGCTCTGCTACTGGGTCTATTACCATTGTCAGAGCACAGATAGGTATGTTTTGGAAACCCACAACTGCCACGTGTGGTTGTGTCACACAATATGACCTTGTGGGGGTAGTAGGGTGTGTGTAATTGCAAGTGTGAAAGAACAGATCCTTTTGGCAAATACTACAATACACCAGATGCTGCATATTCCCCCAGTAAACACAGGGGATGTCACCACACTATCAGTACAGCCAAACAGGGCTACTTGGCCAGTAATGCCAATAGTGCGCTCCGCTACTGGGTCTATTACCATTGTCAGAGCACAGACAGGTATGTTTTGGAAACCCACAACTGCCACGTGTGGTTGTGTCACACAATATGACCTTGTGGGGGGGGGTAGTAGGGTGTGTGTAATTGCAAGTGTGAAAGAACAGATCCTTTTGGCAAATACTACAATATACCAGATGCTGCATATTCCCCCAGTAAACACAGGAGATGTCACCACACTATCAGTACAGCCAAACAGGGCTACTTGGCCAGTAATGCCAATAGTGCGCTCCGCTACTGGGTCTATTACCATTGTCAGAGCACAGATAGGTATGTTTTGGAAACCCACAACTGCCACGTGTGGTTGTGTCACACAATATGACCTTGTGGGGGGGGGTAGTAGGGTGTGTGTAATTGCAAGTGTGAAAGAACAGATCCTTTTGGCAAATACTACAATACACCAGATGCTGCATATTCCCCTAGTAAACACAGGGGATGTCACCACATTATCAGTATAGCCAAACAGGCCTACTTGGCCAGTAATGCCAATAGTGTGCTCTGCTACTGGGTCTATTACCATTGTCAGAGCACAGATAGGTATGTTTTGGAAACCCACAACTGCCACGTGTGGTTGTGTCACACAATATTACCTTGTGTGGGTTGTTGTGCATAACAATGCATGCCATTGCCTAAACCAACAATGGCAATGCACACATGATGTATGTGTGTGACACATACACATAAATACCTGTGACCTGCAGTAGTTACCATGTCTGACACGTGCCTCGAGTGGATAAATGGTATTCACAATGCATAACAATATGACTGTGTCTTACTGTGCAGGGGCCGCACGCAGTATGTGTCTATACAGTGTGGGTTGTATATGGTATAATACCTACAGCAGGGGATACACATCTGGTCTGGGCCATATAGTCTACATGTAGTCGATGAACAGGTGCTGCATGTTCCCACCTGTTGTGGGAGTGGTAACATGTTATTCCACTGCAATTCAGTGACCACATGCTCGGAATCTTTCAGCTAGTGTGTTGTAGCTACAGTAATGCTCACGCACAATGTTTGGCTGGATGCAGTCCAGCCATATAAAGACATTTCTTGAGACTGTCATATTGTCAGTGTTGCTAGGGAGGATAGGTGGGTTTCCTGTGTATGGGTGGGTTGTGTGTGCCAGGCTATGAACCAGAAGGCAGTCCAACACACTGTTAGCTGCTCATGGATAGGCCCTGATGCTTTGTGTTGTGCCAGCAACCTGGAGGTGTGTGTATCTGTGGTGCCTTGGGATACCACCCCCCTGTCCATGTGTGTTACATGTGTAGGGGATGACAGGCATGCTATGAGGTATAACCTGGCAGTGATGGGTTGCACCTGTGAGCCGTGAATCAGGACTCTGGTACTGCACAGACATTGCAGTTCACCGTGCTGAGGACAGTGTCCAGTGCATGCATCTTGTGGTGTACACTACTGGTGTTGTGTAGCATCACTGTTAATGTCCTGCCCTGTGTGATACCCGCGGAGGTGGCTATGTAATCCGTGTCCTGCAGCAAAAGGCACTATGTGTGTATCAAGGGGCTTCGCCAATATACAATGGCCCATGGGTGTCACGTGCAAGCTGCCCCTCGCAAATCATTGTGGCTTCCCTAGCATGTAAGCACACGTTGACAGCCAGTGGATACCCTATGAATGACATTGGAGATTGAGCAGAATGTAGACATAGAACACCCTTCCTACATAGAGTGGTAGCATACCTGGTGAGGGTATGATGGCAACCAAGATCAGGCTCATACTGGCCCGTGCCACATGCGGACAGATTCCCTTCTATGTTCCCTATCATGTAGTCCAGGGAGGTATGTCTCAGGTCATCCATAGTGGCATGGTCAATGACTGAATCATATGTGTCCATGCCTCTGACTGACCTGTATGCAAGTGTTTTGTGGTGGACCATAGTGCCCCACAGGCATATCACTGTGACCTTCACCATGTACAGCCTGTTGAGTGGGACCCCACTGCAGCAGCCAAGAGAGGTACCTGACACATCTGTAGCAGGTGTGTTGTGCAGCCCTACAGGCTGTGAGTGTGTGGCACATGGGATGTGTGTGCCATGTGTGGCATGTGCTCTGTTCCGACATAACGTATGCCTGTGTGCCAGCTGCGGAGGTGTGTGATGCTCAGGCAGGATGCTATTCTGAGTCTCCAAGTATGCCCCAGTGTGTTCAGATTGCTGTCAGTGCGGGTCTATGTCAGACTGGTATTGTAGTCACTGTAGTATGTCATGCCACCTGACAGGGTATGGCAGTACTGGGTTCAGAGTGCTCAGTCCCCAGATTGTCTATGTGGTGGCATCCCACACATGTGTTGTACGTTCCTGGCCAGGGGTGAGGGTTGACTGCATACATGTGGCAGCTGTGACATTGCCACATGACTCACATAAACCACAACTGGACCATAGAGGTAATTCACAGCTTACCTTTGCACATGCTACCATAGTAGTGTGATTGCCATGGTGATTACCAACACATAGGGCTGATGGGGAACAACATACTGAAGGTGTGTATGTGTGGGTGTACTGCTACTGATTTCATAGCACTGGCATATATGACTGCACACGTGGGTAAATGCCAGGTAAGTCATGTGCAATGTGTCACAGGCAACGTACATGCAAACAGGACAGACAGTGACGTTCTGTCATGTGGAAACTTGACATACGTATAGTACGCTATGCAGATGTCACTAGGAGTCCACAGAAGCACTGTAACTCTGCATTGCAGGTGGAAGCAGTGTTCCAGGGAACCCCAAGTGAACATGCATGCAAACAAAGCTACAGTAAGCAGGGCTGGAAGTAGTCCATTGTACAACAAAGAAGGGGTAACACTAACAGTAGGTAACAGTGCAAATATGTAGGCACTATCAACATGTACCCAGGAATGCACAGCTCAGATGTCCACGGTAGAACTGATATTATGTCATAGTTAATTGTGATTTGTATTACATTGGTACTGCACACATATCAACATGCGCAAACATCCACATTGCATAGTCGTTGTGGGCAACTTGCCACCATTACTGTACATGTCCATCATTGCATATCACTACTTGCATTAGCTTCCCCCCTGTGCTACTCATGGATGTGGCTATCTGTTGACATCCCTACCACCGGTATGCAATAATGTGCAGCTGTTACACTATGGTACTTACTATGGGTGTAAATAACAATTCAGGACAGTCATACGGTTACTGCATCAGGCATGCTGGGATATACACACAGTCATATCAGCACACTGTACTGTTACCAACATGATACTACTAATACACTTCTATGTAGTCACCCTGTGCATCAGCAACATGTTTACCTGTTCCTGCACTGATGGAGATTGCAGAAGGTGGCACAGTTTCATCATATGCACAGGGTGTGAATTAGGTATGTCTGAGTCTGCCACTGATACCACCAATTGACATGTGTGTGTATGTGTGTTGGTGAGGGACAGCAGTACAGGGTGGGGCACTGTTGGTGCAGTGTGTGCGTGTATGTGGTAGCCCTAGGTGTTAACATTTCGCATGTGTGTATGCACGCACACAGTTCCACCTCATGGCTGCCATATACAGGAGTTTGTGGGCAGCCACAGACTGCACCTGGCAAGTCTTACAGATCAGTGTCTGTGGGCACGGACATGGTACCTGTGCCGGGCAGGGGTGCTACGGACCGTATCCGGTACTAAACCAGACTGGGTACTGTCATCAGAAGCGGGAGTGTGTTGACTGGACACAGGTATAAGTACCAGTATATGAATGTTACAACAGTTCATTCTTGTTTTTACTCTGAAGATGCCCTATATTGTAAAGGGAGAAAGCGCTTAGTATTGTTATTGTTGGTTTATCAGTTTCATTAAAGGGATTGTGACGGTCTACACTGGTTCAGTTTTTTGTTACCAGTTTATCATCTTTTTGTGATTTTCATTCATAGTATCGCCGCTGGATGAGGTGAGACATTCACGATTACCTTTGTTCGCACTGTTATGGACCACCTTATGCTTCAATTTATGGACATTACACAAAAATTGGTCCAAGCCTTACAAGATAAAGTTAAGAATGGCAGAAATTCTGCCTCTATTGATGGCGACAACATTATTAACCGTCCGGTTAACACGGACGAGGTCATTCTCACAGACTCACAAGCTGAATTATATACACTACACACGCCTACATCTACTTCCAGCAACAGAGCGGTTTCTGGTTTAAATGCAGCTTATGACAATGTTCTACAAAACCAGCGGAACTCGGCACGTACGACCAACCAGAGAGCACGTGGTTTTACGAATTTATTGGATCCACCTACCATGCATACCAAACAGTTGGAATCTAACAGAGCAGGCAACGGTTCCATAAGAGAACAACTTAATATGTTTGAAAGAAAACTCAAACAATTTAAATCCTTACAAATGGACAATGTGTTTCTCGAGAGGTCGATTGAGTTGAAGCAGGTACCGAAAGGTTTAAGAGTCTTCAAATTACCCATGGGCTTCGACGATAACTCGGCGCTGTTTAAGGAGTTGCTTGGCTTGTTTGACAATACAGGTATAGACATGATGCGTATTATTATACGTAACAACACTGTTAAAATAGATGTACTTAAAAAGGAGTTGGCTGCACTTAATGACAATATTACTAAAGATCTGTTATATGAATTTAACAAGTTTAACTATGACAACATACTAGATAAAGTGGACGCGTTTGTCAAGAAAGGGTTAGAGATCAAATCTAACAAGTTAAACAGAGATACTTTTGAGTATGCTAATTTACAAGCCTATTCTCACTTTAAAGCATACAAAGATTGGTCAAAAAGAATTAATAGGCAGTCTGGCTTTACGCGATTAGACAGTAACCATATTTACAATCATGAGGAAACTGACTATTGTGATGAACAGTTGGTTGATTCCAACGAATTTTGTAACAACGAGCCTTTTTTAGACTATCAGCCTGTGAGACGCTCGGAAAGGATACGCGAGCGACAACAGGCTACAACGCAAGAACAAACATTTGCAAATGGGAGAGGATATCCATCGCACAACAGACGCAGGTGGTCACTTCAGACCAAATAGACAGTTTTCCTGCATGCACTGCTGACTTTTTACCTGACTTGACAATTGAGCAAACATTTAGTCAAGTGAGTTGTTCAAGTACGAGTGATTTAAACTCCTTGTTTATTAACAACAGTGATAGTATATTTAGAGCCCTGGATGGGGTCGATGATTCTAAGATTACCTTTGAGTTTAACAATACAATGAATTTTGAACAAATTGACTTATGCCCAACAATGTTTAACACTAATGACAACTTGGAGCATGTAGTATTTGACTATACAGCAGATGTTAAATATGATGACAACACATACAGCCATAATAATGTATTAGATATTGATTCAAATGAGCATTGCTGCACGTTAATTACGAAGGGCAGCTTTCATATTTACAATTTTAGCGATTTAACATTAAGTGACGATTTTTGTGAATTATTTAAAAAAGGGTTTTCCTTCATTCCTACTTTTAGACACGATATATCCAAAATATTAGTTAATCTTAAGCTTTATGTGAGGGACTTGAATTTGAAAATATATTTTTCCAACCAAAATGTTAGACCAGTTGAATACTTACCATGTTTAAAAAGAAAAAGTACTTTTATTCCACCCGTGAACCCCACTATATATTTATTTGAACAGTTATGTGAAACACGCATTAGAGGGTTCGTTAAGGTGGATAACAACAGATGTGATAATTTAACGGAAGGAGAAAGATTTTGTTTGAAACAACTAAGTACCTATGATACATACAGGGTGATGAAACCAGACAAGGGCGGAGGGGTAGTTATTATGACTAAAAGTGAATATGTTTGTAAAATGTTGGAATTATTGAACGACACAACTACCTATGTGAGGGTTTCAAAAAATGAACTAAACAGAGCTTATATAAAACTTGATTGGCAGCTATATGAGTGGTTGATGGAAGGATTACTCAATAAGGACGAATATGATTATTTGTCTGTAGGATCTCCAGTTATTCCTTCCATCTTTGGAATACCTAAAATTCACAAAAACATGCATAACCCACCACTCCGCCCTATTGTTTCAGCGAGAGGTTCCAAGACTGAGACCATGGCGTCCTTTATTGATTATTATTGTAAAAATGTATTTAAGAACATTACACATGTTCTTAGGGACTCATGGCATTGTTTAGAAATTATTAGTAACACACCGGTCGAAGGTGAATTTTTAATGGTGACCATTGATGTGGTCAACCTGTTCTCCATCATACCCAATGACAGGGGGTTAGAGATGTTCAACAATAGTTTAGTTAGATATAGTTCACTAGATATACCTAGAAGAAATTTGATTGTTGACCTGACTGAGATGGTATTAAATAACAATTTTGTTTTATTTGAATCTGAGTTTTTCAAGCAAACTTGCCCCATCCTACGCCAATTTAGTTTTGGTAGATTGGGAAACTAAAAGCATTTTAACAACACCCTATTGGCAGAAAATTGCCCTGTATGTGCGATTTTTAGACGACATACTACTTTTTTGGAAGGGTACAGTTGAAGAAATACATGATTTCATGCATTATATGAATGAAGGATCTAATTTTTTAAAGTTTACCTACAAAATACATGAGGATCAATGTGATTATTTAGATATACTATTGATTAAGGACACCACAAAAGGAGGTTTAATATCCGATATATACCGCAAAAAAACATTTTTATTTTATTTTACATTTGTTGACCGGGCTAGTCTAGCTGGACATATATCCGTTTACAGTAGAGGCCCGGGGAGAAAAGCTCCAGTATGGACAAAATTACAGAGATTAATAACAATTTTCTTAGTAGATTTATACAAGGTACAAGAGAGGATATCTATCACATTTTAAAAAAAAATAAGTTCAAGTTAACAACAAAAAGCAAGATCTACATAGTAAAGTTATTAAGAGATCTAGGAATCCCTTAGTATTCACCTCTCAAATCCAGAAAGCTTCAGGTAGGGCCAGTATGGGGACAGGAATAAAAAATAATAAGGTGTGTTGAGCTATACTTTTAATCGATTGGTACAGGGACATAGCCATTGAGAAGTAAGGTGTGCTTTGATTTGTCTTTTGAAGAGAGAGGTGGACTGAAGAGTCGCTATTTCTTGAGGATTAGATTCCAGTGTTTCCTATGGAATTAGAAAATAGTGCATCACCAGCTTTGTTATGTGATTTAGTTATAGATACTAGAAACTTGTTGGCAGAACTAAGTGTGTCTAGGTTCTTATATGGAGAGATAAGTTTAGCCAGGCTTGGGTATTTTCAGGAAGTGAAGGGTTTTATGAATTATAAGTAGTTGTTGGTAAAGTAATTGGTTATTTAGTTCTAGCCAATTTAGTTGTTTCAGGTTATAATAGTGGTGAGTTCTAAGGGAGTTGCATTAATGAATCTAGCTATACTGTTATAACAGGTTGAGAGTTTATTGATGTTATTTTTAGAGAGTGTGGTATAAATGGTCGAAGCATAAAAAGAGTGGAGAGCAGGTGGGTCTGAGCAATGGTTTTTCTGGCTGCTGGGGTAAGGAAAGGTTTAATTCTATAGAGTGTCCCAATTTTTTATTTACAGCTTTAATAGTACTATTTATTTGTTCATCAAAGTTGAGATGGTTATCAATGGTTACCCCTAATAGTCGAGTGGTATTATCAGGGTTAATGCAGGTTGAATTATTTGAGGTGATAGTAAAGAGAGGTGTAGGAGATTTATTAGTAGGAGTAAAGAGAAGGAGCTTTGTTTTTTTGGGATTAAGGAGGAGGCAATGCTGCATAAACCATTTTCAACGTTATGAAAGGTTGTCTGGGTGATGGACTGGAGAGAGTATTTGTGGCAGAGCAGATCAATGTCGAGTCATCTGCATATTGGATGCAGGTTGCTTGTGGTATATTCAAATATAGGTCATTAATAAATACTGAGAAAAGAAGGGTCCAAGGATAGATCCTTGTGGAACCCTACATTTACTGGGAGTAAAGATGAGAGGTTGTTTTCCATAGAACTGCTTGTTGCCTATTTTCCAGATAGCTTCTAAACCACTGTAGAGTATGAGAGCTTAAAGACAGGTTGTTAAGTTTGTCAAGGAGTATGTTATGGTTAACCATATCAAAAGCTTTTGATAGATCTATAAATAGAGCAGATGAGAGAAGGTTACTGTTTCGATTTTTATTTATGGAGTCAGTAAAGGACAGAAGGGCAGTGGTAGTACTGTGATGGGGCCTGAAACCATGTTGACAGTCAGCTAGAAGGTTGTTTTGAAGAAGGTAATTCAGAAATTGTTTGTGTATACACCTTTCCATTATTTTAGCTAATGGGGACAGTAAGGCAATAGGACGATAGTTGGATAATTCGGAAGAAGGGCCTCCTTTATGAAGGGGAATTATGTGCGATATCTTCCAGACTGAGGGGATTTTCCTTTCAGAGATGGTCCTATTTATTAGAATAGATATTGGGTGATAGATAGCTTTAGCAGCAATTTGTAAGTATTCAGAAGCGAACTCTTTCCTGCATTTCAAGAGTTGGCATCCTTTTTTTCAAAAGAAAAACATAATGAAAGGCCAAATGGTAAGGCTTTCCAGGCTCATAAGTGATGATAATCTCTATGAGGTGGAAATTATGAAATTAATAAACATGTTTATAGAGAGGTTACCCACATGATGTTCTTCACAATATTAAATGTGAGGTTAAAAACAAAAGAAGCACCGTCTATAAACCGATCCTTAAAGGCGGTTTATTAAAGGACAGAAAAACAATTCATTCAAACACCATGAGGCATGTTATGGTATTACCATTTAACGATGATAGTGGCGATATTAAAAATATTATTGATGAGTCTTGGCGGATAGTATTCACTAATGATATTGTTAAAACAGTGGGTAGCAAAGCAACTTTTACATATAGTAGAGGGATGAACATAAAGGAAATAATGGAAAAAGCAGGAAAGCAACATGTTTATACTAATTCAAAGATGAACAAATGTTAATGTTGCAGTATTTGCAAATATATTAACAATGGTCCATATGTTGCAGTACACAATTTTGGTAGGACCCTTAGGTGTCCAGGGTTTTGCAACTGCAATACAAAAATGGTAATATATTTAGTGACCTGTCTTAGCTGCCCTACTTTTTATGTAGGTAAGACTATTAGAAAATTGAGACTGAGGATACTGGAACATGTTAGAGATATTAGAAACAAAAAAACTACAAATGCATTGTACATGCATAGCCTGGAATGTATCAATTTTAAAATTTTTTTATTTTTTGTCATTGACAGGATTCCCTACAACGAAAAAGGGGGGGGGGGCACTAAGATACTTTTGGAGGTTAAGGAGTGTCTTTGGCAATTAAGGCTTGACACCTCTAAATTTCCAGGCATTAATGAACATATTTCAATTTCTAGTATACTAAAATATAGGTCCACTCAAATATAATGTTTTCCAAATTCATGTAGGTTTTTTAAAAAAATTTTAATAGTGATTAAGACACCTATCAATTTGCATAATATAAGGTTGATACATCTCACCTTTACAATATACATTACAATCAAATTTATAAATTCATTAAATTAATTTAACCTTTATATTTACACTAATATTCAAATATTAGTTTTAATTTTAAATGTGTTTAAGGATATATGTATATGTATTTTCATATTGTATATTACAATTATACCATTTTATGAAATATTATGTATTGTTATGTTACCTTCTCTATAGTAGTTATGTAGGTTGTTTACTATGTTAGCTTCATATTTGGCTGTTGTCACAGTACTTATTTATTAATTTATATATTGGGCACAGTTTAGTGTTTTACAATAGAGTACACATTCAGTGTCGTCCTTTTATTCTGTTGGTTTATTTATTTATTTACAATACCAACAGAATATACAAAAGTATGTGTGGCTGTTCTTCAGTCTTTGAAGAGGTTTTAGTATTTAGTATATAATTTGTAGTCAGATAACATATACATACATATATACATTTTATTGTTCATTTTAAGTCTGTATTGTTTAGTTAAAATACATTCTATATTTATAGTTTAATATGTGTTTTCACTATACAACTTTAGATGTTAAATTTCCAGAGTAATTAATGAATGTGATAGGGTGATTGGTTAATCACATTGGAGGCGTGTGCATTTTAAAGTATAAGTACCAGTATATGAATGTTACAACAGTTCATTCTCGTTTTTACTCTGAAGATGCCCTATATTGTAAAGGGAGAAAGCGCTTAGTATTGTTATTGTTGGTTTATCAGTTTCATTAAAGG
Organism: Protopterus annectens; assembly: GCF_019279795.1. Taxonomy (NCBI): domain Eukaryota; kingdom Metazoa; phylum Chordata; order Ceratodontiformes; family Protopteridae; genus Protopterus; species Protopterus annectens. The sequence goes on along the minus strand of NC_056739.1, from coordinate 1,905,645,576 downwards.
GATTGTGATGGTTTACACTGGTTCAGTCTTTTGTTAACAGGTCCCTGTTGGGACTGTCCAGCGCCACGTGCATGTGGTCTCCTGGGGCATTCCGATGACAGCACAGACCCAACATTGCAGGGGCTGCTGCTGGCACTATGGGGGCATCCGCGGGCCTGTTGTCATCTGCGCCGACTGCCAGCTGCTGCTGTTGCTGGCATATGGCCACGTCGACACCGCAACCGTCCACCATTGCCCTGGCTCATGGACATGTGGTTGTGGAACTGCTGTAATATGTCCCCACAACTTCTGTCTATGACATCGGTGAAATTACGGATAGCATCCGTGATGTCACGCATACTGTCAGCCATGGCTGTGCGACATGCTCTCAGCTCCCTCAGACCCTGTCTGGTGTACCTTTCCATACGCGACTGTGCCTGCATGACAGCCCGAAACATAGCTGAGGTTGACAGACCTCTTTGGGCACGTCTGCCAGAGGCAGTACGCCCACGGATGCTCCCACGAGAACCCATGGGCAACTGTCTGTGTGGTACCATCGCAGGACCCTGCCCATGGCTGCTGTGTAGGGAAGCATGTGCCACAGAGACCACATTACCCTGGTCAATGCCCACTGTATCCTGTCCATCACCTAGGGACAATGGAGACATAGGATGTACTGGCAGGATGACTTTGCGCAATGATGGGGTTGACAGCTGTGTACTGTCAATTGGCTGACCAATGACAGACCCTTACACACCTTCCTGTGCCATTATACAGATATCATCATTATCAGTACCTGTGGAACCAGATTCAAGTTCCCTGCTGCAGGACACCAGAGCAGCACCAGAACCTGTGGGAGGAAGACAGGAAACACAGTTTACAATGTCTACACAATGTTACCAGTGTTGCACTTATGCACACATGCACACATGCACACGTGGACACATGCACACATGCACACATGCACACATGGACACAGGCACACATGCACACATGCTCACATGCACACGTGCACATGTGGACACAGGCACACATGCACACATGCACACATGGACACAGGCACACATGGACACATGCACACATGCACACGTGGACACAGGCACACATGCACACATGCACACATGCACACGTGGACACAGGCACACATGCACACATGCACACATGCACACGTGGACACAGGCACACATGCACACATGCACACATGCACACGTGGACACAGGCACACATGCACACATGCACACCCCGCAGTATACACACAGAGCACTACTGAGTTACACTAGTATTACTAGCACTATCAGGACTATTATAGGTATTGTTAAAACACACTCACCAGCATGGATGGGCTGCCTTGCTGTAACACAGGAGGGACCTGCAGAAATGAGGAGATTAATGTCAGTGGGCACAACTGTGCCATTGATACTGCATATGATACAGTGCAGTAGTACATCAGTTGCCTTTCACACGTCAGCTGCTGATATTGGCAATATCACACCTGCACAATTACATACTATGTTGACAGCTACATACCACGGACACACCTTAAACATGCATAAACTAACAATGTACAGAACAGTCAAGTGTACATATGGCATATTACCTGCATGCTCCATGTCGTGTTGCTGTGTGGATCCAGCCTCCATCATGATGCAGGTGTGTTACTGTTGATGTTCTGTGGCTGGAGCCACAACACTTAGGAGTAGCCCCTCCAGTCTGGTGAGTGGGGGGTGTGTGGCCACCCCACCTCCTGTGGCAACATGTTGCCTGTGGATATCCGACGCACGCTGACGGACATTTCTGATTAAATCACTGCAGTGATGTTGTACCTGCTCATATGTCCTATTATGCGTGCTAATGTCATTTACCCTACGGACAAGGTCTTGCCACAGTGCAGCCCTCTCCTGCTGATTCTGGCTGGTGCGGGAAAACAGTATGTCATAATCCCGCACCAGGTTCTGGTGTATCTCCTCATCTTCTGCTGCAGAGTAGGCAGGATTACACTGACGCGCCATGTCCCTGGAAGAGAACACAAACAGGATATCAGCAGACTATGTCAGCAATGTATGGCACACATACTATACATGATACTCAACTGTAGTGATATACTACTACTCCCATATGTAGCATGTGTGTGTCTCTCGGTGGATACACAAGTACATGGCCAGATATCAGTACTCAGCCAACACCTGTGCAACAATACCTGCCACATTCCATACAACATAGTAGCATGCCCCATCGGTCAGCACACTGCGACAGGTCCAATGCACAACCTCACTCTGGGGGTTCATACCAAGGTACTGTATGTGGAACGCCATCCACTAGTGTGATCTGGACACAAGTTACTCGACCTGGATATACATATCCCACCACCACCACCACCAGCACAGTAGACTACTTTGATATGTATGTGATTAGACAGTTATTCACTTGTTAGGACTGAGATGATATCCATGCAGCCCACTGGGCCAGTGGAAGCCACAACCCACACTGCTGACCCCTTTGCGAATGCTTCCCATGGACATCCCAAAGAATGCATGGAACATGCACACACATTTCTAACCCAGACCCTATGCACAAAGGTTAGGCATCCTGTCCTGTGGCCCCAGCCAAAGGCAGATTGTATAACGATAGAAGGAGGCTACTGCAGGACAGAGCAGATTCACATTAAGGGAAGGCATCTGTGGTCAGCACTGGTGATAAGCTACGGTCTCTCATAACAACATCCACGGCCTACTCTGGGAGGGAAATGGCCACAAACACTATAGATAACCACAAGGCTTTCTTCAGTTATGTTACACATATGGACCAAATGACTCAGATATGCTCTGAGTTACTACACACCTACTTAACATTCACCGAACACACAGATATTGGCAACATTCTTGCAGACAGGTTCGGTGCACGTATCCCCCCTCCTTCTCCCCCACACTTAGAAATACTTATCACAGCTGAATGTAACCTCCCTATCATCTCATATGTCCAGGTGAGGGCCGCCCTCAGCAAAGCAGAACACACAGCATCAATGTGACCTGATAGTATCCCTGGATGTGTGCTATGTGAACTCCAAGAGGACATACAACCGCATATAAGACTGATATTTAACCTTGGCCGTACTACGGGATATGTACCTGAACACTGGCATACAGCAACAGTGGTCCCACTCCACTAAGGAGGCTCCTCTACTGACCCTGGGAACTACCGCAACATAAGCTTAACCAGCCTGGTCTGCAAAGCTATGGAATGATTCAGTATGGGACACATATACAGCGATATTGGGTACCTGCAGACACTTGTTCCCAGCCAGTTTGCCTTTGTGATGGGCTGATCCTGCCTTTTGAACCTGGTTGACCTTTCAAAACAGTCACTACAGCCATTGATGAGGGCAACGCAATCCATACAGCCTACCTGGACTTGCCTAAGGCCTTCAACACAGTACTCCACTCAGGCATCATAGACAAGCTCATTAGCTTACATGTTACTACATATGTCACATGATGGGTTGCACACTGGTTGACATACAGAATCCATAATATCGATATTGTAGGAGCCATGTCAGACTCAATGCCAGTCACATGTGGTATTCCACAGGCCTCTGTCCTAGGACCCCTCTTGTTTGGCATTTATTTCTCAGATGTAAAAGCAAACATGTGCGGGTTGTGGATGACAAAGTTCCCAGATGACTGCAAACTAAGTGCCATAGTCGTTACACCAGCTGACACACACATCCTACAGACAGGCCTCACTGAAATGGAAAACTGGTGCCAGGATCATGGCCTAACACTGAATGACATGTAATGTATAGTCATCCCCTTTGGGTGGAACTACGTGCACACAACATATCACATGGACATACCTATAGATACAGAACTATGACACATATGGAAGGTTCACAGTATGCAGACTATTAACTTGTTACTTTACATTACCTGTGTTTGTCGCAGCTGGTTGCGTTACCGCTACTACAGCTTCCTGCTGGCACAGCTTGGTACTGACACTGCTGACAGCTTCAACTTAGTTTGTGTACCGTGTGTTGCTGTTTGTGTTCTTAATTTATTTTTTCTTTCTCTCTCTCTCTCTCTCTCTCTCTCTCTCTCTCTCTCTCTCTGTCTGCCTCCAGACAGTGCAATGAAAGTATTGCATGTGCAGAGTGTGAGTACAGGATGCTTTTGTAGGTAGCTGCATAAGTCCATGTGATGGCCTCTGCACCAATTGTAAGCCAGCATTTGCTAATTGCATGCAGCCAGTTGTGTACTGATTGCAGTTCTCACTGTGATTTCAGGACAGTGCTATAAAAGGGTATGTGAGATAGGCGTTGCGTTTTCAGATTGTAAGGGCGGGGACCATGCTGGTATGCTGTGGACACTGTTCTGTGAGTGTAAAGATTAGTATCTCTCTCATGATTCAGGCTGTGTTGTAGATTCACATTTCTCCATTCCTCTCTCCTGTTTCCTGTAGTAAGTGTGTATGCACACTGACACCTACAACTATATATCTATATATATATATATATATATATATATATATATATATATATATATATATACATTTATATATGTACATTAACTGACATTATTAACTACTAGCTACCAACTAGCATGGCTGTTTCTGTTCACACAATGCTATTATGGAAATCCACTAGTTTTGACAGTAAGTATAAATGACATGCTTTGTGTACTACACATCCTATATTCCCTTTACATTCATTCCTACTATTACATGGTATATTTATTTTAGCACAATGTTTTTGTATAATAGTCATGGCTTAGTGGTAGGTCATGCAGACTACTGTTTCCAAGGTCCTGGGTTCGGGATTGACACTGGGATTTTATTTTGCTTTTGAACTGACTACAGGACCTGTCAATCAGAGTGACTAAGACACTTTTAAGCAGTTGTAACCGGGTTAGCGCTGGTTTGCGCAGAGCTCCCACATGCGCACTGGCGTTCAGCTCCGCGCACACCCGCTTACAACCGCTTAACAGTGCTTACTCTGGCGCACACCCACGCTATTTTCTTTGAAAGAAATGAAAATGGGGAGACAGGAAAGTGGCAAAAAAGGAGTCACAAAGAGAGTAAGACAGTAGGGAAACAAGCTTGGGTTTTTCAGGAGGGATGTAGGTAAGGCCCATAGCTGCCCATTTCTTCATCAGCAACAGCTGTGCATATGTATGTAATTTGGTATGACATTTGAAACCTTCCACCCCTGAGAGAGGTGTCAGGACAACAATAATACTTGTTGTACAGCCAATTGTAATTGATAGTTTCCATGTCCAGCAGACATGTGTGCAGAATGGGCAGCTTTGTATGGGGCATAATTTTTTTGTGGGTACAGAGTGCCCTTTTTTTTTTTTTTTCAGGTGAGAGTGGTACGTCAGATGAAGGAAGTCGGTATAGCTGGGGAGGTAGGTTGGGTAGGTCAACAGACAAGACAAACAAGACGCATACAGGGGTGGTGTATGACATGTGTGGGGGGGTTACACAATTGACGGGGACGGATGTTTGGATATCCAGAGCCTATGAGGCCACAGATGGCAACAGTGGAACTGATATCCCCACCCATGGGCAGTTGCCACTGTTCCTTCACTGCCCAGGACGGGGCTGTGCTGGGGGCTGTGTAGGCCGGGCAACAGGCATGCCCATAAGTTGTGCCACCTGTGCCTCAAGCTGGTGTAGGGGCCCAAGAACAGAGTCCCAGATCTCCCTACGCACCACAGTCCGGACGCTACGGAGGGTGAGTGGTGGTTCTCCTCCAGCCACACTTGCAGAGGGGGATGGGCCCCATCCCCTGCAGCGCTTCCAACTGCAGGTGGCACAGGGCCACCGGAGGAGGGTCCCGACTGGGCACTAGTACCAGGTGCACTCGTCAGCTGAGGTGGCAGAGGTGGGTCCGCTGGAACCCGCCTTCCCTGTCGTCCTATGTTTTGCATTATGTCATGACAGTTTGGGTTAGTAACATACAATACCATTCGCAATTAGTTGTAACAGCATGCATTAGTATTCCCATTAACCAAACACCCAGATATTCACACCATTGAACAGCGAGCATAACACATGCATAATTTGAACAGCAATACACAGTCCAACAACATGCAGGGTTGATTGATGGCAACAGGCCATCAGGTTTGGATGTATGAACAGGGCAGATGCATCAATGTACATGCAAATATTTATGACCCAACAGGACAAATGTCCAGGGGTGTTAATTGTGATTGCACATACCAATTTCACGTGGAATGGATTATATGTGGTTAAAGGGTGGGGTGAAGAAAATATTATTAACACCTTCGAATACCAATACATATACTGTACATTTCTAATAGCTGCAGATATATACACACTACTGTTCTAAGTACAGTTTCCTATATGATAACTACTTCAATTTGGTGATAGGACTGTTACTGCTACATCAATATACATTTTATTGTTATTCATACACGTTCATATCTGGCTTTGTTCAGCTACATCATCCTGCTACATTTGCTTTATATAGCTATAGACAACTGCGGATGTTTGGTATTTCAGACAATCATACTATCTGCATATTGCAGACTGAGAGCAACATATCCAGATTTTGGGATACACATTCCAGCTGCAGCAACACTTTGAATACATTTCGCAGTTTGGCTCTACTTGTCACATTCATTTCATCCTGTACTGACTGCAGTATACTTTATTCAGGGGTTATTACTACTTTATTGGTGGATTCATAACTCTTTCTCACACTCTCTCACTTGTTTTCATTTTACTATTCAGGATGGTACTTACTTCTAGGCTTTATTGACATGTTTTACCTGTAGTTATTACAATCCTTTCCAGCAGTCTCACTTCTGTCATGTTTCAGTATTTCAACAGGGATATATTTCACACATGTGATTTTCAGCCTGCTGCAGGTTGTGTACTATTATATTACAGGTGGGGCATCTTTATTTCAGACTTTATTTCAGACATTTTCATTTATCTGTTTGGATTACAGACTGCAACACACTTTTGTAATCAAGCAATACTTGCAAACACTTTTACACTGTTACTTGCACATTTTATTACTTAGTGACTACACTGCACTCTTTTGCTAACTGTCATACTTTTGAATTTCTTTACAGTTACTGGGAGTGGATTACTGACCTGCCTGGTGGCGCAACCGCACCAGCCTATCACCATAGGCTCTGCGGTTCGCAGAACAGACACCTGCAGCTGTAATATAAATGAAGTAATATTGGAATACAAATCTCCATAATATCAGCTAGTTTAATTTCTTACATACTTAATTAAATGTAACTTACTCAGTAGTGGGGCGTTGGGCATTTGCCGGGCTTCCTGGATCCAAAGGTTCAATTGGTCCTGCTTACGTCTCTTCAGGTCCGCATGGTGGTGATGGACCTGCTCACCAGTCCTTGGAATCCCTGTGGCACTGGTGAGATCATGAGCCAACCGGTCCCACGCCTCAGCCCTATATGCTCCCCACAGGACCTGGCCCTGCATGAGTTGGGCCTCATGATTGTGGACTAGGAGCCAGACCATGTATCTGGACTCCTCAATGCCCCACCTCTGTGCTCGAAAGCAAGTACCCTCACCTACTCCTGACATTCTGGCTTCAAGTTAGTTCTACAATCATTTATGCTGTGTATTCCCACCTATGGGGCTTATATATGCCGTTTTTCCTGCACTTATCTGTGATTGGCCATTTTGGAATTGTATCAACTTCACAAAACCTGCTTTGTCATGCTCCACTTTCTATTCATTCCTATATATTTGCTATTACTGCATTTCTAAGTACAGCTGTTATGGCTTAGTGGTTCAGTACCTTGACTATGGTACATGGTATCCTGGGTTCGAACCTGGCCACTGCTTTTTATATTTTATAACTGTCTAGACAGGCTAGGGGTGTGTCTGTGTAAAGGCAGTTTTGATACAGCTTGCTCAACGTTGCCCGTCGGTAAGCTTGTTGGCACGGTGCGCAGCTCCGCGCAAACGAGTTACGCTAGTTTATGCTTCATTTGGCTGTCAGCACGCATATTATGCTCAGCTCAGCTAGGGGCACACAGTTTCAGTGTGTTAAACCACTGCTCACCTACGGGCACTCATTTTACACCTGTTAAACCACTGCTCACCTACGGGCAGATGCACTCACCTTGTTAAACTGTAGCTCAGCTATAGGCACATCTGGCATTTTTTATTGTTTTGTTATCTCACATTTCTTCAAAATAAATGGCCTATTTCATTACATTTTGCATAGAATATAATTTTATATGTGTACATATTTGTCAGGGACTTGTTTCGTGCTTATTTTACTAAAAATAAAAATTGATGTTGTGGGGGCTCGAACCATGACTGCCTGCTCTTCAGCCAATGTCTCTACCACTACGCTATTGCTTCTTGGCTTACTTTGCATATTTAGTTCTTATATGCTTTTCCACTGACTGCTAACTGTGGCTAAGCTACGGCACGCCGCAAACAAGCGCACTCACGGGCAAACATCTTTACAATTTAAAAAAAATATATAACATGTTCATTTATATATTTTATGTTCATAGTCTGTGGGGGCATGTGTTGTGTTGTGTTTATTCACATTTACATGGACTCTGTCTTGGGTGTTTACTTTGAGCACTTTTACTCTTCTGGGGGCGTGTCCGCTTGCAGGGCTCGGCCTACGGACACACCCCCTACTGTCTTCCACGGACCGTGTTAGCCTTAGGTGTGATTCAGCATGCCCTCATGCATATGCATGACATGCTGACGTCACACCGTTTAACTGCAGCCTCCGTGTAAGCCTTGTATCTCTTACACGGAGACTTTGTGAATCCTGCCCAGTGATTGTCTTATTGTTGCCAAATTAAGTCTGCAAAAAAAGCTGCAGAATAAGCTACCGACTGACAAAAATAATGAATTCTATATATCTGTATCTATAAATCTCTCTCCATATATATATATATATATATATATATATATATATATATATATATATATATATATATATATTAGTCAATAAACCATATATATATAAAATCATTTTCTTTCCCTATAGATATCTATTAATCTCTCTCTCTCTCTATATATATATATATATATATATATACATATATATATATATATATATATATATATATATATATATATATATATATATATATATATATATATAGGTTTAGTATCAAAATTCTGAAAATCTCTAGTTCGAGTAATGACTTACTCGAACCGAATGAATGAAAATATCCACAATATTTCCTCTCACCACTGAATGTGGTAATGTTGATATGTGGAATCTGACATTATTGACATTATCCAACTTACATTAATGTCTGGAGATGTCCTGCAAAGATTTTTCAGGGTGGGCAAGCTCCCCTGCACTCCCCACACCCCCTGTTAATTATATATTTGAACTCTGAGATCGGACTATAGTGAGGAAAAGGGTACTTTTCCCAATCCACACTGTAGTGAGATCCAATTGTAAACATCAATGCTCAAAACCACAAACACAAGCTATATGTCGATGTTTCAGAGGAGAGAGAATTTCCACTCACAATTTTAAACTTTTGCACTTATACCTTCAACCATATGACTGAAGATATGGTAAGTTTCAAACATTTGATAGTAAACCATATATATATTTCAGTAGTGTAATCTGCCAAATATGGGTATTCACAATCACAAACAGTCTTTACTTTTCTTTTCTACATTTTTATTTTTTGATTCACTTCATAGTGACCCCCAACACAATACACGCACATACCCACACAAGCACACAGGCACACAGACACACACAGACACATATACTTACAGACACACACACACACACACATGCATGCACACACACACACACACACACACACACACACACACACACACACACACACACATACACACACACACACACACACACACACACACACACACACACACACACACACACACACACACACACACACACACACACACACACGCACAAAGGTCAGCGCTATAATAGATTCAATGAACACTCCAGTATTTGGTTGAACTGTATGAGACAAAAGTGTAAAGAAATTGATTTTTAAGTTCAAAACCAATTTTTTTTATCTGCCAGGTTCAAATCTTCATAAAAATATTACATAAATAAATAAACCATTTTTCTTTCTAACCAGGTGCCCTTCCAGTGTATATAATGCTTATATATCATATATAACAAGAATGATATCTTTAGTAAGTAAAATAATTCTGAGGTTGCAGGGAAGTCTTTAAAAAGAATGAATACACTTGAACAAAAATGCATTTTAACTGCAAGTGCAAAGTGTTCCGCCTTTGAGCCACTATGTCTTATTAAAGAGTGAAAGGATTATAATAATCCAAATGTTCCATAGGTATGCCAACAATTGGTAAAATAAGTCTAGGCACTCAACAAACTTGACAAACATCTTCAAGAACAATACATTCATAGCTTAAGTGTTTCAGTCACATGCTAATATGCCTTAAAAACATATTTGTTGTTGTTATTTCAGTAAATCCACAAGCTGTGTTAAGCATGTCCAACATATTATGCTAATACTCATTGGAGCATATATCCATTGTGGTACTTCCTTTATCTACCTTTATAAATCTTACTGATGTATTCCTCATCAAATTGTGCAGAACCTGTTTTTCATGGCCCAAATATCAAATTTGTATTTGCACTTTGAGTTTAACTAGGTATATATATTTTGGATTCATATAAATTTTCAAATAATTTGATTACAGACAGCAATATGGAATTATATGTAGATTTTTTAACAACTCTTTTCGATTATCTAAAAAGCTGCAAGTCTTTGAGTGAGTTTGCATAGACATCACTAGCCTTTAACTTGGTACAAATACAAATCCTTTTTGCAAAGCATTCAATTCACCATTGCTCAAAGTGATGTGAGATAAATAAGTACCTTAAAATCCTGGCTATTGTCCTTTACTATGTTTAATGTCCCAGAAGTGCTGCATTGCTGGCCTGCTTATAACAACAATTCCTCCACAATCCTGGTCCTAAGTGATATAGAGGGTCTTTTTTCCACTTCTCTGTGTTATAAAATTACTGTAGTGCATGGAACACTATAATTATGCTCCAAAATCCAGACAAAAAATAAACCTGTTATCTAGTACAGTAGCAAAAAATCTGATTATAACAAATGTTACATATCACTTAAGCACTGTCAGGAATAGGGGAAGGAATGTCCTTTCACTTTCAGTGAGCCTGAGTATCTTTCCTTCTATGTTTACATAGGTTTACAGACAACAGTCAGTAAGTAACGTTTGTAAATTTGGCAGTATTTAATAACTGGCCCTGATTTTTTTTCCTTACTTGCTGTCAGTGTGACAGTACTTGCTAAGTGCTTTACTGTCTTTCAAAGCTGGTAAATTACATTGGAATTTTTTGTTGTAACAGGTACTACATAGATTTTCATTCACAACAAAGAGTTATTATTGGGTCGCACCGATCATAACCCATTATTACATGCTGAACACATAATAATGTGGTTACAATCACAGCTCCAGTCATAATCCTCTAGGTCATTCCATTTTACTTGAACCTTGCAGCCTGAGGTAAGGTACTGCATTTATCCTGCCTCTCGATTTTGTTCTAAACATTTTGATACCTCGGTACATCTTCCTAGAGTTACCATCTCAAGTACTTTTAAATCTTTTAAACAAACATCATTGTTGTTGCATGGACCTCTCCTTCTACAAATGACAACATCTTCTTGTTGTACACTAAGGAAGTCCATATTAATGTTTTCTGAGTGCAATCACTTACTAAGTAGGATATTACATTTATCCAGTCTCTATAGCTCCATTTCTGTTATACATACATTATATTATGTGTGTGTGTGTGTGTGTGTGTGTGTGTGTGTGTGTGTGTGTGTGTGTGTGTGTGTGTGTGTGTGTGTGTGTGTGTGTGTATATATATAAAATATATATGTATGTATATATATATATATATATATATATATATATATATATATATATATATATATATATATATATATATAGATATATATATATATATATATATATATAAAATATATGGGCCTACTTCAGTAGAATACCACTTACCCCAAATTACAAATAACCAAGATGACAAAACTGAAATCATATTTTAATGAACGTGCACATCATCAAACAAATTCCCAGGAATTTTTTGATGTTCTAGTTTTCTGAAATTCAGTCATATGGTCTCAACCATATGAATTTTGAGTTTCTGAAAACTCGATCATCTGACATAAGCCTATGCACACACACACAGACATACACACACACACATATATATATATATATATATATATATATATATATATATATATATATATAAATATATATATATATATATATATATATATATATATTTATATATATATATATATATATATATATATATATATATATATATGTGTGCACGCTGTGTTTGTGTATAGACATACACCCGCATATCAATACCCACAGAATTCATTTGCATTACTAAAATAAACATAAAGGTAGAATATGTTTTAATGCTTTTTTTTTCAGACTAGAATTTGCATAAATATTGATAGCCATTAAAATCACTTCATAACCATTGTTTATGTTATAATTATGTATGTCTGCCTCATCTATACTGTGTGGTATGCTGGAGGCTTGTCCAATTAAAGTTTAGGTGCAAAGCAGAAAACGGAATAATGCAAACTTTCCCTCTTTACTGAGGCATAGTTACTAGTTTCACCATGCATCTGTGCTATGCCACTGTTCATAGGTTCATAGGTTATAGGTAGGTACTAGGCTATCTGCCCGAGGGCATTTATAAGCCTAGCCAGAGTGTGTCAGCTTTTGCCACCCCATTGATTAATTAACTGATCCTCTGTCAAGCAGAGCCAATGAAGTGATCCCAGGGGTGTATTTTCTGTTACCCATCCACTCGTCAAGGTTTTTCTTTAAGAGCGTTAGTGATGGCCTCTGCCTGATGCAATTTAGAATTTTGTTCCAAAGCATGGGGAGTCTCTGTGACAGGAATCTATCCCTCCAGCATGTTCTATTTATTGATGTGGTGAGGTTTAGCTCACTAGAGCGTGTGGCTCGCAGTGACTTGGATTTCTTTAGGTGGAGCATGTCCATCAATTCTGAGTTGGACATGGCTTTGTAAGTCAGGCAGAGATCACCTCTGAGTAAGCGATATGCCACTGAGTACAGCCAGAGTTTTTTAAGTCGGGCTGCATAGGACATATGTTTGAGGCCAGTAATCCTCTTGGTGAGGTAATTTTGTGGTCTTTCCAGCTGTTGCAAGAGTCTTGGGAGGTACATCCCAAATGGGTCATTGTACTCTATGATGGGTCTAATGACTGATGAGTAGAGAGGCACTATAACCTCTTTATTTCTAGATGCGAACCCTTTAGTAATTAGATGGGTCACATAGAAGGATTTCCTAACTACTTTGGCAATATGATTGCCAAAGGAGAGATTACTATCTACCTGGTTCCCCAGATCTCTTATTACCTCCTATGTATTAAGGGGGCTGCCACCTATGTGGTAATTCGTGGATGTTTTGTTTTTCCCAAATGGGATGACTATGCATTTTTTGGCATTTAGCTTGAGGCCATGACTTTGACATCAGGTGTCTGTCTCAGTAAGGCCCTTTTGGAGGATGTCTGTGTCAGCCGGAGAGTCAATTATGGCTCCCAGTTTGCAGTCATCAGCGAACTTGGTTAGTCATAGTACTACTGTGTTTGCCTGTACTTCTGAGAAGTATATGCCCAACAGTAGGGGTCCTAGAACCAAGCCTTGTGGGACACCACTTGTGACTGGTTTAGAGTCGGACCTGGAGCCCGCTATTCTTACCATATGAGTTCTGTCTGTAAGCCAGTTGGCAACCCATCTCATGATGTAGGGGTTTATGTTCAGGCTGGTGAGTTTTTCTGTAATACCCAAGTGGGGAATGGTGTTGAAGGCCTTGGCAAGGTCAAGGTAGGCTGTGTGAACCAGCTTTTCCTCATCTATGGCCTTGGTGACTGTCTCAAAGAAGTCAACCAGATTTAGTAGGCATGATCTGCCCTTGACAAAGCCAAACTGGGTCGGGTCAAGTGTTTGGAGGTTCCCAATGTCTTTGTTAATGAGTTCCATGATGATGCGCTCCATAGCCTTGTAGACAAGGCTAGTCAGGCTTATGGGGCGATAGTTACCAGGGTCAGTTGTGGCTCCTCCTTTATTGAGAGGAATAACCATTGCTGTGCGCAATTCTATGGGCACCTAGCCTTTGGAGAGGCAGAGGTTGAACAACGTATTTAGGTGGGGGGTTAGTTCATTCTGTAGTTCGTGCAAGATGCAGCCTGGGACACCATCTGGTCCCATTGACGCTGTGTTTTTGGCTTTTGAAAGGGCTGTTTTCACCTGTGCGTCTGTGATTTTTGGGACACTACACTTTTCCGGTATTGTTGTGGGCCCTTTTGGAGGTGAGAGGAGGATGAAGTTTGCACTGAATCTATCTGCCAGGGTGTTGGCAATATCAGTAAGTTCAGTATATTTTGTGCTATTTTGTACTAGTTCAGTGCATATCTGCGAGTTGCCACTTAGAATCTTAATATAGCTAAAGAAGGCTTTGTGGTTATTTTTTGAATCCTTGGCTATTTTTCTTTCGAAGTTAGCCTTGGATAATTTCATGAGGGACCTTAGTTTCTTACTGATACTGATCAGGGATGTCTTTCCTTCTTGGGAATTGCTTTTTTTCTGAACTAGTTTCCTCCTTCTATTGTATAGCCTGTTTATTGCAGGGGTCCACCAAACTGGTTTCCTTCACTTAGAGGAGTGAGTCTTGGTTTTGCTAGGGATGGCATGATCCATGCATCCTTGTAGGTGCTCATAGAGTGCATTTGTAAATGTTTCTGCATCTTGTGCAGCATTATCCTTTAGCGTGGGGGCTGTGAAACTTACCACCTCTGTCTTAAGTAAGGTAAAGTTTGCTTTAGAAAAGTTTTTTAATGTGGTTTCCTTAGTTGGGGGTGGTGGTGGGGTGTGGACATCCAGAGTGATTAGTTTATAGTCTAATCTAACCAGTGATGGGTTGACCTCCGGTATGGAACACCTGTCACCCATGTTGGTGATGACCAGGTCCAATATGTTTTCACCTCTGGTAGGGGAGTTTACCAGCTGATCCAGGGCATTTGAGTTGATGAATTGCAGGAAGCGCTGGGCCTGGGAGTTTGTACTCAAGTAGTTTTCCCAGTGAATGGTAGGGTAATTGAAATCGCCCAATATCAGGGTGTTCGGTAGGACCTTCATGTTTTCCAGTGTCTCCAGAAAGGTGAAGTGGTGGTCCTGGGTCATAGAGGATGATCTGTAGCAGGCCACAATTTGCATTGCAGATTTGCCCGATGTTAGTTGCACATGGATGATCTCAGAGGTATCATGCTGTGCCAGTAACCTGGAGGTGTAGGTATCCTTGATGAATATGGATACACCCCCTCTTTTTGTGTTTCGGTCTGTGTTCTGTGGCCTGAACGTGTGGTATGAGTTGTAGCCCGGTAGTGCTGGGGTGCTCTCTGGAGCCTTGCACCAGGTTTCAGTTACTGCACAGATGTCGATGTTCTCCATAATGAGAAGTGCTTCGAGCGTGTGCATTTTGAGATTTAAACTCCTGGCGTTGAGTAGCATAACCCTCATTTTTTGTTAATTGTGTTATTTATAGAGGTGGGTTTGACTTTTGAGCCTTGCCTAAAAAAGGAGCTATGGGGGCAGCAAGAGCCTTGACCAGTATTCAAAAGCCTAAGGGTGACAGGTACAAGCTGTCTCTTGCGAAGCAACGCGGCTTGTCGAGCATGTCGTCCGAGGCTGACAGACACTGGCTCCCCTTTGAATGACACCAGAAGCTTAGCCAATTATTGAAATTGATCATTTTTTTCTTTATACTGAGGTATCATTCTTGGTGAGTGCAGGATGCTACTCAGGGCCAGGGTCATACCAGCCTGGACTGCATAATCAGAGAGCTCTTCCATGTCTCTTTTCATGTAGTCCAGGGAGGTACATCTCAGGTCATTCACACCAACATGAACAATGACAGAGTCATATTTGTACTTGTTCTGGAGTGACCTGAGTGCTTGCGTTATGTGGGGGATTCTGGCTCCTGACAGACACCTAACAGTAACCTAACAGTAACCTTCTGCTTGCCTAGCCTAGTGAGTGGGATGTTAGTGTGCCTGACTATAGAGTCACCTTTTACTAGTGTGTTAGGTATGTTATTTTGCCTTAAGGGCTGTGATTGTGTGGCACAATGATTTTGTGTTTTATGTGTTGTCTGGTTTGTGATGGCAAGTGCAGGTTGTTTGGGTGTCTGCTTTGGATGTCTCTGATGCTTTTGCAGGTTTTTATTTAGAGCCTCTGGGTATGATTTTGTGTATTTATGTGTATTTTTTGCCATTGCTGTTTTAGTAGTTCTGTGTGCGGCTGGAGGTGTGGTGCAAGTGTTAACCTTCTCCTCTTGACTGTCTGTTCCAATCATGGGTGACGACAGCTTAGCTTCCAGTTTGGCTGTATAATTGCACCTCTCACATATGTTAGTGTTTTGTGGTAGGAGGAGATGGTTGTCTGTGTACATGAGGCAGTTGTAACATTGCCTCTGGATACCCAGATTCACCAGCTGGACTGGAGAGTGCACCTGAAGTTGCCCTTTGGTCATGCCTGAATAGTAGGGTGAGCTGCTTAGTCGCTTGGTTGGTGAGGGGTGAATAAAGAGCCTTGCCCTGCTAGGCAATCAGTGTCAGGGTATATTAGTGTTGCTTTTAGGTCTGAGCAAGTGCTGGGCTGTAAGATGCTTTTTGAGTGCTCAGGTTGAGAGTTAGACTAGTTTCAAGGGAAAACTGAAGAGGAGACTTAGTGGAGCTGGGGATAATTTAAATTTGTGTGTATGTTTTCTAAATAGAAAAATAAATTTGTGCCAGCCTCAAAATCAATCAAACTTTCAACATTTCCTGGGAGACGTGCTTCAAAACACATATTGTAGTGACATCAATTGAATGATTCTATCTGCAGAAGAAAGACTAAAAGAAAACACGATAATGATATATTGAGAAAAGAATGTGTTTATGAGCCAATATCAACTAACTGACAAGCAATATATATGTACAATACTGAAATGTTAAAATGCAGAAAAGTTAAAATGCTAAAATCATATTACTTACTTGCCTACATGTGTAGAGATCTAGACTTGTCAACCTTGAGGACACATGGCAACGTTCATTACGAGTTTCACTAAAAGGGAACTATTGTTTGTTGAATAGCTATACTCTGGTACAGTTTATTTATGTAATACATGTAGGTTATTAATAGGTGTTTTTAGTTCAACAGTGTAACATTTCAACAATTTGACCAATGTTAACTGCTGGAGATATAAGAATAATATAGAAGCAGAGTGGCTACATATGATACAAGAATGTAAAATAATATCTCCATTTTGGAAATAGTTTAAAAATGTGTTGTAATCAAATAATGTATAATAATGAACTCATTAATATTGTTTAATGCTCCAAATCCAGAAGCTATTCTAAAAAACAAATATCTCTTTTATGGTCAATTTTAGCGATTGCAAGTAAAGTTATTGATTTAAACTGGAAATGTAAGAATACCATACTATTTTCTCTGAATTTATAAATTTAGCAAAACGTGTATGCAAGAAAGAATTGTTAACCCTTAAGATGAGGACATCTGACATCATGAATCAGTATACTGCATAGAAAAAAATTGAGTGATTTACTTAAAAAATACTAATGATATTTATATTAATTCTTAACAAAAACCTTGATATGGACAATTGTAAATAGTTTCTATTTACTTTTTAATAATATATTTGTTTTGCTATATTGTGATTGTTAATAAAAGTGAATAAAATTTATAAAAAAAATTAAAAAAAGATTTTTCAATATACCAGTATTCAATATACATGTTTTTATAAGTTCATCAGATATGAGCACAATATCATATTAAACATATATTTATAATTACAAAAAGGATAACTTTTTCTTTCTTGATGGGTGACATCTTCTGCATCTGAGCAGCAGCTGAAAATCATTTAGTAGACTTGCTCTTGAAAGAAGTATGTTGCAATTATTTATAATTAAATATGGTGTTTTTTTTTACTTATATTTTGACTTAGTGTTATGAGTGAATATTAGAATTTATTTCTGATAAGATGTCAAGTTATCTGAAATTAATCTATTTGTCACTTAGCAAGCCATCTGCTGCATTGTTGCTATCAAATAAATGGTTTGTAGTTTGTACTGTGTTTTAAACTATGGCCAATTATTGCTCAATAATAATCACGCCCTCCCAAAAATATGTAAAAGTATGTAAGTACTCACAGCTAGCATGTTTGAAATTATGATAGTAAACTATATATATAAAATACATACATACACACACACACACACACACACACATATATATATATATCAAATCTTCATAACATCAAAGCTCAAAACATTGAGACCATAACATCTAAAACCCATAATGTCTAAAACTCATAACATTGAACTTCATAACACTG
The DNA here is from genome assembly GCF_019279795.1 of Protopterus annectens. Classification (NCBI taxonomy): domain Eukaryota; kingdom Metazoa; phylum Chordata; order Ceratodontiformes; family Protopteridae; genus Protopterus; species Protopterus annectens. The sequence goes on along the minus strand of NC_056739.1, from coordinate 1,905,627,110 downwards.
AAACTTTGCATCACAACTTCAAAACCTACAAATCACATTTAAATAACATCCCCTCCACCTAAAAGAACACCAAAGTAGTAAACACACTTTGCAATATGTTTCTGCAGGGGGTGTTTACTTCTCTGGTGTTGTTTTAGGTGGAGGGGGTGTTATTTACATGTGATTTGTAGGTTTTGAAGTTGTGATGCAAAGTTTCAATGTTATGAAATTTGATGTTATGAGTTTTAGATGTTATGGGTTTTAGATGTTATGGTCTCAATGTTTTGGGCTTCAATGTTATGAACTTTAGATGTTTTGAAGGGGATCCATACATATATATGTCTGCATATATACATATACATATATATATATATATATATATAGATATATATATATATATATATATATATATATATATATATATATATATATATCGCTTACTATCATAATTTCAAACATGTTTGCTGTATTCAAAAAACATTGTCTAAACTTATGATAGCAACCAAGAAAAAGAATGAACAAAAAAAATGTCGACAATTTTTCAAACATACCCCCACATCCAGTGTCATAGACACACATTTTGCAGGGGTCAAGCTCCCCTGCACCCTCTGCTACTTATATATGCAAACTCTGAGATCACACTACAGTGAGGGTAAGGGTACATTTCCTGATCCCCACTATAGTGTGATCTCCACTCAATATGCCGAATTCACAACAGCGAATGCACAACACCACTCGCTGTTGTGCATTCGGCATGGGTTTTTTTCACACATACAGACCTGTGCAAACTTACTTTCAGATATACATTGTCGAACACTTCATCCGTGACATTTTGATGGTAAACTATATATATATATATATATATATATATATATATGTGTGTGTGTGTGTGTGTGTGTGTGTGTGTGTGTGTGTGTGTGTGTATGTGGTGTGTGTGTGTTTGTGTGTTTGTATTTATATAGACAGCATAACCTAGTACTGAGGAAATGTAATTTCCCAGCCTTATGAGTAGTCAACACTTTCCTTATGGAAGAACAAATCTCATAAAGGGGAAAACTAATAGTAAAGGAATGATTATTCTTGATATTGGCAAAAGAATTATAAAAATAGACCTTTGAAAAAAAGCTTCTTATGTAAGTTTTGTGTCATAGATCACTTTTCATTCTTATTAAAAATAAGAAAATAGGACTCAACCTGGGACTCAGCTTGATATTGCTTGTTTAAATTATGGTTTATTAAGGTGAAACAAGAAATGAGCACTCTCATCCTTGTCAGAGCTTCACCAAGTATGCCTGAGTCCTGTTTTCTTATTTTAATATGAATGCAAAGTGGTGCTAACAGTATACTACAGACATTCACATTTTCTACATTTGCTTGTTTGTCCAGTCCTGTCTTGTTTAAATGTTCTTCACTTGATCATTGCTGCAGTAGCCTTAGTTTTTTGGGTGTTATTATTCTGTTAAGGATACTACAGTCAGTCAAATTCGAAAGCTTTCCAGCCTCTTCCATGTGTCTATAACATTAGTCAGTTTGAGTTGAGTTAACTAAAAGTCAAGTTTGAACAAAAAGTTTTTCAGAGCTTTCCTGCCCTGAGGAGATCACTCCACTTTGGGCTTTCAAGGATCAAACGTCAGCTCACATTGCTCAGATAAGCTCCATTCAGGGAGACAAACTTCTACTTTACATTTTATGATAGAAAATATTCTTTTCTCTAAAATTCATAAAAAATAACAAGGAGAAAGTGTTTTAATGACTGCCTTATATTTTTGTGCATTTTTAAACAAGAATGTTACTTTTATACTTTTGTGGTAAAAAGTTGTAAAAAGCTAACTTTATACTATTTCTTTCTGTGGTAAAACTTGTTACTTTGGGGGACATGTTTAAGATGTCTTTTACCTTGTTTTAATTGGGAAATGTTATTTTTTTTTTCCAATTTATCTGTTTTACTGACATCCTCAGGAATCAGGCACAATTTTTGGCTTGAACTTGGAACAACTTGCCAGTTCTTTAGTTCTATATTCCTCTTGCAAAGAAAAAAATGTTAAACAGCTTTTGCTACCTCAGCAGACTGATAAAATGCCTCAGCCACAGGTGAGTGACTTTGCTGTGGCCAAAGCTGGTTCCTCAGAAAATTCACCTTTCTCTTAGGTTCCAGTGGTGTAGTCCCTATAGCCACCATGGACAGGGGATTAGACATGCCCACTGCAACTATTGGATTACCCACAGTAGGCAATAAAGAACCACTCTTTTCTGTCTTGGGAGAGGAGTCAAGGTATGTCACTCTGCTTAACCAGAAAACTAAGTCCACCACAGGGTCTGATTTTGCTACCAAAAGTGATTCTGTTTTTATTTTCTTATTTCCATGTGAAAAAGAAACAACATATAAACAATTGTACTCTCCTGTCTCATTTACCTTGGAAAGTAGTAATTTATTGGGCCTAACCCAGGATTTAGTGCAGACTGTTGATGCTTCTTGTAGGGCTATTTCTGGTAAAAGAAAAAAGAATTCTTCATTTTCTGAAAATATTCAAGAGACTGACCTTCATAGTGATTGTGAAAGCACAGATTACATATTAGCTCCACATATTCTGAGGAAATTGTGGCTTCAGGTGGTAATTTTGAAGGATTCTCTTTTTTAAAACTATTTTAGGATGACTCACTTGTTTCAATGGGAAAACAGTGATGTTCATTTGTCCATCAGATACCATGATTTTTACAGCTGGAATTTCCTGAACCTACTCCTTTTTTCCTGTTCTGTGCGCTATGATGAATTCAAAAAAGTGAGCCAGCACATATAATTCGCTCTTTCCAAAAAGACCAATTTATTCAACAAAAGTATAATGGCAAATGACCATTATACAAGCAAACCGGTTTCGGCTATAATATAGCCTTTATCAATGCTACATGTTGTGAACAAGTGAAAAAACCAACCACCATATGAGTCCCAAATTTATAGTACTCATTTAAAGGGGCATGTACCATAAAAAAGGGAGAAGGACACATACATTTGGGAACAAAAAAGATTATTCCTATACGTATATGCAGCAACACTAAAACCTACCAAATCTATATGAATATATATCATATCATAAAAAATTAATACAATAATCAACCTGTCTCAATTGTTTCATATGAATGCATATAAATATGCCATAAATTTTTGTATAAACATACATTAACATTGAGACATATGAAATTGGTATGAATACATTCCATATAGTTGAAAAACTAAAAGGTATAGTGTCTCGACCAACCTATCCCATTTATTGTTTACTTCAATACCTACAAATATAACTGCATATAACTTGAGAACAACCTGATATATTTTTTCAAATTATGCCCTAAAATGTATCCTGTATTTCAATTAATCATAACCATTGAAACCCAATATATTTTGTGAAAAAAACACAAAATGGTACATAACAAACACCCCCACCCTTATGTATGTGGTGTTAAAGTTCATGAATTAAGACTATTCTAAAGTGTTTAGTCCAGGTCTAAATAGACCACCCAATTTAATTATCCACATATTTTCCATCCGATTAAGTTTTTGATGCCATCCAGCTTTGAAACCCCTGTGTAGAATTATCCTATCTATAACGACAAACTTAAAAGCTGCAGATTGATGCTCCATGGTATGTTTAAAAAGAGCATTGGCAACACGTTTATTTTTAATTGCACTTAGATGTTCCCCTATACTAAATTTCACTGGTCTGGACGTCTGTCCAACATAAAATGCAGAACAGGTACAGGTTGCCAAATAGACAACCCAATCCGTACTGCAATTAGCAAAAACCCTTATTTCAAAAATTTTGGATGTGTTTTTGCTAGAAAATTCTCTGGTTTTATGTAAATGTTGACAGGCCATGCAATGGCCACAAGGATAGCAGCCCTGTAATATTTCTCCAGATAAAGTTCTTTGCTGTGAAAGACTTGGAATATATCTTTTGTAGTGTGTAAAATATGAATTCATGTTTCTTCCCCGCCGGTAAGAAAATTGGCATTGTTCAGACAAAACTCTACTTAGGACATCTTGTGACAAAAGAATTCCCCAATGCTGATTAATGAGATCTCTAAAACGATTTGTATTACTACCATAGGTTGTTATTAACCGTAAGGGTTGTTTATTATTCTGCCTCCTAGATTCCCTGTCCTCTGATTTGTAACACAACAACTCCTGACGTGTTAATCTATTGGTTTGTCCTGCAACATTGGATAGAAGTTGAGAATTATAACCCCGTTGTAAAAATCTGTAGGATAAATCCAGACTAGAATCAAAATAATCCTGATCAGATGAACAGATACGTCTAATTCTCATAAATTGAGACTTAGGAATATTGCGGATGATGTGGCGTGGATGGGAACTATTGGCATGTAATAAAGTATTGTATTTCGAATTTTCTATGTACAGTGGTGGACAAGGTATTGTCTGCAAGTCTAGACACCTTAACATCCAGAAATACAATATTAGAATGTTCGATGTTAACCGTAAACCGAATGCCAAAAGTGTTGTTATTCAAGTAATCCACAAACTGGCCTAAACCTTCCTTATTCCCACGCCACACCATCCAGCAATCATCTAGATATCTGCGCCATATGTCCAAGTATTGTAAAATACATTATGATGACCATCATATATGTATTTGACCTCATAATACCCCATGAACAAATCTGCATAGATAGGTGCAAAAGAAGCACCCATCGCAGTTCCCTTAATTTGCCAATAAGCCTTTCCTTGATAATAAAAAATATTCTTCCGCAACACCAATTCAGTTAGCTTAATCAAAAAATTATTAAAGCACAAGGAGTAAAGGTTGGATTTATATAACCAATAGGAAACAGCCAAAATTCCCTGGTCATGTGGAATACTTGTATACAATGAAGCCACATCAAGTGTACAAAGCAGCCAATGGGATTCCAATTGAGAGTCATTGATGATATTAAAACATTTGGTAGTGTCCTTAATATGGGACCTAATAAATACCAGCAACGGCTTCAGATAGAATGTGAGAAATGCTGACAATGGTTCCGTTAAGGAACCCCTACCTGAAACGATAGGTCTACCCGGAGGATGTAATGAATCTTTATGTATTTTGGGTAGCATGTATAGGTATTGAGGACTAGGCTCCTCTACTTTAAGTTGTTTACCTATCTGCTGTGTAATAATACCCTGCTGAACCGACATTTGTAAAAAAGCATCAATTTCTCTCTTGAAAGATGGAGTAGGATCCATAACTAATTCCATGTAAAACTGGAATCTGCTAATTGCCACAAAGCTTCCTGGTTATATGCCGAATGATCCAAAATCACAACCGCTCCTCCTTTATCTGCCATAGTTATTACTATATTATGGTTGTTCCTAAGCTCTAACAGAGCTTGCCTTTCTGCTGCAGTTAAATTATTGTCAGTGGGCTCATACAAATTAGAATAATGTAGTTCTTTCATTATACATTCTCTAAAATGGACACATGTTTGTTCATGGGGAACAAAATCTGATTTTCCGAATCTAAAATCAGATGACCTTTGAGTATTCTCATAGTCTGCAAAAAATATTTTAAGGTTAAGCGTTCTACAAAATTCATCCACTTCTTGTAATAATTGAGTTTCTGAAACCAATGAAGAAGGTACAAAGGTTAATCCTTTATTCAGAAGTTGTGTGTGTACAGAAGAGAGTTCAAAAGAAGAAATGTTATGAATGTTATCAATTACTTCACCATTTGTTGTAATAGGGATTGTAAGGTTAGATTGCCGGAACCTTGTTCTATGTTTCCTGCCACCCCTCCTACCCCTAACTCTAAAGGGGGTGGCTGTTTCCTTTTCGCAGCTGGGGACACCTGGCGTGAAATACATTCCCCATCTGTGGCAGAAGAAGTGTCCTCCTCAGAGGTAGCATCAGACTTGGCCCTATGATGCCTCAAAATGGACCTAGGTCTTTTTTTATTTGTATTGGTATGTTTAAATTCCTGAAATCTAACAGATTTCTGATTTACAAAGGGTTTCCCTTTTTCATAGTCCATCAAATCATGATTGAACTTATTAGTTTTTCTTTTTATTAACTGTTTTTCCAATATTGAAAGTTCCTTGGCCAGGTCTGAAACATGCTGTGAGTATGACACTTCTGATTTGAATTGTTCTACCTCCCCACACAGAGTTTCAATTTCTGCAAGTTGGCTCTGAATAGTCCTGTCATAATAACGTAATAAACAATCAACAAAGTGCATGGAGGATAAGTGTTGTGCCTCTGCCCATTCTCTGGACAATTCACTATCTAGGTTAGCCACAAGGGGTTGTATACGAACCCTTAATCCCCTGGGGGTAATGTCTTTAGTTTTGTAAGCTTTAAAAAGTTTTAAATGCCATACATTGGTACGTAAAGTTTTCATATGTCTATTAAGCTTAGAAAACATAATATTGCATTGGGAATGACCATCTGGTGTTGTGTTGATGGGATCAGGTCCCGATACAGTATTTAGGCCAAAAACCTCCAAATTATCTTGGTCGGCCGAAAGCCCCCTCAATATATCACTAATATCCATAGCTGCACAATATAAAAAATGTGATATAGCTACACAAAATTCCCGAGTGACCACCAAATGCAAACCCACACTTGTAACAATCAGTATCCAATACCAATAATAATGTCCATAAATTAGGCTAATCTCCAAACATAATGTAATAATACACCGACCATGTCAAAAAATCAATAATCTAATTATCTTACTATAAGTGGCCAATAGCCAAAAACAATAATAGACCTTCGTCTCCAAATACTTAGTAAGTCTGATTATTAAAACTGCAATAAATGCAGCCAAAAATACACCACCATTCCAAACTTGGATCTTGGATCTTGGAAACAAAATCCAAAAAAGTTATTAGATATTGAGTATTAAGTCAAAAAAAGTGTATCAAAAAAATAGGCCGACCTACGTCTCTGCCTATCATACCTTGGTACTGCATATTGCCACCGTAAGAAAATGACAATTTGACATAATCACGAATTATTTAAAGGACAGCCTTGTATGGACCTTAATCATATGCTACTGAATAATCAACATCCCATAGTAATTGCAAGTCACAGCCACTCGGAAAATTGTGTCCCACTTGAGAACCCTAAACATATATTGTATCAGGACCTGAGACCAAATCCCAATATAAAAAATATATTTATACCCTAGATGTCCCCATATATAAGTGGTCAATAGGGTCCTGATTATTATATTTGAATATAAAATCCAAATCAATACCAGTACGGATTGGGTTGTCTATTTGGCAACCTGTACCTGTTCTGCATTTTATGTTGGACAGATGTCCAGACCAGTGAAATTTAGAATAGGGGAACATCCAAGTGCAATTAAAAATAAACGTGTTGCCAATGCTCTTTTTAAACATACCATGGAGCATCAATCTGCAGCTTTTAAGTTTGTCGTTATAGATAGGATAATTCTACACAGGGGTTTCAAAGCTGGATGGCATCAAAAACTTAATCGGATGGAAAATATGTGGATAATTAAATTGGGTGGTCTATTTAGACCTGGACTAAACACTTTAGAATAGTCTTAATTCATGAACTTTAACACCACAAACATAAGGGTGGGGGTGTTTGTTATGTACCATTTTGTGTTTTTTTCACAAAATATATTGGGTTTCAATGGTTATGATTAATTGAAATACAGGATACATTTTAGGGCATAATTTGAAAAAATATATCAGGTTGTTCTCAAGTTATATGCAGTTATATTTGTAGGTATTGAAGTAAACAATAAATGGGATAGGTTGGTCGAGACACTATACCTTTTAGTTTTTCAACTATATGGAATGTATTCATACCAATTTCATATGTCTCAATGTTAATGTATGTTTATACAAAAATTTATGGCATATTTATATGCATTCATATGAAACAATTGAGACAGGTTGATTATTGTATTAATTTTTTATGATATGATATATATTCATATAGATTTGGTAGGTTTTGGTGTTGCTGCATATAATGATAGGAATAATCTTTTTTGTTCCCAAATGTATGTGTCCTTCTCCCTTCTTTATGGTACATGCCCCTTTAAATGAGTACTATAAATTTGGGACTCATATGGTGGTTGGTTTTTTCACTTGTTCACAACATGTAGCATTGATAAAGGCTATATTATAGCCGAAACCGGTTTGCTTGTATAATGGTCATTTGCCATTATACTTTTGTTGAATAAATTGGTCTTTTTGGAAAGAGCGAATTATATGTGCTGGCTCACTTTTTTGAATTCACGAGTTTGTTGGGGCCGTGCACGTTGTCCAGCGTGCGCGAACTACTGTTCAGAGTGTGCGCTATGATGGACAATTTTTTGTCACAGCCTATAATTTCTCTTACAGGCAACATGCTACTTTTGAGAAATCAGGTAGACTTCATAAAGTGATTCAGTCTTTTTATTTTTTTATACAGTCATCCCAGATCTGATCCAGCAGCTACTGCTTTAGTATACCCAGCTTCTGCTAAACATATGGTTAAAAGTACTCCCTCTGCCTTTGACAAGGATTTGAAAGTTTTTATTGATTTGGAGGGAAAGTATATTTTTCTGTACTTTTTTAGAATTCATATGTTAAACTTTATGCTCGTCTCTTATGAGAATATGCAAAATATTTTGACATCTGCTTCCTTCTGTAATTAGAAATTTTCTTTTTGCAACTTAAGATCTTCTGTGTTTCAGGTGACTACCCATAGTTGCAGTGTTTAAAATGTGCATATGATGCTGCTGATGCTACCTCCAGGGATGTTGTTACTGTAACTATTATAAGGCGGTTTGCCTGGCTACATTCACAAAACCTCCCATATGATGTGAAAAATGAAATTTTGAATTGTTTCTTGCACAGATTACTAGTTTTGGGGCACTCTGCTGCAGATGTTATTAAACAGTTTGATGAGAGACGAAAGCTCATTTAATGGTTGTCTCAGATTTTTCAGCCCTCCTTCTTTAAGTATGCCAAGGTGTTCATTACTACCTCTATAATGATCTTTAAAAAGCAAAATAACAGTCCCAACAAGCTTCAAGAAATTGAATGTTTAAAACATAATAGCAAGGAGATTCCAAAAAGAAAGCAGGACAGCCTTCCCCGAAACAAAGGATAATCTATTACGTTTGAATGACTATATGAAGGATCCCCCCGCACTGACGCACACGTATACATGCACGCACACACGCGCAGACACACACACACACACACACACACACACACACACACACACACACACACACACACACACACTCTCACTGGCAGTCCTTTAAGCATTCAGAAAGTCTGAACCTCCATTTCTATCTTTGTCTAAAGATTGTTTCAAACAAATGTGTTCTTAGGATAATCCATACAGGTTACAGATGGGAGTAGGAATATTTCCTTTCCTTTTGGGGATTTCTCCTCACCCACTATACCAGACTCTTCTTTTCTCTCCAATAATTCAGCATATGCTTGCTCAAGGGGTGATAGGAGCTCACCCTGGTGCCAAAGAAAGGATACTTGGGGACCAGTTCTAAATCTTTCTTTTCTGGATCAGTATTTGATAGCTCTCAAATTCAAAATGCTGTCTCTTCACAACTTGCTACCCCTTATTCCTCATTTGAGTTTTTTTTACTGACTTTAGACTTAAGGGATGCATATCATCTTATTCCTACAGATCCAAATTTCAGATGGCTCTTAAGGTTTTCCATGTGTGGATCACATCATCAGTTCTTTCCATTAACCTATCTACTGGTCCAACGATGTTCACGAAGTGTATGGCTCATGTGATAGCCTACTGTAATCTGCAAGGTATTCACATTTTTCCATATTTAGGTGACTTCCTTATCTTTGCAGATTCTTCTTCAAACTGTCAGGAATCTCTCAGTTGGGTAATGGATCTGAAGACAAAATACTGCTTGGAACCACCACGAAAAAGTAAAAATCTTGTTTTATTTAGTAAAAACGAGCGCTTTCACGCACACAGGTGCGCTTCATCAGGTTACAATTTTCACATAAAAGTTTCCCATTTATATATAAAAACGTCATCAATTATCCAATTAATTAGTGAGGAATCAATGCAGTTAAAGTAACCGCCAGTATATAACATCTCTTAGTAAATGAAATAAAATATATGTAAATACTCCTCATCCTTACATTAAAATGCTAAGATATAAACAGCATCTAGTTAATAATATGATATAAGTCAATGACTTAAGTAATATTTAAAAAGCACTCATATTTACATTAGTAAGTTCATCTGAGCATCCAAATCGTATTAACTTCCTTTAAAGAAGTTTATTACATCAAATTGAAACCAACAGGGAAGGTAATATTTTTTCTTTGTAATTCATCATCGCTCCGAAGCTATGTTCACTGAAAAAATATATATATATGTCGATGCTGCGCAAAAATGTAAATTTAATATATTTTTTCTTTCATCAAATGTTATTAGAAAATGTTAATTAACATTTTTCGTATCAGCCAGATGCAATACATCCAACGGACCTTTATCTAAATGCCTAGTATCAAATCACCGGCAGCCATAAGTGTAATATATATGGTCCGAAATGTTCTTATCAGCCATACGGCAAAGTTAAAACCGGAACATTGTATACAGCGTTCCAACCATATACGCATTTCATAATGCTTATATTTCAGTAATACATTTCAATTACCTATGATACTATATGGTTACTTGTTAAAGTCAGAAAATGCTGCTCACTAGCATATATTAATCCAACAATTCAGATTACTATAAGTAGTTGGACATGTTTCATATAGAGCCCACTATTTTAGTGATGCAAGTTTATAAAATCTGCGTCAATTGATAGTTGACATTATTCTAATATATAGTTTATAGCTTATTATTATGCAATAAATCTCAACATTGATAAATTATGTTGACAAAAATGTTATCCAAGTGAATAATAATAATGCATCTAAATTAATGGGAATATAAATATATGCCTAGAAGAAAGGACAAAATAAAGATATAAATTTATATAGCAAACCTGTAAATGAGCTATATGTATGGTCATTATATCATAAAGATCCTAGCAGGGCAGGGCGAATATTAACTACAGTGTTAAGCCCTGGTGGTATATGTTCCTTTAACCTTAGGATCCACCTTAGTTCAAACATTTCTATCGTGCCTATATGATCACCTTCTCTCATATTAGGATTTATAACTTGCAAAACCTGAAAGCTGAAACTATGCTGAGGTCTGTTACAACAATGCATAGCCAAAGCATTAGTAGGATTGCTCTTTTTTATATCATAGACATGATTGTAGACCCGATCTCTGAGTCTACGTGATGTCATACCTACATAATAGCTATTACATTGATTACAGGTAGCAAGATAAATTACGTTTTGCGTATTGCATGTAGCATAAAAAGTAGGCTCAAAGATTATATTAATGCCTGGAATCCTAAAACCTTGTGTTTTATTAATATACTTACATAAAGAGCATCTACTACATGCATAGGTGCCTACTTTTATATGAGTTCTTATATCAACAGAGGCGATGTCTAGTTTTTCTTTGCAGAGTAGTCTTTTTAAATTCATGCAATTATTAAACCTAAAGATAGTTTTTTTCCCTATCAATTGTAAGAGGGATGGATCTGAAAGCAAAATTTTCCAATTCTCTCTAATAATCCTAATCAAACACTCAATATCACTAGTGTACTTGATATCATACATAATATTATTGCCCTTCTCTCTTCTATCCAGGGCTTGGCCTGATTTTTTCCAGAGTGTTGGATTCCCTAAAATAGATTCAGTCACCTCATTAACCAGTTTTGTCGGATAGCCTCTATCTGTAAAGTAGTATTTTTGACATTCAATCAGTCGTATAGCATCCAACCTGTCACTACATATTCTAAGTATTCTGCTCATCTGGCCTTTTATAATGTTGCGAAATACATGGCGTGGATGTAAACTGTCATAATGGAGGATGCTATTCCTCCAGCATGACTTCCTGTATAAGGTGGTAGCTAAATCATTATTGTTTCCTTTTGTTAGAGTGATATCCAAAAAGTTAGCACTTACTAAAGAATATTCATATGTGAACGTGAAGAACGAAGTAGTGGCATTCATAAAGCAAATAAAGTCTTCCAACATATCTATGTCCCCATTCCATAGCATCAGGACATCGTCTACGAAACGTCTGTATAGAATCACGTTACCAAACCTAGGGTCATTAAATATATTCTCTTTCTCCCATCTATAAACTACTAGGTTAGCATATGCGTTGGCACAGGAGTGCCCATGGCTACTCCCCATGTTCAGATATACATAATGGTCAAACAGAAAACATTATTGTTTAGGACTAAGTCCAATAAGCAACAAATGTTCATAATTTCATTATTGTCCATTATTCCTAGCTCAATCAGATGAAACCTTATAGCATCCAGACCGTAGTCATTGGGAATGCTTGTGAAGAGGCTTTTTATATCTAATGTAACCAATAGGGTATTCGCATTGATGTTATTTTTCACTAAATCTTGTTTGAGGTCATCTAATAATTCATAGGAATTCTTCAATATAGTGGGTATTTCTTTCACCATTATACCAAGTTTTGATTGTATGTATAGGGAGGCATTCTCAGTTGGGTAATGGATCTCCTACCCAGGCTGGGATTCCAAGAAAACATAAAGAAGTCTTACCTGACTCCTTCATACAGGATTGTTTAACTGGGGTGTTTCATGAAACTTAAGTTCAAATAGCTTTTCTTCCACAGGAAAAAAATAGATTTGTATTAGACCTTTTCCTTAGTTTTTCCACTCATATACCATCTCAGAAACTGAATTCCTAAGGATTCTTGATCAGCTCTGACTTGGCTTGCAATCTGAATGAAAATGATGCATCAGTTGAGTAATCTCCTGTGGTACTTGTGTCACTACACCCATGATTTTATTTTCTGCAATGTCTGAAAGGTACACTATGTAGAACTATAGTGTTTCACCTGGATTTTGCATGAGCTAGGACATCTTGGCTGTAGCATTACATATACCTAGAGAGACTATGCAACTGATGCAGCATACATAATAAAATCAGAAAAACATGACATAGATAAAGAGTGTCAAAGAAAGTTAGGAATGATACCCTTCCCTGACTGAGTAGCATAACTTTCCTGGCTACTATGGCAAATAATGTTGCTTATCTTAGTATAATCTCAAAAATTACATGAGCTCCCCAAAAGTGCAGCTACCCAGAAATGAGTAGCACCAGAAAATATGGCAATAAACTAATGATGGAGTTAATGATGATGTACATCCCATTAAAGACTGTTTTCACTTTGTTTTAAGCATAGTAATCTTCCACAAAACTGATTGTTGTATTTTTCTCTTTTGTCTTCAATAATTAATTTGCATATCAACAGATAAGTACCAATAAGAGTAAAAGGGAAGGTCTACACGATGGTAGTGAGACCAGCTATGTTATATGGGTTGGAGACAGTGTCACTGACAAAAAGGCAGGAGTCAGAGCTGGACGTAGCAGAGTTAAAGATGTCATGATTTGCACTGGGTGTGACAAGGGTCGACAGGATTAGGAATAAGTATTTTAGAGGGTCAGCCCAGATTGGATGGTTTAGAAACAAAGCCAGAGAGACAAGATTGCATTGGTTTGGACATGTGCTGAAGAGGGATGCTGGGTATGTTGGGAAAAGGATGCTAAGGATGGAGCTGCCAGGTAAGAGGTAAAGAGGAAGGCCTAAGATAAGGTTTATGGATGTGGTGAGAAAGGACATGCAGGTGGTTGGTATGACAGACCACGAAGCAGAAGACTGGAAGAAATAGAAACAGATGATCCACTGTGGCGACCCCTAACGGGAACAACTGAAAGAAAAAGAAAAAGATCAATATAATTTTTTAAAGGAAGCCGATGGATAACTTTTATAGTATGTGGAAGCATAATCCATGAATTTTAAAGGAATTTGATACCTTAAGCATCTGGTAATTTCTATTTAGTGATAATTGCTTTTTAATGCTATTCACCACGTGATGTATTTTTTGCTCCATCTATGACATTCTGGAAAAGATTTAGAAAATTAATTAGATCAGGCAGTACCTTTTAGAGCAAACAAGGGCTCATCATCAAAAAGAAATGGAATGGCATTTTTGAAAACTTCTGGAGACTTCCATTTTTCAATGTTATGGTTAATCTAATAAAATATTGCGCACTTTTATTTTTGGTGTTCTGCAATTTCATTTTGAATGTGAAATGCAAAGCCAGTGAAGAAATGCAAAGATGTGTACTCTGTTTATTGATACATACTAAGGGGTATAGTTATACTGAAACATGTTATGATATTAAATGTTCAGTATTACAAAATATTGTAAAAACTGCCATATTTCTACTTTTGATTTGAAAATGATTACTATATTTGCTTGATGTCGATATAATGCAAATAATGTTGTTTCTTTAAGTGAAGTCATCAAATACTATGTATTGCCTTTAAGAAACATTGTTTTTTGGTTAATATAGTCATTATAAAGCCAATTATTTTATTTATTCTGATATAAAAGGATACCTCTTCTTAGCTATCATAGATTCATTACAGACTCAGAGGAGAAGCTTATTGTTCAGTGTTTTGGGAGACTAGAGTTCAATCGGAGTAATCTATTGCCCTTAAATTGGGGGAAGGGGGGCTTTATGCCTGTAGGAGGATGTTCTTAAAGGAAGAAGATGGCTAACTGTCTTTAGAGGGTAGCTCTAAAGAAAACTTTATAGTCATTGGCAAGGAGTAGGATTTTCTTCCATATGAACAGGTCCATTTGAAGTCTACAGCTATGCCTTAGCTGTACCAGGAGTTTGTTATAGTTATGGACTTTTCGTTTATAAAGTAGAAAAAGAAGACTTCACAATTGTCAACATGAGATTTACTCACACAATTGTGAGCTTTCATCTTTACTTAATATAGATATCATTGGAACAAACAAAAAACATTCCCCAGGATTCAATAAAACCCGTGAAGGCTCCATGTAGAACCTACACGGAATGTATTCATGTACAAAACCATGGTTCCCTCTTGGCAGCATGCTACATATATATATACATATGTGTGTGTGCATATATATTAATTATGGTGAGCTACCAAGGGAGATCACAGTAACACAGATATTGAATCTATGCCAGCAACACCTTACAGGCAGTTCCTTAATTGTGGACTGTCCAGAAAAATTTTGGACAGTTGGTAAGCACATCACAATACCTTTTGGCCTGTAGACCTGGACTGAAAAGCATACAACAGATATAACTTCATTGATTTGCAATTTAATTAATTAATTTATTTATTTATTTATACATTTATGTGCTTGTTTGTGTGGTGTGGCACGTTGCTTAGTTATGCTTAGCATTGCTCACATACACAATAGACATCCACTAGACATCTAAAAATACAAACCAGATGTATTCAATTGTTGTAGTCCTTCAGTGCTTAGCAACACACAAACCCTTGCAACAAAGCTGTGCTATGCTTACAGGCAGCTGTGTAGTATATGAGAAGATATACAAGTTCTCTTCAGTATCCCAGTGGTTTGATAGGTAGTCATAACCTACATTGTACTAAGTCCTGGGTATGAGTCCTGAGAAGCAATATTTGTTACATTTATTGCTGTGAACATGTGTCAGTGACTGAAATATTGGTTTGGTTTAAATTAAAAAAAAGTTACATTTAGAAAGGCTGCGTGATGCTGAGCAGCACTTTTCCAGTTTGTGCATTGCTAAGCTTCACTTAAACATGGTCTGTGCCAGTTTGAATGATGCTAAGGGACATGTTGCTTTTTTTGAAAATTACAGTATGATGTGCAAGGTTGGGAATGCAGCCTATATAAAGGCCAATAGGCTGGAATTCCACATCATTCTTTGGGATATTACCTTGGCTGTGGATACATGGCTGCTGCTGTAGGTGAGGGAGTGCACATTCGTACACAAAAGTGGGGAGTTCAGGAGTCCATAGTTTTTGTTGGACCCTGGCTGGGTGACTACAAGAGCTCAGGGTGTAAGTCTGAGGCCTGGGATTGTTTGGTCAGGGACCTGACCAGTGTTTCTGGTATCCTCTGCACTGTGAGCAGTGTCTTCACCACTATCATGACCTGAGGCATAGGAAGAGAGGAACCTTGGACATATGTAAGCATGTTTTCCAGCAATTTGTAATTGTACAAGTTGAATCTGTGCAGAACTAGTATGCATAATGGTTTGCTTCTCTTACCACAGCTACAGAAGAGAGGACTCGCAATGTCCAATCCCATGCAGGTCACTTGGCAATCATGTGGTAAGTAGGAAAATCATCAAAGAAATAATGCATAACTTAATAATACAATAATGTAAATACAGATTTTACAGACTTAATGGTCAGGTATGACATACCTCAGACATCTTATAGCTTTATTAATGTGTCACTGCCTACCTGAAATGGTAAAGCAAGTTAAAGCAAGTATGCATGCAGTACTGTGTAGCATAGGTTCCAACCAGCAGGTAATGATGGGGTCTACCCAGATTAAGAGTCACTGTTCTGGTCTATTTATTGTCTGAAATATGCTGTAGGTGGCACTCAATAAATGAACAGGGTGTATGGGTTAGTTAACAGCTGTCCATGGCCTACATGCCAGAGTTGAAGCAACATTAATCAATACATTCTGAAAGGTGATGGTGTTTTAATAAGTAATGTCGTCAAATAAAGTGTTCACTGTTCCTGTATTCACTGCATGTGTGTTCTAATCTGATATCAGTCAACTGTTACATGTAACCGAATAAAGAATGCAGCAACAAATGTCAGAAATAAATGTAGTGCAATACCCAGAATAATGTTCAAGTCTGTGTTCTGCTCATTTTGGCTGAAATAATGCTATATATTCCCCTCTGCAAACGAAGATGGTATATGGGTACGTTAACTGAAGTCCTGGACAGCTATCTATTTGTCTAAATGCCAGAGTTTAAGCAACATTTTCAATAAAGTTGAGAAGGAGATGATTTGATAACTACTGTTTTCAAAAGTGTTCACTATTCCTGTATTCATGGCATGTCTGTTCTAATCTGTCACCAGTCAACTGTTACATATAAATGAATAAAGAATGCAACAACAAATGTCAGAAATAAATGCAGTGCAATACCCAGAGTAAGGTTCAAGCCTGTGTTCTGCTCATTTTTTTCTGAAATAATACTGCATATTCCACTCAGTAAATGAATATGGCATATGGGTAAGTTAACTGAAGTACTGGACAGCTATCCATGTGTCTAAATGCCAGATTTTAAGAAACATTATCAATAAAAAATTTAAAATGAGATTGTGCTTTGATAAGTAATCATTTGAGAAAAGTGTTCACTGTTCCTGTATTCACTGCATGTGTGTTCTAATCTGACAGCAGTCAACTCTTAACTAATAAATAATGCAGCAACAAATGTCAGAAATAAATGTAGTGCAATACCCAGATTAAGAGTCAGGCTTGAGTTCTGATAATTATTTCTGAAATATGCTGTAGATAGCACTCAGTAAATGAACAAGGTATATAGTTAACAGACGTCCTACACAGCCACACATTGTGTAACTGCCAGATTTCAAGTGACATTAAGCAATGCAGTGTAAGAAGAGATGGTGCATTGATAGCTAATGTTTTCAAATAAAGTGCTCATTATTCTTGTGATCACTGCTATTGGTTTCCAATCTGGTACCACACACAGCCAAGCATGTGTGCAAAGGTACGATTTCACACAAAATGTTGTAATAAAAGTCTTACAGCAGATGGTGCTTTTAGAATTCATTACAGTCAGATAAAGTGCACAATATTCCTGTACTCACTGCTTGTGGGTTCTAATCTCATGGCAACCACCTGAGAAATGACAAGCTGTCTAGTATAATTAGTGTACATGAACTTACCTAAATCGTTGTCATGATTTATGCAGAATGTAATGACTACTGCTCCATATGTCCGGACCTTGATTTGTTGATATATGACATTACTTGGAATGCAGTTTAATGGCAAATCTGTAATCATAACCCCTTGCTACTAATGTATGAGCACACTATGTAAAAATGTTCTCTGTAGTTGTTCCTTTCTACTAACATTTGGTAGGGCTTGGCCCATAATGTCCCATGCTAACAGTTTGAGAGTTATGTATGTGCAACATCACCTATAAAATATTAGCAGTCACTGTTCTAACAACTGAAATCTGACATGTAGAAGTATGTAGTAGTCTGTGTAGTTATATTATCTGCAAAGTTACTGATGTTCTTTTTTTCACTCTCACGCCACCCCTTCTCATCTTTAATTTATTAATTATATTTATTATTATGCTTTGATATTAATACATTATGTGTAATTACCTCTTATGTAGGCCTTATGTATAATTTAATATTGCTTTGCTGATAAAATACATTCATTCACGTTATTTATTGTTGTGTTCCTCATTATATTTCTTTCTGTTTCTTTCCATTACTCATTACTATTTTCTTTTATGTTATGAATTACATTTGTTTGGTTAGGTTTATTTTTACCTTATGATATATTTAATTTACTACAGCACGACAGGGTAGGTCAGTTCCAGGTGATCCACCAACCTTGGCTCCCCTGGCCACAGCACTGGGGCCCAGCACATCTGGGCCACAGCCCAGTGGTTCCCCTTCTGCTGCCCCTGCACTACCTAGTCCATTGGGTAATTCTGCAACACAGGCTGGGGATATCCCCCCCCAGTGGGAGTGGAAGTGAAGGAAGTGCTTAAGTCATCTGTGATGAACTGTCAGGCATGGTGCATGGGCTGTTATGCCAAACTGCTGGTGCACGCCTACGCTGGATGGATAACATGCTGTCCATCTTGTTGGGACAGTCTCACTTCAGGTGCTATCATTGACCACTACCTCCGCAGGAGCAGTGAAGGTGCAGTGCTGACAGTCCCATGGGTGAAGACTTGAGTCACACTGCTACCGTGTCTGATGTCCATGAAACTGGGATTCAACAACAACTTCCCCAGCCAAGGTGTTCACCCCCCTCTTGTGTCACACACCAACCCTGCCTGCTGTTTTGTCTCTCTTGTCTGTTTGCAAAACCTTCCTCACCTTCCCAACTTATATCCCCCACACATACCTATGTTTGGTAGGTACGATATAGGTATGATAGGTTTTTTCCCTATCAATTGTAAGAGGGATGGATCTGAAAGCAAAATTTTCCAATTCTCTCTAATAATCCTAATCAAACACTCAATATCACTAGTGTACTTGATATCATACATAATATTATTGCCCTTCTCTCTTCTATCCAGGGCTTGGCCTGATTTTTTCCAGAGTGTTGGATTCCCTAAAATAGATTCAGTCACCTCATTAACCAGTTTTGTCGGATAGCCTCTATCTGTAAAGTAGTATTTTTGACATTCAATCAGTCGTATAGCATCCAACCTGTCACTACATATTCTCAGTATTCTGCTCATCTGGCCTTTTATAATGTTGCGAAATACATGGCGTGGATGTAAACTGTCATAATGGAGGATGCTATTCCTCCAGCATGACTTCCTGTATAAGGTGGTAGCTAAATCATTATTGTTTCCTTTTGTTAGAGTGATATCCAAAAAGTTAGCACTTACTAAAGAATATTCATATGTGAACGTGAAGAACGAAGTAGTGGCATTCATAAAGCAAATAAAGTCTTCCAACATATCTATGTCCCCATTCCATAGCATCAGGACGTCGTCTACGAAACGTCTGTATAGAATCACGTTACCAAACCTAGGGTCATTAAATATATTCTCTTTCTCCCATCTATAAACTACTAGGTTAGCATATGCGTTGGCACAGGGAGTGCCCATGGCTACTCCCCATGTCTGCGCATATACATAATGGTCAAACAGAAAAACATTATTGTTTAGGACTAAGTCCAATAAGCAACAAATGTTCATAATTTCATTATTGTCCATTATTCCTAGCTCAATCAGATGAAACCTTATAGCATCCAGACCGTAGTCATTGGGAATGCTTGTGAAGAGGCTTTTTATATCTAATGTAACCAATAGGGTATTCGCATTGATGTTATTTTTCACTAAATCTTGTTTGAGGTCATCTAATAATTCATAGGAATTCTTCAATATAGTGGGTATTTCTTTCACCATTATACCAAGTTTTGATTGTATGTATAGGGAGGCATTCTCAGTTGGGTAATGGATCTCCTACCCAGGCTGGGATTCCAAGAAAACATAAAGAAGTCTTACCTGACTCCTTCATACAGGATTGTTTAACTGGGGTGTTTCATGAAACTTAAGTTCAAATAGCTTTTCTTCCACAGGAAAAAATAGATTTGTATTAGACCTTTTCCTTAGTTTTTCCACTCATATACCATCTCAGAAACTGAATTCCTAAGGATTCTTGATCAGCTCTGACTTGGCTTGCAATCTGAATGAAAATGATGCATCAGTTGAGTAATCTCCTGTGGTACTTGTGTCACTACACCCATGATTTTATTTTCTGCAATGTCTGAAAGGTACACTATGTAGAACTATAGTGTTTCACCTGGATTTTGCATGAGCTAGGACATCTTGGCTGTAGCATTACATATACCTAGAGAGACTATGCAACTGATGCAGCATACATAATAAAATCAGAAAAACATGACATAGATAAAGAGTGTCAAAGAAAGTTAGGAATGATACCCTTCCCTGACTGAGTAGCATAACTTTCCTGGCTACTATGGCAAATAATGTTGCTTATCTTAGTATAATCTCAAAATTACATGAGCTCCCAAAGTGCAGCTACCCAGAAATGAGTAGCACCAGAAAATATGGCAATAAACTAATGATGGAGTTAATGATGATGTACATCCCATTAAAGACTGTTTTCACTTTGTTTTAAGCATAGTAATCTTCCACAAAACTGATTGTTGTATTTTTCTCTTTTGTCTTCAATAATTAATTTGCATATCAACAGATGAGTACCAATAAGAGTAAAAGGGAAGGTCTACAAGAGTGTAGTGAGACCAGCTATGTTATATGGGTTGGAGACAGTGTCACTGACAAAAAGGCAGGAGTCAGAGCTGGACATAGCAGAGTTAAAGATGTCATGATTTGCACTGGGTGTGACAAGGGTGGACAGGATTAGGAATAAGAATATTAGAGGGTCAGCCCAGATTGGATGGTTTAGAAACAAAGCCAGAGAGACAAGATTGCATTGGTTTGGACATGTGCTGAAGAGGGATGCTGGGTATGTTGGGAAAAGGATGCTAAGGATGGAGCTGCCAGGTAAGAGGTAAAGAGGAAGGCCTAAGATAAGGTTTATGGATGTGGTGAGAAAGGACATGTAGGTGGTTGGTATTACAGACCACGAAGCAGAAGACTGGAAGAAATGGAAACAGATGATCCACTGTGGCGACCCCTAGCGGAAACAACTGAAAGAAAAAGAAAAAGATCAATATAATTTTTTAAAGGAAACTAAATGATAACTTTTATAGTATGTGGAAGCATAATCCATGAATTTTAAAGGAATTTGATACCTTAAGCATCTGGTAATTTCTATTTAGTGATAATTGCTTTTTAATGCTATTCACCACGTGATGTATTTTTTGCTCCATCTATGACATTCTGGAAAAGATTTAGAAAATTAATTAGATCAGGCAGTACCTTTTAGAGCAAACAAGGGCTCATCATCAAAAAGAAATGGAATGGCATTTTTGAAAACTTCTGGAGACTTCCATTTTTCAATGTTATGGTTAATCTAATAAAATATTGCGCACTTTTATTCTTGGTGTTCTGCAATTTCATTTTGAATGTGAAGTGCAAAGCCAGTGAAGAAATGCAAAGATGTGTACTCTATTTATTGATACATACTAAGGGGTATAGTTATACTGAAACATGTTATGATATTAAATGTTCAGTATTACAAAATATTGTAAAAACTGCCATATTTCTACTTTTGATTTGAAAATGATTACTATATTTGCTTGATGTCGATATAATGCAAATAGTGTTGTTTCTTTAAGTGAAGTCATCAAATACTATGTATTGCCTTTAAGAAACATTGTTTTTTGGTTAATATAGTCATTATAAAGCCAATTATTTTATTTATTCTGATATAAAAGGATACCTCTTCTTAGCTATCATAGATTCATTACAGACTCAGAGGAGAAGCTTATTGTTCAGTGTTTTGGGAGACTAGAGTTCAATCGGAGTAATCTATTGCCCTTAAATTGGGGGAAGGGGGGCTTTATGCCTGTAGGAGGATGTTCTTAAAGGAATAAGATGGCCAACTGTCTTTTGAGGGTAGCTCTAAAGAAAACTTTATAGTCATTGGCAAGGAGTAGGATTTTCTTGCATATGAACAGGTCCATTTGAAGTCTACAGCTATGCCTTAGCTGTACCAGGAGTTTGTTATAGTTATGGACTTTTCGTTTATAAAGTAGAAAAAGAAGACTTCACAATTGTCAACATGAGATTTACTCACACAATTGTGAGCTTTCATCTTTACTTAATATAGATATCATTGGAACAAACAAAAAACAATCCCCAGGATTCAATAAAACCCGTGAAGGCTCCATGTAGAACCTACACGGAATGTATTCATGTACAAAACCATGGTTCCCCCTTGGCAGCATGCTACATATATATATATATATATGTATGTGTGCATATATATTAATTATGGTGAGCTACCAAGGGAGATCACAGTAACACAGATATTGAATCTGTGCCAGCAACACCTTACAGGCAGTTCCTTAATTGTGGACTGTCCAGAAAAATTTTGGACAGTTGGTAAGCACATCACAATACCTTTTGGCCTGTAGACCTGGACTGAAAAGCATACAACAGATATAACTTCATTGATTTGCAATTTAATTAATTAATTAATTTATTTATTTATACATTTATGTGCTTGTTTGTGTGGTGTGGCACGTTGCTTAGTTATGCTTAGCATTGCTCACATACACAATAGACATCCACTAGACATCTAAAAATACAAACCAGATGTATTCAATTGTTGTAGTCCTTCAGTGCTTAGCAACACACAAACCCTTGCAACAAAGCTGTGCTATGCTTACAGGCAGCTGTGTAGTATATGAGAAGATATACAAGTTCTCTTCAGTATCCCAGTGGTTTGATAGGTAGTCATAACCTACATTGTACTAAGTCCTGGGTATGAGTCCTGAGAAGCAATATTTGTTACATTTATTGCTGTGAACATGTGTCAGTGACTGAAATATTGGTTTGGTTTAAATTAAAAAAAAGTTACATTTAGAAAGGCTGTGTGATGCTGAGCAGCACTTTTCCAGTTTGTGCATTGCTAAGCTTCACTTAAACATGGTCTGTGCCAGTTTGAATGATGCTAAGGGACATGTTGCTTTTTTTGAAAATTACAGTATGATGTGCAAGGTTGGGAATGCAGCCTATATAAAGGCCAATAGGCTGGAATTCCACATCATTCTTTGGGATATTACCTTGGCTGTGGATACATGGCTGCTGCTGTAGGTGAGGGAGTGCACATTCGTACACAAAAGTGGGGAGTGCAGGAGTCCATAGTTTTTATTGGACCCTGGCTGGGTGACTTCAAGAGCTCAGGGTGTAAGTCTGAGGCCTGGGATTGTTTGGTCAGGGACCTGACCAGTGTTTCTGGTATCCTCTGCACTGTGAGCAGTGTCTTCACCACTATCATGACCTGAGGCATAGGAAGAGAGGAACCTTGGACATATGTAAGTATGTTTTCCAGCAATTTGTAATTATACAAGTTGAATCTGTGCAGAACTGGTATGCATAATGGTTTGCTTCTCTTACCACAGCTACAGAAGAGAGGACTCGCAATGTCCAATCCCATGCAGGTCACTTGGCAATCATGTGGTAAGTAGGAAAATCATCAAAGAAATAATGCATAACTTAATAATACAATAATGTAAATACAGATTTTACAGACTTAATGGTCAGGTATGACATACCTCAGACATCTTATAGCTTTATTAATGTGTCACTGCCTACCTGAAATGGTAAAGCAAGTTAAAGCAAGTATGCATGCAGTACTGTGTAGCATAGGTTCCAACCAGCAGGTAATGTTGGGGTCTACCCAGATTAAGAGTCACTGTTCTGGTCTATTTACTGTCTGAAATATGCTGTAGGTGGCACTCAATAAATGAACAGGGTGTATGGGTTAGTTAACAGCTGTCCATGGCCTACATGCCAGAGTTGAAGCAACATTAATCAATACATTCTGAAAGGTGATGGTGTTTTAATAAGTAGTGTTGTCAAATACAGTGTTCACTGTTCCTGTATTCACTGCATGTGTGTTCTAATCTGACATCAGTCAACTGTTACATGTAACCGAATAAAGAATGCAGCAACAAATGTCAGAAATAAATGTAGTGCAATACCCAGAGGAATGTTCAAGTCTGTGTTCTGCTCATTTTGGCTGAAATAATGCTGTATATTCCCCTCTGCAAACGAAGATGGTACATGGGTACGTTAACTGATGTCCTGGACAGCTATCTATTTGTCTAAATGTCAGAGTTTAAGCAACATTTTCAATAAAGTTGAGAAGGAGATGATGATTTGATAACTACTGTTTTCAAAAGTGTTCACTATTCCTGTATTCATGGCATGTCTGTTCTAATCTGTCACCAATCAACTGTTACATATAAATGAATAAAGAATGCAACAACAAATGTCAGAAATAAATGCAGTGCAATACCCAGAGTAAGGTTCAAGCCTGTGTTCTGCTCATTTTTTTCTGAAATAATACTGCATATTCCACTCAGTAAATGAATATGGCATATGGGTAAGTTAACTGAAGTACTGGACAGCTATCCAAGTGTCTAAATGCCAGATTTTAAGAAACATTATCAATAAAAAATTTAAAATGAGATTGTGCTTTGATAAGTAATCATTTGAGAAAAGTGTTCACTGTTCCTGTATTCACTGCATGTGTGTTCTAATCTGACAGCAGTCAACTCTTAACTAATAAATAATGCAGCAACCAATGTCAGAAATAAATGTAGTGCAATACCCAGATTAAGAGTCAAGCTTGAGTTCTGATAATTTTTTCTGAAATATGCTGTAGATAGCACTCAGTAAATGAACAAGGTATACAGTTAACAGACGTCCTACACAGCCACACATTTGTGTAACTGCCAGATTTCAAGTGACATTAAGCAATGCAGTGTAAGAAGAGATGGTGCATTGATAGCTAATGTTTTCAAATAAAGTGCTCATTATTCTTGTGATCACTGCTATTGGTGTCCAGTCTGGTACCACACATAGCCAAGCATGTGTGCAAAGGTACGATTTCACACAAAATGTTGTAATAAAAGTCTTACAGCAGATGGTGCTTTTAGAATTCATTACAGTCAGATAAAGTGCACAATATTCCTGTACTCACTGCTTGTGGGTTCTAATCTCATGGCAACCACCTGAGAAATGACAAGCTGTCTAGTATAATTAGTGTACATGAACATACCTAAATCGTTGTCATGATTTATGCAGAATGTAATGACTACTGCTCCATATGTCCGGACCTTGATTTGTTGATATATGACATTACTTGGAATGCAGTTTAATGGCAAATCTGTAATCATAACCCCTTGCTACTAATGTATGAGCACACTATGTAAAAATGTTCTCTGTAGTTGTTCCTTTCTACTAACATTTGGTAGGGCTTGGCCCATAATGTCCCATGCTAACAGTTTGAGAGTTATGTATGTGCAACATCATCTATAAAATATTAGCAGTCACTGTTCTCACAACTGAAATCTGACATGTTAGATCAGGCAGTCTGTGTAGTTATATTATCTGCAAAGTTACTGATGTTCTTTTTTTCACTCTCACTCCACCCCTTCTCATCTTTAATGTATTAATTATATTTATTATTATGCTTTGATATTAATACATTATGTGTAATTACCTCTTATGTAGGCCTTATGTATAATTTAATATTGCTTTGCTGATAAAATACGTTCATTCACGTTATTTATTGTTGTGTTCCTCATTATATTTCTTTCTATTTCTTTCCATTACTCATTATTATTTTCTTTTATGTTATGAATTACATTTGTTTGGTTAGGTTTATTTTTACCTTATGTTATATTTAATTTACTACAGCACGACAGGGTAGGTCAGTTCCAGGTGATCCACCAACCTTGGCTCCCCTGGCCACAGCACTGGGGCCCAGCACATCTGGGCCACAGCCCAGTGGTTCCCCTTCTGCTGCCCCTGCACTACCTAGTCCATTGGGTAATTCTGCAACACAGGCTGGGGATATCCCCCCCAGTGGGAGTGGAAGTGAAGGAAGTGCTTAAGTCATCTGTGATGAACTGTCAGGCATGGTGCATGGGCTGTTATGCCAAACTGCTGGTGCACGCCTATGCCAGATGGATAGCATGCTGTCCATCTTGTTGGGACAGTCTTACATCAGGTGCTATCGTTGACCACTGCCTCCGCAGGAGCAGTGAGGGTGCAGTGCTGACAGTCCCATGGGTAAAGACTTGAGTCACACTGCTACCGTGTCTGATGTCCATGAAACTGGGATTCCACAACAACTTCCCCAGCCAAGGTGTTCACCCCCCTCTTGTGTCACACACCAACCCTGCCTGCTGTTTTGTCTCTCTTTTCTGTTTGCAAAACCTTCATCACCTTCCCAACTTACCTCCCCCACACATACCTATGTTCCCTCCCCAACTTTCTGCTCTCACCTTATAAAAAAGAAAATGGGCATCTGTCCCCAAAAAAATATTGTCCCATACATTTCACACACATGTCCAATGGACACATTTAATTTGGTCCAGTTGGCTTGGCAACACACTTATGTTGTCCTCACCCCTCCCTCTCTGGGGGTGACAGTCCAAATTCAGCTAAAAAAATCTGTTAAAGTGCACAGTTGTTGCTGTACAAGAAAAGATAGCCATGGTTCTTTCCT
This sequence comes from Protopterus annectens, assembly GCF_019279795.1. NCBI lineage: Eukaryota > Metazoa > Chordata > Ceratodontiformes > Protopteridae > Protopterus > Protopterus annectens. The sequence continues at coordinate 1,905,600,277 of NC_056739.1, read as the reverse complement.
ACACCCTTCCTGCACATACCTACCTGCCTTTCACTATATCCCCCCCTGCTTGCACCACATTTCACCACTGTCCTATCTCCCCATTTCTCACTTCTTTAAAGATTTTTGCTAAGCTAAGCTAAATGGTGCTATATTGATATATGTGTGTGCAATAATATTAATCAAATTCAAAAAGTACACCTGTACCCTATTTCAAACCCAGGACCATCGCACCTGCGGACCAGTGCATCAACCTGCCAAGCAGCACAGCTGTTAATTAACATAGGTGTTTTAAGCAAAACACAATACTTTCCAATTTCCCATCATTAAGCATGTTTAAGCAATGCTGCACATTGTGCTGTGTCACACAAATTTGATAAAAGAGTAATAGAAAAATGGGCATGTAACTTGGAGTCTGGTATAGGAATGCATCACAATAAAGCCAGATACATGATAATGGATGTAAGTGAGGTCTCTAACAGCAGATAACTGTGCAATTATATCTGCAGCATTTAAAAATACACCTGCTAAAAATAGGTGTGTAACTGGGCTCTGGTGGAGAAATACATCCCTATAAAGCCATACACATAATAATAGATGTAAATGAGGTAACGGCATGTGAGTGTGCAATTATATATTGAAAAATACACATTTTATGTCAGTGACTGAGATGTCTGTTAAATGCTATGAAAATGTTAACTTATGGTCCTGGGTTCAAATTCAGTGGTGTCTAGCATTTAAAATATATGTATGTGTACATCATCATTATGAATTCTGATATGTATGACTGTCTCATCACTTATTTATCCAGCCAAAGCAGTACAGATGGAATGTCTGCTTTTCAGTGATGGAAGTCAAAGGCCTACAGACAGGAACACAAATAACATATTCCTATTACAACACTAGAAAGTGCATACAGTGTCAGGTCATGCATTATTATGTATTCACAGAGTAATATCATACTGTAACACACAATGATTTGCTATTTATATTACAGATAGGCACCTCTGCACAAGTACCATACATATACGGAGGTCGTGCTAGAAGCAAGGGTTGTCAGCACACATGTTCCAGGTGCTACCATAACATAACACATGACTTGGCAGTTGTCCAAAAGGTTGACATAAAGGTAAATGGAGCCTCTACCTTGTTCTAGGACACAACAACCATGTTGCCTTTTACTCTGTTAATGATAACTTTGGCTATCATACTTACCTTAAACACTTACCTCAATTCCATGTGGCATGGGCTCCCTCAATCAAGCTCTGGCTGTGCACTAAGGCTGCCACAGGTCACACCATTACTCACAAGTGTTGTTGCCCTCCACCTTGTGCAGTCTCTCTGACTATGCTGATTGCCTGCAGCAGCATGTCAGCTGCACCCTGTAGCACACACATCTGTATGTAAAACACATCTACTACAAACATTCTCTCTGTGCTGACATAGTATCTTTACCCCTCTACTTTCCACCCCAACATATGAGAAAGGGTATGAATTCTACATTGAGGACTTATATCTTGTTGAATAGTTGCAATAGTTGCATGGGATTGCCTGATTATACTGCAAATCAGCTGTGCATACTGCAATTAGCATTCCTAAACCACAGATTGGTTCACTGCAGCCTGTAGCACACGCATTTGTATGTAACAGATATCTACTACAAACATTCTCTCTGTGCTGACATAGTATTTCTACCCCAGTACCTTCTATGGATTCTATATTGAGGTCTTATGTCTTGTTGAATAGTTGCATGGGATTGCCTGATTATACTGCAAATCAGCTGTGTATACTGCAATTAGCATTCCTAAACCACAGATTGGTTCACTGTGGCCTGTAGCACACACATCTGTATGTAACAGATATCCACTACAAACATTCTCTCTGGGATGACGTAGTATCTTTATCCCAGTACTTTCTATGGATTCTACATTGAGGCCTTATATCTTATTGAATAGTTGCATGAGATTGCCTGATTATACTGCAAATCAGCTGTGTATGCTGCAATTAACATTCCTAAACCACAGATTGGTTCAGAGGCAATCATCTGCTAATGAGGACCATCATAAAAAGGGAAAATCCTAGCTAGGGGAACCACTGTGTACGAGAGTTACTGTCTGTGGTTAACTCATTGGCACAACACTTATATATCTGTATCTTTCAACAGAGTAGTATTGTATTCCATTAGGTATGTAACCATTTTGTTTCCAACATGATGCATATGTTTGAATATACTTGGGGGGAATAGGGATTACATCAGTAAGTCTTTCTTAGAACTGTACAAATGACATGCCATTGAGCTACATCTGTGCAACACCTACATAGGATGTAGACTATAGCAAGGGCATAATGCTTTCTGTTAACTAGGGACACAGTTCTCCTGGATACTTCCTTTGGTAGCAGTTGTAATACTACACAGCTATTTGTTTGGCATTGTATTTCATATATATGTTATGGGGGGGGGTCCTGCTATGGGTCATACTGCAAGTGGACTCCTGTGTTGGGTGTGTGATCAAATCTGAGTATCTGTCATGGCACAAACAGGAGTAGGTGACTACTGCTACTATCATAGTTGGTTGCACATCCTTTAGATGTTTAGTACACTGTTGCAGATGAGATGTGTAATTAAGCATGGAATACTAATATCCTTCCTTTATTGCTGTATCTGTACATACTATATACCCATGTATGTGATCCTGACATGTGCTCTCACTTTTTTTGTATTTCAGGTGATATCATGCACAACAGATGCCACTCACCTTTCTCTGAGGCTGAAAACAATCTGAGAATTGAGGCGTTAAGACAACACTGTCAAGTCCTGCTGTCCAGAGGAAGGGCAAATAGACAAGAGCAACAAGCCTTGTGGAACTAACTGGTCCATAACATAAATGCTGTGGGTTGAATCGCACATATGAGCAGGTGCAACAATGTGCCACAGACATGATCTACTCGGCATGCAGATGATCAGAGAATGTAACCACAGATCGACAGGTCACTGATGGTGGGCCTACAGTGGAACAACCTCTGTTAGCCATTGAGGAATCCCTGGTGAGCCTTACAACACAGGACAGCTCCCAGGCATCCATCACACAATATGTCATGGATGTGGGTGCCACCATTTCCACACAAGAGGAACATCCAGGTATGCTTATTTGGATCCGCTTCAGAATACTGTAGCACGTAGCATGTCAGGATGTACATAGTTTTACATGGGTGTCAGGTGTTTTATGGGGTAGAAAAAAGGAGGTTAGCTGCAGTTTGAAGCTCATGCAGAGATTGTGACCCACATAACTGTCAACATAGCAGCTACTTTAAATGGGAAATATTTGGATGTAATACCAATGTTATGTTGTAGCATGTGGTGTTGTTTACATTACCTCTCCGGGCTCTCCCTCATATGTTTTTCAGGACTGTCAGAAATAGGAAGAGACTGTGCTTCTCCTGCTGGTAAGCACAAAACAGTTTGTCAGAGATGTAGATTTAGTTCAAGGTATTAGTTAAACTATCATCCCAGGCCTGCTGGCTGGATTGATATACTGAAAATACACCAAAAATTCAAAGGAGTCTTCTGAATTGTGGTCAGTGAGTATTGGTGAGTCATATTCAGCAGAGTTCTTTCGTTTGGAACGTTTACTAGCTAAAGAAGTGACTATTTTCTATGATTCTAAATTATTGGAAAATATGTGGCTCTTAATATTACCCCTAGGGGTTTGTGTATTGATAAACTACCAGCTGGTGGTTTTGGTGAAGAGGAAAATGACCTACTATTAGAGTGGAGGCAGGCTGCACAGGAATGCTCACTAAACTGGCTGAGAATTCTTATTAAAAGAAATGACAGGACTATTGAAAATTTGTGCAAGAAAATTGTTGATTTACAACAGGAACTGATGAGTAAAACTTCATCTAATGTTTTTCAGTCCAACTTTAAAAACATCAATGAAAAAATTGTTAAAGTCGAAAATTATGTCATGAGTCAGAAAAAGACCAAATTAAATAGAGACATAAAAGATTTAGAAAGAAATGAAGTGTATAATTGGCCATGGAGGGGCGTCGCTTTCAGCCGAAGCATAGGAGACGTACTACCGGAAGTGAGGATGCGTCGTCCAGTTCATCGGTTGAGACTGGTGGAAGTCATTAGAGCATATCCTTTGATGATGTTGCTTTGGATGTTTCTAATGTAGGTGGTATGGAGAACCGGAGGGTTGAACAGACTGCTCGGAAATCCCATTCGAGCATGCAAACACGGTCTGGAAGAAACCAAGGGAAGGCAAATGTTACCACCGCCGCCGTTCCGCCCTTTTCAAAAAACATGAAATAAGTTTTTCACGGCCTTTTGAATTGTCGACATCATGTAACTTTACACATTTTATTGATGCCAGACTGGAAGAAACTAATGAAGATAGGACTAATGACATTTATTTAGAAAGTGCCGCTGATGTTGTTTTGGATCATGTGGCTGATTCTTTAGTACAAACTAATCAATTTTGCTGTAATAATGTTAATGTAGTAAACCTTTCTGGTTTGGTTTTGTCTAATGACATGATTAGTTTGCTTTCTAAAGGCACTAAATTCGTGCCGACTAAGTTACCTCAGTTGGCTGATGTATTATTGGACATTCGGAAGTTCGTCCGCAGACTAAATTTGAGAGTGTTTTTTTCTGAGCTTGGGTGTATTTCTAAAGTTGAAACAGAGTGATATTCAGCCAGAGGATGACTTATTGAATTTAAGCATTTATGACTATGATGACAGTTTTCTTAATGAAAATGTAACTGACGATATTGTTGGTGATGATGTCAACCCATGTGTGGATGAAGGTTATGGAGGGGGTTATGGACGTATTGATGTACCCAGCTTTTCGAGTGACTGCACATTCATTCCTCCCAAATGTTGTGCGGCTATAAATGCGTTCGAACATGTAGCTTGTTCCAGTATTGAAAAAGCATTTAAGTTTTTTTGTACACAAAATAGGACATTTAATCTTAATAAATGTGAATGGATGGCTTTAAATGAACTGAGAACTAAGTTAGCTAGGATTACGGTAAAGCCAGCAGACAAAGGGGGCAATTGGGTGATTATGGATACTGATAAATATAACAATATTTTCGGTACCTTGCTGGGAGAAGATACATATGTTAAACTGGATAGTAACCCCCTACAATTGTATTCAGATGAACTCTGTGAACTATTGGAAAAAGGTGAAAGGTTAGGGTTTTTTACTAGCCAGGATGTTAGAAAGTTAATAGTTAAACAACCTTGTCACCCATATATTTATATTATCCCCAAAATACATAAAAGCATGACTGATCCGCCAGGAAGACCCATTATTTCTGTTATAGGTTCCTTTGTTGAAAGAGTGAATAAGTTTTTGGATTTTCATTTTAAAAAATATATTTCTAGAGTTTGTTCTCATGTTAAAAACACTGAAGAGGTATGTCATGCATTACGTGGGATAGAGTAGAAAGAAGACTTCTATTGGGCGACTGTTGATGTATCATCTTTATACACTAATATCAATAAAAGATGGGGCATGGAGGCCATGAGTAAAATGATGGGTGAAGGACCACGCACCATATTTTTGATGTGTTTATTGGAGTTTAGCTTGACACATAATTAATTTATGTGGAAGAAGGACTTCTTTCTACAAGTTAAGGGTACTGCTATGGGGGCAGCTTTTGCCCCTACTTATGCAGTAATTTATATGGGTGAATTTGAAAAAGAATTTATGTTTCAAAATAGGTTTTTTGTGAATAATGTTGTCTTTTACAGACATTATATTGATGATGTGATTTTTGTTTGTAGGGCAGACATTATTTTGTTTGACATGTTCATGGAAGATCTGAATGGTAACACTCATGGGTTGAAATTTATTGCACAGACTTCTCAAAACAACATACCATTTTTGGATGTAGAGTTTTATATAGGAAAGGATAATTTGGTTCAACACAAACCCTTTAGGAAACCAACAGCGGTTAACAACTTTTTTGCATGCAAGTAGTATGCACCCTCCCCATCTAGTAAAGGCTCTACCGGAAGGGGAATTTAAGAGAATTTTAAGGAACACCTCGGATCCGGATTTATGGGATGAAGCCTGTGATGAAGTTTTCACTAGGCTTTCATCCAGAGGATATGAAAAGGCTGCACTTTCTAAGATTAAAAATAGGTTATGTGGAGCTACAGTTTCAAGATGGGAAGGTTATAAGTATCATTGCAGTCAATCATCTATAATATCTGTGCAGGAAGATATATTTTTTGTATGTAAATATTCTAATTTTTCAGTGGTAGTTGAAAATATTCTTCTGTGATGATATACATTTTGGACATTTGTTCCCTAAGCATATTATTTTTTCATATGGTAAATACAATAACTTGAAAGAACTACTGAATAGAAAATTGGAATATCCAGCTGACAGTAATGTTGGCATGCGAAGCTGTGACTGCTGTTTGGTTTGTCATAAAGTTAAGAACTTGCATGGAATGAGAATAAATGGTAAAAGGTATATAGCCTTTGAAAAGTTTGATTGTTTGTCGTCTGGGGTCATTTATATTTTGGGGTGTGACTGCCTCATACCCCAATGGTACATTGGACAAACCACCAGGAAGGTTAAGGTGCGCATTCTGGAACATTTAGGGGACATTAGGAGGGGCAATATGGATAGTCCTGTAGCATCTCATCTTGTTAACATACATAATGGTAACATAGATGGGTTTTTTATAGTGTATTGGCGAGACCACATTTTTGTGCAGGTAGCTTTAAGACTGAATTAAGTAGGTTAGAACATAAAATGATTTTAGGGTACCATACTCTATACCCCAGAGGAATGAATCTAGACAGTGGTTTGATAGTATGAGTTCAGTGTCATTTATACTCTCTCAATTTTGCTAAGCACTTTAGTCTAATTTAAATTTTGAACTAATTTATGTTTCACACAGTTTAGCTTTTTTGTATTAATAAATGTATACAGTTAATATTTTTGTAATGAATATATTTAACTTATATTTATTGGTTAGTAAAAGTGTATTTTGTGCATATTAGGATGGTTGGAACTTTAAGGGTTAATGAATAATGAGGAATTAATTGATGTGTGTATATAATAGGATGAGTTTGTATGGTTATTTGTTCCACTGAAGGCGAATTGCCGAGGTACCAGGACGGATGTATTAAATGAACATTTTCTTTCATCCTACTACTTGACTCCTTTGAATTTTTGGTGTATTTTCAGCTGTTGGTGTTGGAGTTGGATTTTATGTTTTTGCTATGGATTGATATACTGTCTGCATGATTGAGAAATGTACAGATATTTTCTGACTGAACACACTTTAGGGCATATCTATGCCTAGTAGGTGTGACCACAGTGGTTAATTTCACAGTATTGTTAGGATTTTTCAAATGGGCATACCAGTAAACTGTGGAGAGTTCTGAAGAATGTCAACAGTGTACATCATTTATTTATTGTTATTTTCAAAAACATACAAATTTGGGTTAGGAAATAATGCCCTCATGTCCTACTATATCAGATTTTGGATTACACAATAACAGTAATAGTGACAGCAGTGTAAACAGCTTATCATATATTGCAACATACTATACAGTCAGCATGCCTTATGCATACCCAATCCCCTGATATCACAGATATTGGACAGTTGGAGGGTGGGGACATTGACCAGGGAAGTATGGCTACTGTAGCTGCAGTGATTGTTGACAGTGGCTATAACCAAACAGCTGGCAAGATTCCCCACAGGCAGATTGATAGGGGTGCTCGTGGGTGGCCTGCTGTCCCTCCACCACCTGTTGCAGGTGTCTCATCACATGTCACTCAGTGTATGTTTTGGGCTGTCATGGAGGTACAGGCACATTCTGAAAGGAACTCCAGATGAATGGTCACAGTTATGAATGCAGCACAGTCTGACATCCATGACAGCCTCCACTGCATTGCTGATACCCTGGATTCATTGAATGATGCAGTGGAAAGTCATAAGTCTTAGACAGATCGCACGCTATCTGTCTTGGAAAGTACACTGTCTGTGATGGAACAGCTGTTTGGAGTTGAGCATCAGAGTCATAGATGTAGGTCAGCAACTGCATCTGCTGTGAATCCACATGGCCATGCACTATCACACTTCTGTAGTGGCAGTACATACAGCACTCCAGAGGGTAGTGTGTTGTTTGCACCAAGACATGGTAGGCCATGGTCTCGTTCTCCTGGGTGTTCATGCAGAGGACACGGTCCCAGCAGACAGCAGTCACCCTCAGGTAGTAGCTCAGCATCCAACCTTGGGCATGGAGGTGCAAGTGCAACCCCTGGCAGAGCCAGTTAACATGTTCTGGGTTGGAGATGATAAACTGTCAGCTCTACCATGTATGGCTCAAGATGTCCAATATACAGGCACGTAGGGCTAGCACTGAGTTTGGGTGTGTTCCCACAGAAACACACACCACTGTCACATGCAGGTCACAAGATGTAGTACGCCACTTGGCTATCCTCCGGCTGACATACAAGTGTGTAACTAAGCTCTACAGTTTGTCAGCAATGCCTGATGGCCTAATAGTGACAAATGCCTTGTCAGGCCATGGCAGGTAGAGTGAATAATTTTCCCCTCATCCATTGCTTTGTTTACCACTCAATGAGGTCCACCAGTTAGGGTTGGCATGATCTGCCATTGACAAAACCAAACTGGGTTTGGTCCAGTGTCTGTAGGTGTACTACATCTTTAATGATAATTTCCATGATAATTCTTTTCATGGCTTTAAATATCAGACTACTGAGACTTCTGGGGACAGTGCTTGTCACTGCATACTGCTTGTCCTGTGTGCAACTCAGTATTGCAGTTGATTCCATCATGGTTTACAAGAAAATTGTCACCCAAGGTGTCTAAGTCAGTAAAGACCACAGACAAATACTGGAAGGGAACTAATATGTACACCCTGTGAAGGTAAGGATGGAGTATTTACACAGTTATTCTGCAGACACTAATCAAGCAGTGCATAAAGAAAACTAACGATTACCTTGTGAAGAATGCTGAAAAGAGGTGAGTACTCTGAATTGGTGGTGACTGGCTACTACTACTGGTGGTCTACTCTCACCAAACCCATGCTCTGCTGTGATACAAAGCTCCTATTATTTTATTCTCACCAGAAGCCAAACATTAGTACCAAGCTCAAGATGAGAAGCAGGACAGAGCCTGTTTTTTGATCCACACAGTTGTCTTACATGATGCATCTCCTTTTCCATGAAGATGCTGATTAGCAGCCAGAACAATCATTTGACTTTTGCATGTACTATGCCTCATAGGATTTGACTAGAGTACTGACCTCTTGCTGATTAGGAGCATAGCTGCTGTGTCACAATACAATGTTCAGTGTCATGTGTCATAGATGTTCAAGGTTGCTCTAGCAAGCTCCACAGTAGAAATTATCCATCGTAGTTGACAATTTCACAGCAAGTTATGTAGCCCACCCTTCAACAGCATAATGGTGGACATCTATGTGACACAGATGTGATGCCTATTGCAGAGGAGTTCACACCTTTGGTCAATGTGTTTCTCCCTCTCACATGTCCTAGGGTATGTCATAATGTAAATTTATGTTACCAGAACACAATTCTGTATTCACACATCATTTCTTATAACATCCAAATGCTGTCTTGTTGCTTGACAGCCATAGTAGACTTGCAAGGCCAAAGTAATGGCTGCAAAGTTTAACACATTTTCTTGTGAATGCATGGACATCCACATCTTCACTGTAAAAAGTGCCTGCAGACAGTGTGTTTGAAGCTGTCAACCACTAGGGTGTAGCAGCATGACCTTAACTTTGCTGGAGTTGTACATTGCCACATTTATAGGTATGCTATTGTGACTCTGCCTAATAACAGTATCGTGGTTAATGCAAGTGCCACATGCTTGGCAAACCATCGTACTCCTTTTACCATGTTATGACACACTGTCAGGTACTGTTGTACCTTAGGATGACAACAAGAAGGTGATAACATGTTAAATGTAAGCATCTGTCAGGCCACTGCCTAACCATGACCTGTTGTGATGTATACACAAGGAGGAACCTATTGCTAATGGCATTATCACTGACTGATGATGAGATGTGGAATGTGTTCCCAACTCTCTACTCCTACTCCACACAAACATAACGTGGGAGAGATGTGGCTATATTAAAAACATTGCATCCATGCTCTCTCACACGCCATTCAGTACGTATGAGAATGAGCAGGTTGCCATTATGCACATCTCACCTCGAACCCCACCCGAACCCACATCACACATACCTACCTGTGTGCAGGTCTTTATCAGACATGTAAGTAAATAGCAGACAACCTCAGAAACCCAAACACACTCTCACTACACATAATCATACATCTCCAGAACACAGTACCCATAATAACTCATACACCACTGTCTTATAGGTCAAACATCTAAAGCAAAACACAAAATAAGACATATTACTCATAGGTGATTACATCATCAGACACATTGCTGTGCCTCTCACCAGGCTACTTAAGGGAAAGGTCACAGTCAGCTTTCTGTAAAGTGCCAGGATATGCCGTATCACACATGCACTCAGTTCTGTCAACATTAGGTACTGTTATGACTATATCATAGTTCCTGTTAGTGCGTGCGACTTAAGATATGCCTTTATCCCCATATGCAGAGATATGACTGAGCTTGCAGACTATGTGTCTCAGACAGGTATGCCCTTGGCCTTGAGCTGCATTTTACCATCATGTAGGATGACAGCTCAATACAAATGGAAAATGATTGCCTTCAATAATTGCTGTTGGGTGTGGTGTCATTGTTAGGGATCCACTATCTGCCAGCCTGGGATGACCTACTCAACAGACCTCAGTGCTTTGCCAGAGATGGTCGTCATCCATTTCCCCTGGGATTTTGGCTACTGGCCAAGGCTGTTGCCACCCCATAGTGTGCCTTTTAGGTGGTGTCTCAAGAGGAAAGTTTCCATTGAGAAAATGTCATCTACAAACAACATCACAGTTATGCTGATAAATGCTGGGAATGTCACCGCTAAACTCCACTCACTGGAAGCTGTCCTCACCTTGGAAGATGCAGACATTTCTGCAGTTACAGACACCTGGGTAAAGACTGTGGAGAGGACCACAGCCATACCAGGCTACACCTTGTTCCACATGTTCAGACCTCAAACATAAAGTGTGCAAAGTGATGGAGGCTGTGTACACATATACATTAAGGGTAGATACACATCCAGATTGGTTAGACAGTATGATTCCCTGGAAAACTGCAGGTGGGATTGACTGCTTGTAGGGCACCTAATCAAGCCATTGGCAGCTGCAGGAGCAACTACATGAATCAGGACACCCACTGTGTTTATATGGATCTACTGAGTCTATCAAGATATATTAAAACAAGATGGTTTTGTTTGACTTTACCTACCCACCAATTGGGTAAATTACTTGTGGTCAAACTCGCTTTTCCAGAGATAAGTCAACTACTACAATGACCTGGACCAGTGGGTTGACATCCACATCAGGAGATCCAATGTACTGGATTGGGTGCTTACCAGTATGGGTGACCACTGTAGAACCTCCATTGTGAGGGCCTCCCTGTTGAGATCTGACCAAAATTGGTCTCATTCAAAGTAAGTATCACACCTGACACCCCCCCTTTGCAGTAGATAAAGTAATGCATTTCAACAAAGTAGATTATAAACTCCTATGGGATCATATAAATAGCATGACTGCACCACCTTCCTCAGATGGAACAGGCAGCTATGTTGGGCTCTACACCAATGCTTTATACAAGCACCTGCACAACTGCATTGACACGCCAGTACCTGACAGGGACAAAACAAGTTCCTCATGGCACAGCAAACCTGCCTGGTGGATAACTGCCATTAGCAGATGTTACAATAAGAGGAAGATATTAGTATCTTACATTACAAGTGAGGGAGCCCCCCTTAAATGGAAGCACTGCCTCCACAGCTTAAACAAGTAAATATGTGTTGTTAAGTTCTGCAAAACAAAGTATGTGACAAAATTAGCCTCCTCTACAAATGACAACCACAAGCCATTGTGTAGTTACATGTGTAATATATAAGGAAAGGCCAACATTGTTGCCAAACTAATACTTAATGATATTGCATAATGAGGCTGTAGACATAGCTAACCTGTTGGACAACAGGTTCTATGACAACGAAACTCCTTTGTCCTGACCACACGTACACCATAACATCCCTACAGCCTTCCCCATACCTTGTAGCTCTAAAGAGCAGGTAGCAAATGGCCTCGCTAAGGTGATAATCACAGCATCCATTGCACCTGCTAACATCCCAGGCTGCATCTTACATACTATCTAACATGGATTATTAACACCATTGGAAACTATTTGTAGTCATAGTGTAACCATTGGCTACATCCCAGCTGACTGGTAAATGGCCACTGTTATCCCCATGCACAGAGGTGGTGCATCCACTGACCACCTATTAGCCTGACTAGCCATATTTGGAAGTCCATGGGGAAAATAATCATGGACCTTATCAACAAAGATATAGATAATCTCAAAACACTTGACTCTACACTGTTTGGATCTGTGAAAGGGACATCATGCCTGTTAAACCTGGTGGACATCTATGAGGCAGTCACCAATCACCTGGATGAGGGGATATCTGTGCATACAACTACCTGTACTTAGACAAGCCGTTTGACACTACTCCCCTCTCAGGCATAATTTAAAAACCCACACAGTTAGCCATCAACAGTAATACCATTAGAGGGGTCACTAACTGGCTCACTTATAGCACTCATATAGTCAGAATAGGGGTGTCCACCTCCAATAACAGAGATTTAACTAGTGGTGTTTCACAGAGTTTAGTCCTGTGTCATCTAATATCTGGAATCCATTTACCCAATGTACAAACACAAAGTGAATGTCTGTGGCTGACAAGGTTTGATGATCCCTGTGCCTCTATTATGCCTGTGCTTAAGCGAAAATTTGTGTGTATAAAATGGGATAATACCTCTTTAAAAATTAATTTTTATGTTATCATGTGACCTTGCATTTTAGATATTTAAGTGTTTGGCCTTTTTAATTCATGGTTCTGATGAAGTCAGTTTTGATGAAAGCGCTTAACCATCTTTTTATATTCGTTGAATAAATGTGTTTTACATTGGGACTCTGAGCCTTAATGGTCACACCACCTGTGGATTTGTTGTTGCAGTTTTGGTTTCTTTATTCTTTGGCAGCATGCTTTAGTTTTTATTTAAGGTTTGTAGATGCCTGCAAACTGGGAGCACTCTCCAAATTATGTCAACATCTTACAAGAGGATCATACATGACCAAATGATTGTTGCCACAATCATTTTATTTATTTGTTTATTTTACATTTGTTGACTGGGTTTGTCCGACTGAGCTGAGTAGCGCTTTTTCAGTGGAGGCCCGAGGAGAAAAGCTCCAACACGTAATACATATTATAAAATTATAAAATACAGTAAACATTACATAGCAAATTAAAAAGAAGCATAATCAATACAGTACTAATAAAAAACAAGAAATTAGCATCTAAAAAGTTGAAAAATTAAACAGCAGGCTAAAGGAGACAATTGTATAAAACATAAATGAAATCTTAAAAAGCTTAAATCATCCAGCAATGTTTTTACTTATAGTGTGTAAGTAATGAGGTTATAGGTAGTAGTGAGATATGAGTTAGTAGCTAGGTGGGAAGGGAGGAAAGGAAGGTAGGAGGAAATTAGGGTTGGAAGAAAGGTTATGAAAGATAAGTACAATGGCAAGTTCATTTAATTTGCAGGTATCCTTTGGTAGCAGCCTTAAAATGTTTTAGTTGCTAAAGGGGCCTAATTTCAAGAGGAAGGCTATTCCAAGCCATGGTTGGTTTGTAGCTATAAATATTACAGCCAAATTTAGTTTTGGGTTTGTAGGTTTGAAGAAGGCCTTGATTAGAGCTACAGAGAGTCCTAATGGTTGAATAGTGGAAGATTAGAAATGAAAGGGTAGGACAGTAGAAAGGTTGGCACTGGATTGAGTGAATGATCTGGAGCTGATTGAGAAGGAGCAGGTGACGTAATTCAAGCCAATTTAGGGTATTCAGTGAGAGACAGTGATGGGATATATAGGTATTTTGGGCAGTGACTGTAGCTATCTTGTTGTAGATGGATTCTAGTTTGGCTAGAAGACCAGAGTTCAGACTAGTGAAAATTTGACAGCTGTTGGGTAAACTGGGTAGGAGATAGGCACATGATAGAGTTATCTTAACTTCACTGGTGAGAAACATTTTGTTACGATAGAGGAGACCAAGTTTCTGATGAATTTTCCTGAGAAAGTTATTGATATGTAAGTCAAACTTAAGCTGATCATCGATAATGATACTTAAACGTTTTGTGCTTGATTCTGCTTCAATCAGGGTGTTATTTAGTGACAACATTGAGAAGGAGGATTTGATATGGTTAAGGTTTTTAGGGAGAAAGAGTAGTAGTTTTGTTTTTTGGGGGGCCTTAAACTCCATGCAGATATATGTAGTATCATTCCTTTCAGTACCAGCAATGTTTCTGCTGAGTAGCATGCCGATAGACATACTCAGGGGTGAATGGCCTGGGCATATAGACCTGGGCATGCATGGTTATACCTACCTTACCTTAGATCTTCCAAGCACCAATGGCAATTGCAGAGATTATAAAGGTTTCTTACAAGGGAAAGTCAAGTCTTCAGCATCTGTCCTATGGGGATCATCTTAAATCGCTGTCACTTTAGTCTGTGTCATACAGACTACTCAGAGGTGATCTCTGCTTTGCAGGCAAGGCAATCTGTTACCCTGCCTCAGTGGAAATGCTGCATATCCATATGTCAAATAGTATACGGATTACTCACTATAAAGGCCTTAACTTGGTATGTGACATCAATGCAACATGCTTGAGGAAGAGATATGTCTACAAGAGTTTGACAAACATTTGCAACAGACTTCTACTTAATGTCAAACAGAGCACCTAATTGGCCTTTAAGATGCAGTGTTTACTATTGAATGTGTGACCATAATTTCACCATAGGGGTTCTGCTTGTGTCCCTCTTGGACAGGAGCAATAAGTGCTGATCATGTAAATAAGGATAAGAACTTGGCTAGGATTGTAAGAGCCCTATGTCCATTAGCCTAGTAAATTACAGTGATCCCATGATCCCAAATGTTCTGACTAACATTCACACTCACCAACTTGGCTATAGTGAGAATAGTACCACTATCAATTAATGTTAACAGAACACTGTACAGCACACACACACACACACACACACACACACACACACACACACACACACACACACACACACACACACACACACACACTTACACACACCCACACACACCCACACACACACACATCACAAGTTGGCTACAATGAGATGATAAGCCCTACCTATCTAGTCTTACACATTACAAATCACAGTATTTAATGCGCGTGCCATGGCTCAAGTCTGATATTAACATGACTTTAGGTACTCTTATTATAGATGACATCAGCAGGCCTTGTGGACGACAGGAATCGGGAGACCTGAATCACCTGATACACCCAAAGTATTGCAAAACCCGTCTCTTTCTAACTCAGTGTGGTACTCATATTTTGATTGCAGGGGAATGCACATACAAACACAGACACAGCAAGTGGGTTGGAATGAGATTAGAACCCCTACATATCGAGTCTTACACACTACATATCACAGTAGGTAATGCACACACCACAGCATAGGTATAACATTAGGATGGTTGTTGGTAGTCTTATGGTAGATGATATAAACAGGACCTGTGAAAAACAGGGGTTTGGAGCCCTGCATCAACTACAAGGGCCAAAAAGTGCATATCCATTGCAGTATAGAAGTCAGTGGGGAATTCACACTTGGTTTGTAAAGAAATACACACAAACATACAGATACACTGTGTGGGCTCGAGTGAGTTTAGAACCCCTACCTATCCAGTCTTACACACTAAAGATCACAGTACTTAATGCATGGGTCACTGCTCATGTCTGCTTTATAAATGACTGCAGGTGAACTAGTTGCAGTGGACATAAATAAGGCCTGTGTTGAACTATGTGTGTGGCCTGCAGAGTGACATTGGTTCTTACTGTCATCTGCATCTAGTAGCCTAACAGTCAGACCACTGTTTTTTAGCCTAGCTATGTGACAGTAGCAGCCGTTTTGGCCATATGT
Source organism: Protopterus annectens (assembly GCF_019279795.1). Taxonomy (NCBI): domain Eukaryota; kingdom Metazoa; phylum Chordata; order Ceratodontiformes; family Protopteridae; genus Protopterus; species Protopterus annectens. The sequence goes on along the minus strand of NC_056739.1, from coordinate 1,905,584,110 downwards.
GTCTGTTTGCATTTGGATGGGCATGCCTGTAGCCAAAATCAATTTGTCCTGTCAATGAATGAGTACACAACATTATACATTACATAGCTTGTTCACTTGGTGCATGTGTGGTAACATCCAGGAGGCACAGTGGGCTGTAAGTAAGTGCATTACCTACTGTTGATCCATTACTTTTGGCCCTTTGACCAACATTATATGACTGTAATAGTGCAGCTTTGCTAACAACAATCTGGGTATGTCGGGCAATAGAGACATACACACACACACACACGCGCACACACGCACACACACACACACACACACACACACACATATATATATATAAATATATATATATATATATATATATATATATATATATATATATATATATATATATATATATATATATATATATATATATATAAGTTCACTTTATAATCCCAGAATCCTGAAATATTGAATTTCAGACTCTCGAGATCCAGACGTCTCGACTCTTACACTAACCATACACCACACACATACACACACCTCTCCCCCACACACAAACACACAAACCTACGCTACATACAAACAGGGGGGGCAAGTCCCCCTGCACCCCCACACCCCCTACTTTAATATACTAACTCCAAGATTGCACTACACAGAAAAACACATGAAAACACCACCATACAACCTGCATTCCCCTCACACACACATTACAGTAACAAAACACACTGATACACTCTAAAGCCCCTAATCAATACCCTTAAACATAAATACTTACCTGAACTTCCAGCTATCCATTCACACAGCGCAACACCAGAATTGCTACTTCAACATTTCCATACTTTGGGATTTTGAAATTTGCGCTTCTAGGCGTTTCAGAATTTTGAGCTTTAAACTTTATATTCTCAGGATTCTGAAATTCGATATTTCAGATTTTCGGGATTATAAAGTGTTCATATATATTTATGTATATAACAGGGACATATATATATATATATATATATATATATATATATATATATACATATATATATATATACATATTTACTGTTAGTGTGTGGGTGTGTGTGTGTGTGTCTGATATATATATATATATATATATATATATATATATATATATATATATATATATATATATATATTGGTTTAAAATCTTGAGATTGAGAAGCCCGCAGATGGAAAATTCGAAACACAGATATTTTCATCTGGCTGAGCATCTCAATATTAGAAAGTTAATATTAGTGAATGTACTGTGCATTCGTTAATATAAATTTGAAGAACTGCACAAAAATCACAGTACAATGCAGTTTGGGAAATTCATCCCTTTCCTCACTGTAGTGTGATATTGAAGTTGGAATATATAGTTATCAGGGGTGTGTGGGGGGGGATGCAGTGTGATGTTAGGTATAGGAGTTTGCATTACGTGAGCTCTTATACGGACATCATGTGATGTGTTCGAAACAATGTCGAATCTGCTGAATTTAATCAGCGGATTCGACATTGTGACTTCTGTTTTTTGACTTTTGAGTTTCAGTTTCGATATGTCAAATGCAAATTATTTTGTTATTCGACATATTGATAGTAAACCTAATTTATATATGTGTTATCTAGATATATGGAGAGAGACAAAGATGTATGCGTGTATGTATATCTCTATGTATAAATAAATATATATATATATATATATATATATATATATATATATATATATATATATATATTTAATTTGAGTAGATATTGGTGTTGCAACTATGCATGCCTATTGTTTAAAATGTTTTGGTTTGAAGTTTTTGGTAAAATACAATATAAAACAAACTATATATATATATATATATATATATATATATATATATATATATATATATATAACTTCATATCGTCGAAAGCTCATTTCATCGAATTTCAAACAGCAAGACCAAATAATCGAAAACTCATAAAATCGAATCTCAAATCATTGAAAACTACCAAACAACTAGAAATAACATCCCACAGAGTTTTTCTACGTTTATGCAGGGGGGCAACCCCCCTGCAACCCCCTGTGCATTAAATATACCAACTCCAAGGTCGCACTACAGTGGGGGAAAAAGGTAATTTTCTAACACCACTGTAGTGCGACCTTGGAGTTGGTATATTTAATTTTTGGGGGGAGTGAGGGGCGGAGCTTCCCACTTGGGGCTGCAGGGGGGCTTGCCCCCCCTGCATAAACATAGTAAGTGTCTGGGATGTTATTTCTAGTTGCTTTGTAGTTTTTAATGATTTGAGCTTCGATGTTATGAGTTTTTGACGATTTGAGTTTTCATTGATTTGGTCTCGCTGTTTTGAAATTCGATGAAATGAGCTTTCGATAATATGAAGTGAAACTATATGTATATATATATATATATATATATATATATATATATATATATATATATATATATATATATATATATATATATATATATATATATATATACATATATATACATAGACATATATATATTTTAAAAGTCGTTGTGTGAGGAGCAATGAATTTTTGCTCAGCTTAAATAAGTGCGTGAGCATACCCAGTGGGAGTTTTGGCTCGTTATAAACTGACTCCAGCCCACATCTAGCTGTACACCATTCTAGGATTTTCTGTATTACCTGATATGACATCTGTCCCTGTTTCTGCATTGCTGCATTTTACTCACATTGGCTAAGATTTTCTAAAGTTGTCTTATGTAATTAATATGTGAAAGAGGTTAAAATAGTACAGGACACACAGACTGACAGTCTGTAGAACACAAATTATTAATATCTCACATCCAAAAAAGTGGATACTTCCAGATTGGAACCATGAATGCTATCATACAAGGTGACTGCCTAAATTCTTTAAGCCACAGAAGCTGCTTGACACACAGGGAGGTCATTTATCGCACAATCACCTGCATAAATATGTACATCGGTTATTCCTCCATTACGTAAGACATACAATGCATGATCAGTTTCTATATTACTGTCCTGAGACTGAGTGAAATGTTCATATACCATTGATGAGTTACTGTTACAGCAGTTACAAGGGAACACTAGTGTGTTGAGGGTGGAGGAAAAACACTTCATGTTCTGCTGAGATACACAATAGTCTGACTATCATTTAATCCTACTGACTAACATCTCCCTTCAATGATGTACCAGTAATCTCTTACAGTAAGACTGCATGAATATTCCATGCATGAGGCCTACTTAATAGAAATGGAAACGTGTTAGTGGAATGGGTATCTGCAGTCTCATGTGGATGTAACTTCTGTCCAACTAGACCACTATAGTTACTTGCATAATCTACCTGGTCCATACATACAATGACATATCACTAGACTACCGTGCAGGTTATGGATTACCCTGCAAATGCAACAGTTGACACAACTGTAGTTCAGGGCTCACTCTGTCTGATGTAAGCAATACACTATCAATACATGGATAAGTGCAGGATGTGTGAGTTGCCTGGCATCAATTGTAATATCTGTATGTGAGTAGAAGTAAGGTGTTAGTTCCTAGGTTGTCGGTGAACGTGCTATACATTGTCTCTTAGCCAAAGCCAGGGTATACTGAGCACACCTATGTCTGCCTATATGGACATCAGCAGGGGATTCCTCCTCTGAGTCCTATGACTGTGGCTGTGGTGACCTAGGCACTGGTGGGTAGTTGTGTATCCCTTCTCTTTGCTGACCCTGCTGCAGCTGTTTCTGGGTCTATATTATATCATCAAACGCTTAAAAAAGCGAACGCTGATTGATAGACCTAATTTAAGTGAAAGCTTACAATCTCGAACTGTCAGATCAGCGATTTTTTTCCCAGGGAAAAAAATCACTGATTAAAAACACATACACAAAACACAAGCACACCAAACAAACAGAAATCCACACACATATACCTAAAATCTGATACCTAACCCTACACTAAACTATGCACACACCACTAACTACCCACTTACCTTAACCCAAACCCTAACCCTAAGGTCCATCACTATCGCACACTCACCTCACTCGCTCCCTAACCCTAACTCACTTAAATCCGCCCTAACCCTCATGTCCACTCAATCGCACACACACCTAACCCGAGCCCTAACCCTAACTCACCTAAATCACCCTAACATTCACATCCACACAATCGCACACTTACCTGAATCCGACCGGTAACTTTCCACCATAACACTGAAAATACCGAAGCAACAGAAACGGACAACCAAATTCTTTCCCTAGGAAACAATTCTAGTTTCTGCTGCTTCGATATTTTGCAGTTTCGTGAAAATAAGTTTGATCAATCAGCGTTCGCTTTTTTAAGCGTTTGAGGATATAATATAGACTCACTGTTTCCACAGGATCAAACTGTGTATCATAGCACATACTATGAATATCTGTGCACATGTGGGTGGAATATACTGCAGGGCTCCACCAGATATATCGAGGCACTGGAACTGTGACTTCAGAAGCCCAAACACACACTCTATGATGTTCCTAGTTTGTGCGTATGCCTCATTATGGCACTCATTCATGGGTGTGTGTACATTTATGATGGGTGTCATCATCCACGGTTCCAGGGTATAGACAGCACACCCCAGTAAATGGACCAGTGGGATGTCCCCCCCAACAAACATCTGGTACACCTGTGATGTGTGCCAGATATGGGAGTCGTGATAACTGCCAGGATTGCCAGCACACACTTTCAAGATAATCCCCTGGGCATTGCACACGACCTAGCAGTTGATGGACTGGTACCCCTTGCAGTTAACGTACATTGTGCCCTACTCACCAGGTGGTGCCTTGATGTGTACATGTGTGCAATCTATGGCAGCCAGTACTTCAGTGTAGTGTGCTATACAGTAGAAGTGTTGCATATTGCTGGCCATCACCTCACTCTAAGGGGAAATTATATGTGCTCACTGCATGTGGAAGCATAACATTCAGGAATTGGTGGAGTATCCTGGATGTAGATGCCTATGGCACACCCATCATGTCCACAGTTGGTCTTTAAAAAGTATCTGTAGCTAGTATCCAAGGTGCGACACATACCTTTGGTTCCACTAGGATGGATTCAATTCTGTTGGCTCTGGCTCTGAGTTGAGGGCAGCAGAACTCAGTGAGCTCTTGTAATATGTCCCTGTCCACCCTGTAGCACTCTACAATCTCCAGCTCATGTAGCTCCTGGAAGGTTACCCTGGACCTGAACACTCTTCTTCTTAGGCTAGGTCTATTGTCAGCAACAACAGCAACATTGACTTCAGCATCTAGCACATACAGCTGTAGCAGACCTGCAGCAGCGCCAAGCATTATCCCAGTTAAAATTTCCAGGTGTCTTCTCCAATGGTCCAGAGTATTGAGGGAAAATCAGAATGTAGGGTGTATTCATACTTTATACCTTTAGGTCCACCATGTGGGATTGGCTAATTATGATGCAGTTCTCCCACCCAGGATATAATTGACATAATTTAAAGGCCCTACTTTATTGTGTGCTGTGGCACTATGTGCCGCTCCACTCAGCGCACTGTATAGAAAAGTCCTTATATTTATTGAAGACATCCAGTTTTAATTGATTGTTGCCTATGTCATCACTGTCACATTGGTAATCTGCTTGCATGGACATGCTAAGCTACAGTACATTTGTGAAAGCCATATTAGAAATGTTATTATTTATTTATTTATTTATGTATTTTTATTTCTGTTAAGCATGTTTGCACACTGTGGTGCAGAGTGCAAACATGCAGAAATTATTTAAAAAAATTATTACTAATTTTGCATATTACCTTCCTTTTTCAGACATTGACAATGTACCTTTTGCATATATATGTATGTGATCTAACATTTGCTGGGGAGTTACACCCATAATTGTGTACTTTTCCATCCTCTTCTGTCCGTGTAGTTTCCTATATGTGGAAAAATTCTGCGTACACTATGGACACTGACACGGAGTCTACACAGATGCCTTTCTGCTTGATGGACAACTCCACATGGCTCATTTGCATACGATTAAACTGCTTATGAGGTGATTTGCATTCCATGGAACTTTCCATGTATGAACATGCTTGCACACCGCTAAGCAACACTTAGTACATCTAAAATTGTTCACAATCGTGTATGTATCGCAGCGCAATGCATACACCAAAAAAATTGTGTGTAGGCTTTACTGAATTCCCCCAATGACTAACATTTACAAGATATCATAAAGTTCCACATCACATACAGCTGATGCAATTACATTTTATCCTGAACAGATTCACAATGGAAATAGCATCAGTAAGACTTGGTGATCTATCTACCTTATAACCGGTCATCACCTATGTTATTAACACATCTGTTTTCTAAAAAAAAAAAAAAGCAAAAATGTATTAAAATCTACTTATTCACTTTATTGCTTGTTTAAAGCATTAACAATGTCCTTTTATCTTAATTACATAAACATGTTGATAAATATGTTGCCTCAAAGCCTTCACAGTCTTTTTAGCATAAAAAGTTTGGTGTGACAAACAATTATCCAAGTAAACCTCATCTGTTGTATTATAGTCATAATGTTTATTAATAGTATACATGTTATAGTTATAGTTTCATAGGTTTATAGGTAAGCACTAGGCTAGCTAGCCTTGTGGGCCATTTTAGGCCTAGCCAATTTCCTTTTTTGTGCTCAAAATAACCTATCCCATTTGGTTATAGATTGACCTTACCCATCCCATGGCACCTAATGACAACAAATGGGATCATATCACAGATAATTTGAGGAGACCCTTGCATGGGATAAAGCATTTAGTGTCTGCCTCTGTACTTTAGTAGTACAGGGGCTGGTCCTGGGATAAAAATTATGTTTCCCATCCTTAGATCCAATTTGTGCTTGGATATTGACAGTTATGAACTTTGTTTTATGAGGATGGGGTGTCTATTCCATAGCTGCGGTATCTTCTGCAAGATATACTTGTCCCTTTTTTAATCTCTCCAAATCTTTTGGTTTCTAATACCATGATGGGAATGGAGCTCATTCTTAAGTCAAAGTATGATTAAAGTTCATAAAATTAGCACTGTTTTGCTCTTTGATTTCAGCCAAAAGTGCTCTTCGCAGCACCCACAATGTGCCCAGTATGACTCCTTTTGCAATTCCTACAGAGTTACATGTATTGGTAGCATATCTAAATACGATTGTAGACTCTTTTTTATAAGGCCTGTTGCTCCTACTTCTATTGGAACTATCTTGGTATCTTTTTCCCATGTTGTCTCTTGTTTCTACCTACAAATCCTGATATTCTATGATTTTGTGTCTCTCTGCATGCAAGGCACTGTAGTCACTGGGTGTGGCAATTTTGATGATCAATGCTATTTTTGTCTTCTTTTCTTGGACCACTATATCTGGTTTTTTAGCATCTATCATTTGAACTGTTGGTAATGGATGCTCCCATGTGATTTAGACTTCATTGTTTTCAGTGATGCTTTGTGGCTCATGTTTCAAGTGTTTTTCAGCAATTTTAATACCATAATGTTTGCACAATCCCCAGTGCAACATTCTTGCCACATTATTATGCCTTTCAGTATACAGTCCTTCTGCCATTATTATATCGCAACCAACAACAAGGTGTGTGACTCTTTCCAATTCGGTTTTACGAAACCTACATTTGTCTGTTTCTCCCACATGTTCAATGGACATTGTAAACCAGTGTGTATGCAGCCCACTATTAACCTTTCATCTCTTGGTTTGAATTCTCCTCTCCTTAGCCATTCCTGCATTTGTTCCTGATCAACATGAGTTTTTTCCAGACTTTCTCTATACTTGCAACTATATTTATGCATTTTCATCTGACCCTTCACTTTATATACTTTCTTTTGTTTTTTGGCACATTCAGTTGCTGCCTGATTTTTTTCTACTTCTGGCTTGATTTCCATTCCTGCTTGATGCTGATATGCTTCTGCTAAATTAAGCAGAGAAGTTATCTTAGTTTTATTCTCCTCATGTTTCAAAACTTTCACTACATTTGGGTCTTGTGAGGTTAGTAGATATGTGCAGAGTCCCACAATTGCAGATCTATACATGTAATCAATTTCAAGGAGGCCCATCCCTCCTTCAGAATGGGGAATATATAATATTGGTATGCTTTGATTTTTATAGATCATTTGGTGAGCATGAAGAATCCTTCTTGTTTTAATATCTAATCTTTCCAACATGTTTGGGGCCAATCAGTCACTCCAAAACTGTAAGTTAGGACAGAAAGATCAAATTGGTTTATAGCTTGAATTTTGTTCCTAGATGTCAATGCTGTTTTCAGGATTAATTTAAGTCTTCTAAAGTAGTCCTTACTAATTTTTATTCGCATTTGTTCATGTTTTATTGCTGATCTTTCATCAAGTCCCAAGTATTTATACACTCCCTCTTACTAAAGTTCTTTTATATCCCATCTTTGTCCCAAAGAGATGTTTTCCTGGTGCTGCAGTTTTCCTGCTTTACAGGTTGCTTTTCCAAGTTTATCAAGGCCAAATGACATTCTAATATCATCTGAAAATGTTTTGACAACCTGCAGCTGTGCTTTCAATTTCTCATCTGATGAGCTATACAGTAGTTCCTCTGTGGTGACCCCTAACCAGGAAAAGCCGAAAAAAGTACATGAGCTATACAGTTTTAAATCATACACAAAGAGAAGATGAGACATCTTTAGACTTTGTTGTTTTGTAGGAGCCAAATTATAGCCTTGGCCTAAGCTGTTAAGTAGACATTTTAATGAGTTAAGGACAAGGCAGAATAGCAATGGTGACAGAAAATCACCTTGGAATATCCCGCTTTGAACTTTTATTCCTGGGATAATAATTTGTACTTTACCCTGGCTTAATTGCAAAGTGGTCTGTCACTGTTTCATGGTCACAATAATGTAGCTGATCAGTATAGGGTGTATCTTATATACATTTTAAGCACTCTTTATCCATGAATGTGGGATACTATCAAATGTTTTTCTATAGTCAATCCATGCCATACTTAGATTCTTCCCCTTTTAACAGTTCTCCAGTATGACTTTATTTAACAACAAATGGTTCTTTTTTCCAATAGGACTTTTTTATTAGCCTTTTGTTCTACTGCCATAATTGAGTTTTCTTCTAAATGACTGTAAACTCTGTCAGCAACAACTCCTGTGTATAGTTTATAAGTTGTAGGAAGGCATGTTATTGGTCTATAATTTTTGGGATAGCTTGCAGGTTCACACTTAAGCCAAAGCATTGTTTTACCTGTTGTTTGCCAGGTTGGTGTCTGTTTGGGATGCGCATATAAATAGATCTTACTCATGGCTAAGTCTTCGCGAAAAGATGTTAATACTTTTAACCAAAAGTTAGGTACTGCATCTGGGCCTGGGGTTTTCCAGTTAGAGGTTTTCTTAACTTTGTTTCAATCTCTGGCTATTATTTCATCCCATTTCATATCCTGTACCTTTAAACTTCTTATTCTTTCTTTTACTTTTATCCATTTAGCATCTTTGTTGTGTTCCACATGATCTTCATATATACTTCTCCAAAATGCACCTGTTTGTTCTTTTTTTGGTGGTCTTTCAATTCCTTTTACCTTGTTTCCCAATTCTGTATAAAACTTTTTGGGTCATCAATAAATTGCTTGTTTTGTACTTTTTCTTTATATTTATCTGCATATCTTCTAAGTTTTTCCGCTTGTGGTAAAATTTTTAGTTTGTTATTTGCGATAGTGCATGATAGATCCTGGTCTGTTCTAATATTGTACATTGCTGTTATCACATCTATTTTTCTTAGTATTTTTGTTGATCCATTCCCTCTTCTATACTCCTCTAACAGTGACACTTCTTGTCTTAATTGCTTTATATTTTTCTCTATTCGATACTTCCATGATGGTATTCGATTTCTTCCCTTCCTTTCCCTCACTACCCTGTATTCTTGTGGTAGAACATTATCAGTTATTAATTTAGCTGAACAGTAATTTTTTCTATTTACTTCTGTTATATTGCATGGATCTCTATGGACAATCCTAATTACTGTGTTCATTTGTTTTATCAGACTTCTAACTTTTGGGGTTTTATTGACCTTCTGCAGTCTACTTTTTTTGTTGATATTAATATATCTGTCTGTTTCTATTAAATCAAGCCACTCTTCTCTTAGCTCTTTTTCTTCCAAGTTGAGGGCACATCCCTTATTTTCCATTTCCTGCTGGCATTCTATAGAAAGTTCTATAGCATCTTCCTGTGACACCTTCTCCTCAATTTCATCCTGTACCAAACATTGCTCTGTCATATGGAAACTCACTGGCCTATCACTCCTCGACATTGACTGCACCAGAGTTTCCACAGTTTTCTGTTCCTTCCCTTACTGTCTAGCTTCAAGTGAACATTTATACTACTTTCCTGTGGAAAGCTCCAACATATCTTGATATGACACCTGACCAATTGTTTCCTGTTACACTGATTTACCTTAATTTAGATATCCATTGCTTTATCCTGTTGTGGTGCTTTCTGCATTAGATTTTCTACACTGAATCCTTCACTTTGCAGATGCTCCATAACATCAATTTCTATTTCTTTAACTTCTCCATTATAGGTTCATAGGTTCATAGGTGTGTACTAGGCTAATGGCCCTGGAGCCTTTACAAGCCTAGCCCATAGGATTACCCCGGGATCATGCCACCCGACCTTAGTTCCCAGTGCCTTTGTCGAGTAGAGCACCTGGAGTGATCCCTGGGATGAATTTTCTATTTCCCATCCACTCATCAAGATTTCTCTTGAAGACGGCCAGTGAGGTGCTCTGTTTGACATGTATGGGAAGTTTATTCCATTGCATGGACAGTCTCTGGGTTGTGAACCTGTCCCTCCAGCTTGTTCTGTTGATTGTGGTAATGAGGTTGAGGTCTCTGGAGAGTGTGGTGTGGAGGGATTGGAATTTCTTTAAATGTAGCATTTCTAACAGAGCTGGGTCAGACATGGCTTTGTAAGTCAAGCAGAGATCACCTCTAAGTAGGCAATATGAGACAGAGAGTAGATGGAGTTTTTTGAGTCTGTCTATATAGGACAAGTGTTTAAGGCCTACGATCCTCTTTGTGAGGTACTTTTGCAGCCTCTACAGTTGTTGCAGGTATCTAGTGAGGTACATGCTAAATGGGGCATTGTACTTGATGATTGGCCTAATGAGGGAAGAGTAAAGGGAGACAATGACCTCTTTCTTCCTGGATGCAAAACCCTTAGTAATGAGATGTGCCACATAGAAGGACATTCTGACCACAGTGGCAATGTGGTGGTCAAAAGAAAGTTTGCTGTCAACCTATGTTCCCAGGTCTCTTATAACTCCTTCTGTGTTCAGTGGACTACCATCGATGTGGCAATTCATGGGAACCAGGTTTTTCCCAAAGGGGATGAAGACACATTTTTTGGCATTGTGCTTAAGGCCATGGTTCTGATACCAGTCATTGGTCTCAGTGAGGCTTTTCTGTAGGATGTCAACATCACTTGCAGAGTTAATAATAGCTCCCAGCTTGCAATTATCTGCAAACTTTGTCAGCCAGGGTCCCTTCATGTTGGCCTGGACTTCAGAGAAGTAGATACCAAACAGGAGAGGACCCAGTACTGAACCCTGTAGGACTCCATTCATGACAGGTCAGCAGTTTGACTTGGAATCAGCCACTTTCACACTGTGGGTTTTATTTGTGAGCCAGTTTGCAACCCCTCTAGCTTAGTGAGTTTTTCTATTATTCCTGAGTGGGGAATGGTATCAAAGGGTTTGGCCAGATCAAGGTAGGCTGTATGCACCACCTTGCCTATATCCACAGCTCTGGTGACTGACTCAAAGAAGTCGACCGGGTTGAGCAGGCATGATCTACCCTCCGCAAAACCAAACTGTGTGGCATCCTGTTTGGAGAGTCCCTGTATCCTAGTTTATTAGGACCATGATGATGCATTCCATAGCTTTGCTTATCAGACTTGTCAGACTAATGGCACAATAGTTCCCAGGGTCTGTAGTCACTCCTCCTTTGTGGAGAGGGATGAATGTAGCAGTGTGCCATTCAGTAGGGACAAAGCCTGAGGTGAGGCTGTGATCAAACAGGGCATACAGGTGAGGTGCCAGATCACTCTGTAGTTCATGTAGAACACAGCCAGGGATGTTGTCTGGTCCCATACAAGCTGTATTCTTGGCCTTGGACAGTGCTGTTTTAACCTGTGCAGCAGTAATACTGAGTGCCTGGCAATCTGCTGGTATTGTGATTGGTGCCTTGGTGGGGGAGAGAGGAGTAAAGTTGGCACTGAATCTGTCGGCCAGTATATTGGCAATATCTGTTGACTCAGTATAGGAGGTACCATTGTGCAATAGCTCAGAGCAAATCTGGGTATTGCCATGGAGATTTTTTACATAACTATAGAAGGCCTTGTGGTTGTCTTTACTATCTGCTGCAATTCTTCTTTCATAGCTAGCTTTAGAGTATTTTATGAGGGATCTCAACTTTTTGTTGAGGCTGATAAGGGAGTTTTTCAGTCTTTGGACTTCACCTTATTCTGCATCAGTTTCCTCCTTCTGTTGTAGAGTTTGTTTATGGCAGGGGACCACCAGATTGACTTCCTTCTTTTGGAGGAGAGCGTCTTGGTTCTATTGGGTATGGTGAGATCCATGCATTTGTGTATGCGTTCATACAGTGCATTGGTGTATGATTCGGCAGTCATGCAACTAGAGATTACTAATTTCCTTTTCTACTTTTCCTCTTTGTCTTCTTATTGTCCCTCCAAAAAGATCTGTTGATGTTGCAGAAGAACTTTAGATCCTGAGATTGATTATTTCTGATGCAATTTGACTTGCTGATGTGCAGTAAATCTGTCAGTAATAGGTCAGAGGATGCCTTGTTTTCCAGACATATGTCACGTCTTAGCATTCTGTAGGATACCAAGTAAAGTGACAGGACTTTGGGGTCATTCTATAGAGGATGTGTTGTTTAGGCTTTCCATCCTTTTATTAAGGGATCTATGGAGGCATTCCAGATGTTGCATGTTTACAAATACATGTCAACGGGGACAAAAATGACTGACCTAATTAGTAAAGGAGGACAATCACATCCTTAAATGTAGATACAATCTCTTTGTTTATAAGCTGTGCTGTATAGAATGGCCTTGTTACTACAATACACATGGTCAAATGTTACATCACTGTCTACATACGTTTCCAAATTAGGCCAACTCTTAGGGGCATAGTATCACTGTGGTAGTTCAGTGGGGTAGATGACTTCTCAAAGGATATAATAATGCATGTTTTCAGCGTTTAGTTTCAGACCATGATTTCAATACCAGTCATTTATTGTAGACCAACCTTCCTGCAGGATGGCCAAGACATCTGGGAATTGAGTGACTGCCCCCAGCGTGTAGTCATCTGCAAACTCAGTCACCCATAACTCGTTGATACTGGCTTTTACTTTAGAAAAGTAAATGCCAAACAGGAGAGGTCCCAGCACAGATATCTCGGAGACTCCACTGGTGTCTGGTCTCTTTGTGGAAGTAACTTCTTCTATTGTATTATCTATACCCTATCTGTGAGCCAGTTGGCAATCTTGTGGATGACATAGGGGTTTATTCAAAGTTTATTTAGCTTTTTACTATGTCTAAGTGGGGAATTGTGTCAAAGGCTTTGGCCAAGTCAGGGTATGTGATGTGTACCATTTTGCCTTCATCCATTGTTTTAGTGACCTTTTCAAAAAATCCACCAGGCTGAGTAAGCGTGACCTGCACTTGATGAATCTATACTGAGATGGGTCTAGTGTTTGAAGGTCCCCTATGTCCTGTATGATTAATTCCATGATAAGTTGCCTATGTCCTGACTGACATAATTCTTCTGGATGGTGTTTTCATTTCTACTCGGATCTTTTTAACAATATCAAGTAGAGCTCTTTAATATATACTGTTTAAATGGTTTAAGCCCCATTGATACTTGTGTCACTTGTCTTGTTGCAAACAAAAATTACAGTAACAGCCGATCCCAGTTATTAACATCTGTTTTAGTTACTTTTCTGAGCATGAATTTAAATATTTTTGACCCTATCTATTAACCTATCAGTCAGTGGAGGACAAACTGCCATCTTCAGCTGCTTAACCTGAAAACATTGTCATAATTGCTGCATAACCGCCGACATGAAGTACAAGGGTGGAAAATATCTGTTTAAGTCTATCCACTCTGTAGTATAAAATAACAAATTCCTCGGTAACAGATTTTGAATTATGCAGTGATACAGCTTCTGTAACTATTATAGCATAATTACTATGAACAAGATATAATGATACCCACTGCTAGATCTTACCAATGGTTCCATAATGTCCATAGCAATGCATTCTAATGACACATATAATAGGCATAGTGCTGTTTTCTAAGATGCTGCCAGATGAACAGAACTGTTTTCTTTCTTTTTTTCTGTCATTTCTATGATGTTTTTCAATCAAAATATCAATCAAATCATCCAAACACAGAGAAGAAACCAGTAGTACTTATAATATGTCTAGCAAATTAATAAAAACAAAGACATTAATATGTCACAAAAATGCACTTCAGAAAATTATGGATGACACAGTTGAGTAACTTGTTATATTTATAAAATAGTATAAATGCTTAGTCCTTTGTCTAATTATTGACTTTCTACTACTAGATCTCATTTTAATGATAAATTTCTTTTTGACAGACAACAGTGGCAACATTTTTACATCTCTCGATCAATTACATCTAACAAATACTTGGCATTATTTTTATTAATTTCTGGATGACTTCCAAATACATGACTATGGGAAAGTTTCAAAAAGAACATCTTGCAAGGCTTTGTTTCTAGTAAATTCTTCTTTATTTTTTCACACCCTATAGAACAGATCATTTTTTTAGTTAAACATAAGGGTAAAAAGTTTGTTTTTTATTATATACAACGATAGGTTCTATGTGACCATTTCCCTCATTAAAGTATCATCTTACTGTTGAGCTATTATAGTCTTAATATTACCCACCTCAATGTCAACTAAATTTGAATCATTCTCATTTTTTCCATCAGACTGGAAGTCTCATCTCCTTCTCCAACACATAATGATGGTTTTACTATCAAAAGGAAGAAATTCATATGGTCTAACATTCATTTGATCGACCCATATGGTCGACATATGAATATTAAGTTGTTCATTTGGTCGACAGGAAGTGCATGCAAATTACCTGTTGACTTTATGTTGACATCACGGCAAGGATATATCCTTTTCAGTACTGTTGTGCGATCTCGAAGTTGTAATATATAAGTAGCAGGGGGTGTGGGGGGTGCAGGGGAGTTTGCCCCCCTGCAAAAACACTACTGTCAGTGCTGCAGGTGTTTTTCAACCATTCAAACGTTGCCATTTTTTTTTCAGTATTTTGAACGTTCGGTGTAATGACTTTCGACGTTATGACTGTCGACCAAATGAATTTACACCCATACTGATATAGGTTCATCTATAGCTAATTCCTACTATGAAATTTAAAATATTGCATTTAAGAAGTAATTCCTGCTCTTGACAGTTGTTTTTCAGTGTATCATAGGCCAAGTAGCCTGAGCCCACCCTTATCTGTATTATCTTTAATGCATCTCCTGAAAATTATGAAGATAGGATTCTGTCCATTCATTTTGCTCCAGGTGCCCTAACATCTTCCTTGAAAAACTTATGGTTGATATTGTTTTACAAATCATTAATGCACTGGCAGCCTCATTCGCTTATATTCCAAGTTCACTAAATATTTGCCTGTAGCTACTTCTCTCTCTCTCTCTCTGACATTGGTTTTCAGTCAATTTCTCCATGGCTTACTAGAATCACTCAGTATTAAACCAAATGCTATTTTCCTAGGTGATCTAAACCATCCAACTATAGAATGGGAAGCCTACACCACCATTAGTGCAAAAGTACAGATATTACTGGACTTTGTCAATGCAAATGCCCTGAAACTATTAGTTAGAGTACCTATTTTGGATCTTGTCTTCAATAATACGGGAACATATTGCACCATCCCTTGCATATCTTCATCACTTGCTAGGTCTGACCAAAAAGCAGTCTCCTTTGAAATAACCCTGAAACCAGAGATCCCTTCCTTCCAAAGTACCTTTGAAACTTTCTTTAAGGCAAACTCCCTACTCCTAAGTGATACATTGACAACCTTCATATCCCCACCAAACCCATTCCACTGAATGCACAGAAATATACATCACCGTACTACACTAGCACATAATCATCTGTGTAGCTGTAGGGAAAACTCCAGAAACAAACCCACATAGTGGAACCATAATATCAGCACGCTTAATGATAAAATTAAAAGAAGTTTGAACAAAAGTAAGAAGAGTAATTCTTAGACTTGATATAGCCCTTGTCATTGAGATAAACAACTCAGGTGTTTAAAATCCGACAAAGACAAGTTTGTGGTTAAAATAACTAATCAAGACAAAGACAATCGAAAGGCATTTTTAGTTATGTTTGTAATCTCAAAAGCACAGAGCAGCAATGTTCTTACCTGATTGTGACAGATGTTACCTACACTGAGGCTGAAGATATAGCTAACCTACTGTCTGATAAATTGTCTTTCTCTCAATGTATACCTGAAATGTGCTTGCCTCCCACTGCCACACAAGACCAAGTCCTAGAAGTACTACAGTCATTACCCTGCATAAGGGAGGACCTTCCAAAGACCTGGGCAATTGCAGACCCATAAGTCTGTCCAGCCTCATATGCAACGCCATGCAAATAATTAACATAGAATTAATCAATCAGGACATAGGAATCCTCCAAGCATTGGACCCATCTTAGTCTGGATTTGTCAAGGTCAGGTCATGCTTACTCAATCTGGTGTATTTTTTGAAAAGGTCAACAAAGCAATCTATGAAGGCAAAATGGTGCATATTGCATACCTTAACAAAGTCCATTTGAAGTCTTGGAAATGTTAAAGTAGATGAAAAGGTTAATGATACCAGTAAAGAGAACACAGATCAAATCTATCACCTTAATGTGATAAAAGAATAGAAGGAAGCTGAATCATAAATAGATAGTTGCAACACTGTGGTAGGAAAATGCTGTCAAATGAAGCCTATTCCTACTGTACAGATTGGTGAGTGCTCAGATACAGAAACAAAATCTGGTGGAATTTCTAAAACATTTTTAGGAAGAAGAAAAAAATCTTATCAGATTTGCCTGGGAAGACAGACCTGATAAAACATAGTGTAGAAATGTGACCAGGAGTAAAGGCATAATTAAATCCCTACAGAGTACTTAGAGCAGTGAGAGATTCTGATGGCCGGTCAGTAGAGAATGAATTTTGTCTGACATTTCAAAGTTAAAGATCAATGAAAATTACAGACAGGTAAATAAATAAAGCAGTTGTTCAAAACGTAAAAAAATGAACATTGCTACTAAATATAAAAGTGAATGTATAGATCAGGGCCTGACCTTACATTCACAAGTCAAAGGTGACCATTAGTTTTATATCAGCTTCATATACTTTACTGAAAACCTTATCTTGTTTGTCATTTCAAAATTCCCTCGCCAATTTTTTAGGATACTACCCCATGTGGAAATACTATTCGTCTTCAATGCACAGCTTAAATGGACTGCATGTTTTAGCCACATGTTATAGGATCATGTGAGGATAGCATCAGTAGGCAGGGAACCAACAAAGTTGATTCATTTCAAAGAAAAAAGTAAAACATATCAGCATAGTCAGTGTTTCTCTACGATCACTATTTATACAGTCATTGGTATTTGTTAATGTTGCCTTATTTAGTGTTATAAGCAAATTGAAAGTGCTGATGGAAAAAAGAAAGATATTGCTATTTCTCGCACATAATACTGCTCAGTCATCATTTTATGGGTTTCTCAACAATTAAGATGTATCGCAAGTAAGGATTTGTGAAGACTGGTCAGTATTCCATGTGGTGAGGCTGATCGTGAAGTGTTAGTTAGTCCTTATTCTGTTATGTGCTGCTATGGCATACATTGATATTTATTATGGTTTCAGTGACACCACAGTCTTAATACTACATTAACAAAAATAATACCTTGAACACTACTAGCATGTGGATGTTTACTGCATCAGAAACAACAGCAACAAAAAGAAGCAAAAGTGAATATATGGCACAAGGACTGAAGTAGACAAAGGCCCCCATTCATTAAAGTGAATATACGGTACAAAGACTGAAGTAGACAAAGGCCCACATTCATTAAAGTGAATATACAGCACAAGGACTGAAGTAGACAAAAGCCCCCATTCATTAAAGTGAATATACAGCACAAGGACTGAAGTAGACAAGGGCCCCCATTTATTAAAGTGAATATATGGCACAAGGACTGAAGTAGACAAAGGCCCCCATTTATTAAAGTGAATATATGGCACAAGGACTGAAGCAGACAAAGGCCCCCATTCATTAAAGTGAATATACGGCACAAGGACTGAAGTAGACAAGGGCCCCCATTCATTAAAGTGAATATACGCCACAAGGACTGAAGTAGAGAAAGGCCCCCATTTATTAAAGTGAATATACAGCACAAGGACTGAAGTAGACAAAGGCCCCCATTCATTAAAATGAATATACAGCACAAGGACTGAAGTAGACAAAGGCCCCCATTCATTACATCTCAACCACTTGTGATTTACAGGTCTTAGTCTCATGTATCTCATGTTTTCATGCATTTGTTATAATAGAAAAGAATGCAAAAGAACTAATTTAAATGGTATTTATAATCCATTTCCCTTAAAGCACAAATGTCCATGTTCTGCTTCTTTTCTCAGAAAGAGAATATGACCTGACAATTCAGTGTGGTATGACAGGAGAGCAAAAAAGTCATAAATCATCTCAGCGCTACACTACAAAGAGCGTAAACATAATTGTGTATGCTGCATGTTTATACATTGCTAAATTAAACACATTTCTCCTACTAAAAAACTAGAGTAATATATCTTTTATCATCAACTCCCTTTTTTCACCATCTTCTTCATGGGTTGTTGTGTTGTATCAACCGTTGCCATCTCTCTCAATTCAGTGACACTCTCCCACCTTCCTCTACAGTCATGCTTGACTGTCACATGTCTTCTCTCACATAAGCCATCCATCTCTTTGCTGGATGTCCTTGTTTTCTCTTGCCATCTACCTGTCTGTCTGTCCCAAATCCTCTTCACCAGACTGTCAAGTGCTTTTTTGCAAGTGCCCAAAGCACCATAATCTGCTCTCTTTGACCTTCTCTGCAATTGGAGCTACTTTGGTTTCTGCTGTGAAGTCCTAATTTCTTTGTCTGGTCACAGTGTGCATCCTACCACTCATCTCAGGCACTTCATCTTCATCACCTCTAGCTTGCTCAAATGCTCTGCCATTACTTCCTAGGTTTCTGTACCATACAGTAGTACTGGTTGCACCGCTGTTTTGTACACCTTACTGTTTTGCTTCTTGACATTCTTCTGTCATATGCTAACCTAGACAATCTGTGCCGATTGGCTAGAGCACCACTGATTCTAACTTTGACCTCCTCATTGACTTCCCTTCTCCCCAACCACACCTCGCAAATCTGGTACACTGTCCCTCTCCTCTGTTTCCCATCTATCTCAGTTCTTATTTTCCTCAGATTTACCTAGTTTACTGCCATTAAAGCTATTTTACTTATACTCAGTTTCATTCTATGCGACTTCAGTTTTGTATTCCATTCCACTATCCTTTGCTGAAGTTCTTGCATAGAGCCTACCTGTAATCCAACATCATCCACATATAGTAACTTTGTTGATCTGTCCCCTCCAACCTGTTTGATAATATAGTCCATCACCCAAATGAACAGCAGTGGGCTCAGAAAATAACTCTGATGCACACCCTCTCCAACAGGGAACTGCTCTGTTAGACCAAACACTGTTTGTTCTTGAGTCATTGGGTCCTAGTACATAGCCCACACTTATTCTAATAATGTTTCTGGGACTTCAAACCACCACAGGACTGCCCAAATTAGCCTTCTTTGGACCTACTCATTGCCTTCTCTAAGTCCAGGAATGCCCAGTTAGACTCTTTCCTCTTCTCTAGCTTCATCTCAGCTATCTATTTTGCTGCAAACATCAGGTCAGTTGTGCTGCATCCTGATCTGATTCCAAACTGCTCATTTCCCCTCATACGTTCTGCTACGCTACATATTCATTTATTAATCCACTGTCACCAGAGCTTTTATGTAGCGTGACAGGAATTTGATACCTCTGTACTCCACACAGTTGTGGACTTCTCCTTTTTTGTTGTACACTGTCACTAGTATGCTTATTTTGTTGTCACCTGGGTTATGCCTTTATCTCCATACTGCTATGAATATCCTCAGGGACTGTTTCTTCCCTGTCTCATCTATCATCTTCAGTTCATCTGCTGTTACCTCATCAGATCCTGCTGCTTTTTCTGACTTCAGTTTCCTTAGTGCTGTTCTTAATTAATCTAGGGTGGGCTCCTCCTCCTCCTCTTCTTTCATCATAGGCCATGTCTGGTGCAGATCAGCTTATGTGGTATTTTCTTTACTCAAAAATTGCTGAAACTAATCCTCCATTTGCCTTTGATGTTCTGAGGTCTGTTGAGCGGGAGTTGTTGCTGGCATCCCTTATGAAGAGAATCTGAGTATCTTCTTTATTTTCTATCTTTTCCTTGTAACCTGAGTCACTTTCCAGAAGTCGTAGAATGACTCTGATGTCTTGTTCTTCACGATTGCAGCTCCTCTCTAAGTCTGTTATTCAATTAAATTCCTTCTTAGCCTGGTCCATCTTTTCTATCTCCATTTTTTCATGCATTCTTTCTTTCTTTTAATGATTTTCTGGACTAAATAATGACAACAGAATCCATGATTACATAAATCCTGTTATTCTTGGAGCTTTCTACATGTATATGAGCATTCACAAGAGTCCTCTTAATTAATGCTCTGTGACATTTCTTCAGCTAAAAGATCAAGAGGTATGTACCGAGGACAAAGGAAATACAAGGAAAATCAGGCACTTTCTGCAAAACTAAAGAAACATGTCTGATTTTCCTGGAATTTTGCACTATCGCATACCTCTAAACTGTCCAGGTTTTGCATTAAAAAAGCAATGGAGATCTTCCTTTCTCCATTGCTTGCTTTCTAAAGCACTAATGTACTGTGTAAGCATGGGAACAGGGAACATAGGTTCCATGCGCATGCACCAAAGTGGAAAAATGTGGAAACAGTATGGAGGAACACCATGACACCATTATGCAAAGATATTATTTAAGAAAAGTGAGTACTTTCTTTCATAATTAATGTCATTGTATAAAAGAAATACTGTAACTGACTCTTGGGTGTGGGTATATATTGAAGATTTACCCACGGTTAGCTTTGTTTAATCATTTGGGCTTCTCCCCCATGATCAAACCACGGCAACTGTGGATAAACTGTCAATATACCCACACTCACTTGTTAGTTTTTGCTTAATTACACATGCTTTAAAATGTAATGCAGTATTGCATTAAATTACTCATACACATTTTAAAACTCATAAGCTGATGTCATAGTTTCACCCTAAACCATTGGAGTCCCCAAGTATCATGGGCATCTATAAGGGGGGCATGTTATTAGGGAAGGAACTAAGGATTTCTGGGGGGTGTTAATTAGGATAAAGCTTTTCTTATTGATGGCCTCTGTCCATGAGTAACATTTAGGCCAGACAGGTGGTAAATTTAAGATTTCCCATCCAATTGCCAAAGTTTCTTAGGGTCATAAGACATGAAGATGAGCATCAGTTGTTATTTAAGCATTTGGTAAGTATAAAGTGGATGGAAACCATAGCCTGGTACATTGATTAAACTGGCCCACAGTACATGGATTTTGTGTTCATTGGTGTGAAATATTATAATGCAACATTATTTCTGCACACAAAGTAAACATCATAAAATGTAGTAACTGTATCTGCCATTATGGTAACTATTGAAATGTTGCTTAATTTGTCACCTGACAGATTGGGTTGACAGCAGAAGTTTTCTTAGTACATGTATTTTATAGTATTTCTCACTACAGATTATATGTAATGGTGGTGCTAATATTTATTTCCCCTTTTGAAAAGTGTGTATGTATTTATTTACATATCCCTCACGTAGGTATGAAATGATTTTACAGAATTCGAAAAGAACAAATATAAAGAAGTCAACAAATAAGCTTTTAGTGATTTAGTAAAAAATAAGAAGGATTTTTTTGAGAAGGAAAAGGAAATATAAGAGATGAATCAAGAGAAGATTAAAAAGTTGTTTGAAACAAAGGCATTTTGGAAGGGGGAAAGAAAGAGACAGCACCTTATTTAAACAAAATAGTAAAAAAGAACAATGAAAGAATTAAGAAATGAGAGATGAGAAAGTATGAACAGTCAATAAGAAATACTGGATTTAATAAAGGAATAACTGTAAAAGGCAGTTATAATACACAAAGAAAACTAAAAATGGAAACTTAAAATTAAGAAAACAGGACAGTGAGAATATGGAAAAAGGAATTTCATTGGATGGAGTAAATAATGTGTTAAAATAGTAAATATAGAATCAGCAATGGGATTGGATGGGATAGAATATTATATGTATAGAGACATGCTGGCTTGTGGAAGTATTACATGAATGGTTAGAGGAAGGTTTTAGACAATAAGGAATATGAATTAGAGTTATGAACTTAATCCCCGGGATTCATGAAGCTCGGTGCAAGGACGGCGTTAGCCTTGCACCAACCATGTGGCATAGAGATGGTGAAGCAGCACCACATGCATATTAATGAAGGCGCACTACCGTAACGGCCACGTGCATAGGAAATGTGTACGAGTGCAGGGTGTGTGTCCAAGCACCGCACGGAGGCGTGAACATGTCAGCTGCATATGAGCAACCTAAAATGCTGACTAGTACAGCCTGCCTCTAATAGTAATCACTCCTGTCAGTGTCCATGGATACTGAAATGTATGCAAAGCATACAAGACATCATTGCGAACACCACAATAAGAAGTAAACAAAAAGGCACGTAGCTGAATATTGAGTCCCCATCCCTCGAACAAAGATATTTAAAACCCTGTGCCTGTATTCCATTGTAGTGTCGCTAGTTATACCAAGTGGAAGCGAAACGCATCAAGTTAGCATGCCAACAATTGCCAAGCCTAGCCCAATGGTTTGGGTTACCACCTGTCCTACATTGTGAGGGACAGTCCCCCTCTAGGCAGGTGTGTCCATACCAAAATCATAATAAATGTGAAATGTCCTGCGATAGTAGGACATAATTATGTCCCATATGTTATGTAATAGTCCCATACAGTAAGTATGTCCGCATATAAAAATACCTATATGTTACAAGAAACAGAATAAGCAACTACACTGCTACAACAATAAAAGCTTATATGTAGGCATGAAACTAAAGTACTATCCATTGTAATGACCGTGGGTATGTGTTGACCTGTAAACTCAGATGTGTGCCATGAAAATGTCCCATCCAGGTCATATGAAAAGGTGACAACCCTACCAATGGTCAGAGCATTCGCCCAATATCTGCCCATTCGCGGTCCAAGTCGTCCTTGTCAGGACGGCCTATAGATGAACGGGTATTACCCGGGTCTACCTGCCATGTCATGAAAGATACGTATTTGCTAGTACCTATGTGCATGAAGTACAGCATGTGGATGATCTGAAATGTTAGTGTAGACCTCACAACCATATTGGTCCCAGATATATGTAGTGTATGCAATGTGTTCTGTTGACTGTGCCATGGGCCATCAACTAGAGAAAGGATGAATGTTGTTTGTGGAATATGGGAGTGGGGGGTGATGGGTCATGTAATTATTCACCAAGGGGAGACTGGGTTGGATGCACAATAGGTGAACTGGAGGTCTACGAGGGAGCGGTGGGTGAATCAGGAAGATAACCAAAGAACAAATATACACATCTGCAATACAATCCCACAAACATGTGAACATTAAAATGTGCAATACACATGTACAGAAACATTACCGGCACATACCCACATAATGGTCTGGCCAGAACTGAGCCATCCAACCCCAACACACCTGGATACATAATTGAATACCCATCATCCCCATCACAGCACATCATCACCCACTTCCTGAACATCCAGCAAAACCAGCCATACTTGGGCTGCTAGATAGGCGTGGCCATATCTGCACATAGTGACCCCTACCCATATCTAGTAGACAGTCTCACCCTAGGCAGTCTCAAGATTGCAAACTATGTATCCCTTGCATGTATAACCTTACCTTACATCCGTAAAGCAAAGATGGTCATCGGTACCCACAATTTTTGGATATCCCTCATGGGATCTGTATCTGTTTTAAACATTAGACTTGGTGTCACAACACGATGTCCAGTCCTGTACACATTTTGACACAAGTTGTATGAGCAGTAGTTGTCCACAAGACTGCTCAGCCTCCAGCCAGTCCTGCAGAACCTACGACCCAGGATTAAACACCTGACAATGATGCACGTCTCCCCACATGCATTATCGGGAATATATACCTTACACATTCGCATAGTGGCAGTTGGATATAGGGTACTTAAGGTGCTGTAAAACAGATGTAAGTAGGGTTACCACCTGCCCCACCTTGTGAGGGACAATCCCTTTTTGGGCAGTTGTGTCCAGACCAAACATAATACAATAGCAAATGTCCTGTGATGTCCCATATTTCATGTAACAGTTGCATAAAACAGTTATTTATGTAAAATACTCAAAGTTACAAGAAACAGATGAAGCAAACAAACCGCTACAAGGATAAGCGTTCATTTAGGCAAATAAGTAAAGTTCTAACCTTTGTACTGACTGTGGGTATGTGTCGGCCTGTAAAATCTGATGTGTGTCCCGAAAATGCCCCGCTTTGGCCATAACAAAAGGTGGTAACCCGAGACGTAAGTGGGTATGCAAGTGTGTATGCACGACAGTAGGTGGCGGTGATTTAACGGTATGGGAAATGTAAATGAGCATGTAGGTGTATATGCATGTGTATGTACACACTGATATACACACACACACACACACACACACACACACACACACACACACACACACACACACACACACACACACACACACACACACACACACACACAAACACATGAAGAATGAACATGATCACAATATAGGAAATCCCCGTAATAGTTAGTGCTGTTATATATCAGGATGGCCATAGGTGAGCACACTTCTGCATCCCCAACCACATGTAGGACGCTAAAAGTGGAACACATGATCTTCCCTTGCTAAGTCTGACTTTCGACTAGATACAGGGCAGTCCCAGTCCCCAGTCGGACAAACCTAAACCCAGAAGACCATATGAACATCCTGACAATCGAACACATGTATGTGCCAGGACTATAGGCTGTGGAGGTCTGAATATCCTCAGAGTGAGTCAACATGCAGCACGATTCCAGAGCAGTACGAAATAGGGAATGGCTCATGTGTAGTAGTGCATTTTTCCCAACAGGTAAATGGATGTCTGCTGTGTAAGTGAAGTGATAAGGTGTGTGTTCGGGTAACTATGCACCATGGGTATACATATAAATGAGGCAGAACACCAATAGTGCAGTGATTAGAGCATCTGCCTTATGAAAAGGCATTCACGATTCAAGGTTGACAATAGCACATTATCATTTTCCTTGTGGAATGAATGTTGCTCTGCTGTAAAGCCGACATTTAAACATGTAAAAGTGAATGTGTGTATTGCATGTGACTATTAACCAGATCCTTTCAAAGTGGTACTGTCATAATGAATAAGGCACAAATAAGCACAAATAAGCAACTGTAAACATATGTAATGCACAGTAAGCATAGGCGAGTGCACCTGTGTGGGTGTAAGCAGCTCCCAGCATAGGAAATGTATGTTTGTATGTACAGATGTAATATATATATATATATATATATATATATATATATATATATATATATATATATATATATATATATATATATATATATATATATATATATATATATATATATATATATATATATATATATATATATATATATATATATATATATATATATATATATATATATATATATATATAGATATATATACATATACACACACACACACACACACACACACACACACACCACACATATGTGTGTATAGATATATATCTACATACATGAGAAATATCTATCTATATATATATATATATATATATATATATATATATATATATATACATGTATATAAAGAATGGACATTGTAACAGTAAAGCATCTACAAGGGATGTGAAAGGAATCAAGAGCAATGTTGGTATTATAAAGTGCTTTCAGCGTATGTCATAAAAAGCTGCCCAGGAATGAGCAGAGCACCGCTACTCACACCACAGGCAGGGTATTACCAGTGGGAGTCACATCGTTGAAATGCTAGGTCTACTTTACACACATATGGAATGTAGTCCCATGCTGGGACCTCCAAAAATTGGAAAGCGCAAATGGCCACATTCCATAACCCCAGGAAAGGCACGTATGTGCAAATATACATGGCGGGAGACCCTGTGAATACACGAGGCGGGACAGAATGTGTGTAGGGCCCCAAAAGCTCTGGACAGGGAAATGTATAAAGGTGTGTCATGTCTGCGATAACAAGTGGATAATGGATGTTACGTGTGTAAATTTAACATGGGTGGGATTGAGGAACTATGGGTATGCAATTATGGATCCAGGTGTGCCAGGGTTGGATGGGCTGGTTCTAATGGACTGCCCTGTGGAGGTCAGCTAGGTCATAATAGGAATATATGCATACTCACATGCAGACAACAATATATGTTGAAGTACAAATTCTGTAACACATGCATTCCATTTGTTGACATAAATAATAGGAATGTGCCCTTACACACATTGACAGTACATGGAATAATAGACTGTGCAGACGAGGGACGGGTAGAATGACACTATCACATTCCAATTACCATCGGTAATCTGTACATGAACATATAGCAACATCTGTCTGATGTATAACGTGCTACATACCGATTACAAGATAACTGGAGTGTGTCGGTGTTATAATGAATAAGGCACTAGTATGCTGGTGAAGCTTATAAACACCATTACGCATGTGTAAGTGCGTATGAGTGGGGAATGTATTGACACACTGATATCTATATATATATATATATATATATATATATATATATATATATATATATATATCTATACACACATTATATATATATATATATATATATATATATATATATATATATATATATATATATATATATATATATATATATATATATACAAACACTCCAAAAAGTGGAAAATGGACTGGTTCAGCAAAGCACGGGCTGTTTATTAAACGTAAGCGCTTTCGGCTAAGGTATTCCTCAGCCTTCTTCAGACTAAAGCAGTATATTACTCACGGCAAGACCTTATATATAAAACAAGTGCTAATTAAAACAATTAAAATTCAAATTCATTAACCACTTGGCTAGCTTAAAGCTTAGATTTTAAAGGGCTAATACCTGTTAACACAAGCAGTTATTTACTTTTCTACTAATTAAACAGTACAAAACAAGACGAAACAACATGTATTTTCTAAATGAGTAACAAATAAACTTTAAATTTATGAAGTATTTCAAACCTATCAAATATATCAAATATTTAATCAATTATTTAATCAAACACACTAGACTAAAATACGGAACTCCTAGGAAGGTATGAAAATAAAAATATATAAATATAAATATCTATAAGATACCCAGTTTGACCAATACATGAGTCACTTGGTAATGGTAACATTTGTGTCAAATGAAAAGGAACCAGAAATTATTGTAGACATTATTATATCTATGTACATGAAAAATATAAGTATGTAGGTGTATTCCCTTCATGCATGATATACATAAAAATAATTATAATTATAATAACAAACTCATCTCTTCAATGCTTTTAGTTTGAGAATGCTTTTTATAGAAACATACTCATTTAAACCTGGGGGTACCTGTGCAAATGTTCTAATTTGCCAAAAAAACTCCTGTGCTTCCAACATTAGTTGCCAGGGACCACCCCTAATATAGGATTTAACCTGGTGAACAACTGAAAACAAAAATGAATGCTCAGGAAGTTCACAAGTGTGCTTTGCCAGTGCATTGGTCAAGTCCTTTCTCCCTATGCCATACAGGTGTTCATAGATTCTTTTCTTTAATGACATTACGTTTAATAAACAGCCCGTGCTTTGCTGAACCAGTCTGTTTTCCACTTTTTGGAGTTTTTGTGGTTTTTATTTTTATTTGTGTATTATATATATATATATATATATATATATATATATATATATATATATATATATATATATATATATATATATATATATATATATATATATATATATATATATATATATAAAACAGCAAGATATGAATATACATGTATGAATACATATGCAGATATGTCTGTATATATTAATGTAAATATATATATATATATATATATATATATATATATATATATATGTTACAGTAAATATACACATGTATATACCTAGGTTATGTTACAGCAGTTACGGGTAACATGTTTAGACCGGGCATATGTTGGTGGGAGGTCCACTCAACAAACGTCTACTTACCACCCCCCTCCCCCCAGCTAGGCTGGTGAGACATACAGACACGCAATTAAGGTAAATACAACACTGCTTTCCAGACCACCAGCAGGAAACTACCAGTGGGAGAGATCTACAAGGTCTACACTTTAAACACGGACACCGACCTCCCTTGCAGGACACCAAAAATTTGGTGCCTTCAGCCAATGGGAGTAATACAGTTACGACCAGGATGTAGCTATACACGGAACAGTAGGTTGTGCAATCTTGATAACACATGGATTGACACAACGTACAACATGTGTCCTGACTCTGGGAGAGTGGGCAGTGTGTATGGGTGTGTTCATATCCTACCTGCATCCACCTACGTCCACAGTAAGGATGAGTGCTGTAGAGTAGTGGCAGGTGAGGGAACTATGGGTATGCGATTATGGGGCTAGGCGTGCTGGTGTTGGCTGGCAGACACGTATTAGGACTGTCCTGTGAGTGTAAGTAATATTCCGATGTGGGTATCGCAGATGCCCATACCTCTCAAACTGTAAGAGCACATCTACTGGACAGTCCGTAAACCACTGGGGGAATACTTAGGGACCATATCATTGAACTGTCCTCGATTACCAGGGACGTCCATGATTACGAATCAGAATCTTAACACAGTCCCAATTAAACTATCCTAGAACTAGTGATATTAGGAAGAAAGGTGGCGGAATACACGTAATGAATAATGACAACATGTAAGAGTCATAAACTGCATGCACCTCAGACAATGTGTATGAAAAAATATGTGCTCTGTGTCCATCAGTGTGTCCGGTTAATAGCACCAACCTTCTGAATGTGTCCCTGAGGTAGTTATGCAGTGTCCCTGATTCAGTGTTTATTCTTCCCCATTCGTATGAGAGGTCTGATAGTGAGAGAAAGAGCATGTTCTGCCAACTACCTTAGAAAGTTGATAGACTAATAGGTTTGAGGTTTCCACCTGTCCACCTTTGCAAGGGACACTCCCCTGTTGGCAGTTGTGTCCTGCATAATAACTGTAATTAAGGCAAATGTCCTGTGATTTAGGGCAAAGACTTCCTATATTGTCTGTAGTAGTAGCATAAAACAATTATGTTCCTCTGAAAACACCTAAATATTATAGGTAGCAGTATAAGCAACTATAATGCTACAAGAGTAACCTTTTATTTAGGTGAAACAGTGAAGTACACCCCTTTCTACTGGCTGTGGGTGTGTTGCCCTGCATAGTCTGATGTCTCTACATACAGGTCCTATAGGTTGCCACCTTTCCAAATGGCCAGAGTGGGACATGTTCTGTAGAAATGTCAGACATTCCAGGACTAAACATACTTACAGCCGTGCATAGTACAGGATTACACTTATTTGCACAAAAAAAGCTTAATCTAGTTGCATTTGAATTGCTTGTGCTACTTCACATAACATAGAAATGTCATATATAAAATAACTGTTGTATGCAATTATTATGAAACGTAGAATATAATAATGTCCTGTAATCTAGACATGTGCTATGTCTTAATTATTTTCGCACTGTCCTTCGCAAAGTGGGACAGGTGGTAACCCTAAAGTCCTACCTTGACCAGTTGAGAAGGTGGTAAACCTATAATAGGTATGCAGTAGCATGACTCGTCCGATGGATGTGGCTACCACATCCCAACTACTCATTTGTAATACAGGGTCTCGGTTCCCATGTATGAGCCAGACGGGAGAAGAGTGCATGCGGAACACACAAATATGATTCATTCACTGGACAGGCCACTGATTCCATACAGTCGAACGCCATGCCGTCGCCTAATGGGCAGCCATTCCCGATACTGTAGTCATGTAGTCCGATGTGATAGGCATTACAAGGTGGGAGCAGATTGTAAGAGGAACACACAATTATGAATGATTCACTGGACAGGCCACTGATTCTGTACAGTTGAATGCCATGCGGTCACCTAATGGGCAGCCATTCCCGATACTGTAGTCAGGAGTGGCCTTAGGTCAACTGGTGCCCTAAGCAGAGGGCACAATGGCACCCCCCCACCACACCACCCAGTGCCCCCATCCTGGTCTACCTACACCAAATAAATACTGGTAAAGTGCCCCCACTAAAGCGGCGCCCTAGGCAGCCGGTTAGTTGGCCTATGCCTAAAGCTGGCTATGACTGTAGTCATGTAGTCCGATGTGATAGGCATCACAAGGTATGCCTAAGAGGAACACACGAATATGAATGATTCTCCGGACAGGCCGCTGATTCCGTACAGTCGAACACCATGCCGTCACCTAATAGGCAGCCATTTCCGATACTGTATTCATGTATTCCGATGTAATAGGCATCACAAGGTGGGAGCACATTGTATGAGGTACACACAAATATGATTATGTCACTGGACAAGCCGCTGATTCCGTACTTTCGAACGCGATGCCGTCGCCTAATGGGTGGCCAGTCCCAATACTGGAGTCATGTAGTATGATGTAATAGGCATCAAAAGGTAATATTGTGGTCCTCACTCATACGCAGGGGTGTGAGTGACAGATGCAAGTACCAATGCCGGTGCATTAGCATGTGTGGGATCGAGTGAAAGCGTGTTTGGCTACCAGTATGTGAGTATTGCATTGGTTAAGCAATGTAGAGGCTAATTGAGCATAAGAGGCTGTAACCAGAGGTTATAATACAGTGCAGTCATTCAACAATATAGGAATATATCCCATCATGTAGATGTACATGTGAGTGTTTATGTCCAGCATATAGGTACATACATATAAAGAGATGTATCAGGGACATACCATGTGGCAGCAAAGCATTACAAACGAATGAAATGGGAAACACCAGCGACACCTGTATTATGTAGTGGTGTTGTGCTATGTGATCACAAGACTCCCTCAGACAGACATGTGTCAGTCATACACACAAATAGTTGTACATTGGCTGTATACATCACTCTGTGCATGTAATGTACATTAACACAACAGTACCTGTCCAATCATTATGTGTGAACAGTACTCCTGCAATGTGCTGTGTGCAACATCATCATCATGATAAAGGTAAATGGGGTAACCATAGAGAGATCGGTAGTGTTTTTTGTACAATGGGGTCATCCTCCTCACGTGTACCTGGACCATGTAGGAGTGATGTCCATACCAAGACCGTGCACCTGAGGGACAGTGGTGAGGATAACAGTAGTATGTTATGATGCATATTACAAGGGTTTCATGTGTCCAGTGGGCATGTGTGTGTAATGGACAGCTATGTATAGGGCAGATGATGTCCTAGGAGCCGAATGGCCTTATGTGTCCGTAGGTGAGGGTCAGATGTTAGGGAAGGAGTGTAGGTATGGCCATGGAGGATAGGTAGGAGCACAGAAATTACAGCATACAGGGTTGGTATATGACACGTGGGGGGGATACACCCTGGATGTGGATGGGTCTTCTGCATTCAAAAGCCCATGGGAACAGTGGGACGGAGGTCTCCAGACATGGGCAACTGCCACTGCACCTACACAGCTGAAAAGAAGGCAGTGCTGGGGGCTGTCCAGGAGGGGCAGCATCACCCTGTAAATGTGACACTCCGCCCTTGAACTGGCGTATCTGGCTTCATAACCCCTTAGTGAGCCACCTACGCAACATGCCCTGGACCGCACAACAGCAGATATGTACCTGTCTGGTCCCGCTGCCAAGGGGAACATGCTCCATCCTCAGTGACTGAGTGGTTGTACCACCAGAAGGAGGTGCAGAGCCAACAGAGGTTGATGTTAATGGCTGGGCGCCAGATGTGCTAGTGCCCGGTGCCATGGTAAGCTGAAGTGGGACAGGAGGATCTGCCGGGACCTACCAACCCATTCAGCCTATGGTGTTGCATTTTAAACCCACATATGGCTTAGTGATAGACAACAGCATACAGGATTACCTATGACAGTATGCATAGATATCACCAGCAACTCAACACAACAGATGGTATACATTTGCAGAGGGAGAACAACACATGCATATATACCGCATGGCAACTGTACAATGTGTAGTAGACGTGTGACCGCAGCTATGAACAGTTGCCCATCATTGGCTTGTCACTGGGAATCCCACACAGTGTCAGTCATACCACTGTCTCATGTGACACATGTCCAGTCAGGGATGCGATGGCAGTAACATATCCCTATCATCATTTACTGTCTGCAATCCCCACATCATGTTTCTGCTGTGCACAGAAGTGTGTTCAGTGTGTAACACAGGAAACAAATGGTTGCACACACTGACCTGTTCTCAGATGGCCCTACAGATGGGGTTCCCTCATGAACAGAGTACTGTCATGTCTGTATTTTAACATGCAGAATAGCGATTACCACACACATGTTAAACAGGTAGCAGTCTCAATGCAGCATAGCTACACTTACATGCTGTAGTTGTGTGGCACATCACCCTCTTGTCATTAGGCTATTTCCCACTGTGGAAAATGATTGAGGTACATCCAGATATCATCTGTGATACCACGTCAGAACACCACATCCAGGTACCACTCACAGCAACTGTCATGGCCAGATAATAACATGTTTCCCTAGATAGGGTACTGTGTTTATCATGCGGATGGCTATGGGAACACCATCACAGCTGTACCACATACAATCAGCTAGAGGAGGACTGCAATAGGTGCAGAGACCATCACCTGACCATTTCCATCTGTTACAATACACCTGCTGCTGCTGTGCAGGTGTACACCATCACATCCACCAGAGAGTGTGTGCGGGACAGGCAATGTACACCAGGGAAGGGCTTGGAGACTTAACCATAAGCATCATCTGCCACACGCTGAATAGTACAGGGGCAAACCCCTGACTACTCATTACTATTACATGTGCATGACGTTACTACATGTGCCACAGAGGCGACATGTTGCAGTGCTGTAAGAACATGTGTGTAGGTGAGTGAGTGCCATCTGCAAAAGATATAGTAGACATACATTAGGTGTGGCACACATGTCAGTCCATGTGAACAGATGCCATTGTCACCACAACCACACTCTAATGGATACGTATTGACACCATTGCCAGGGTGGCAAATGCATAATGTAACTACTTAGTTTGCCACACCTCAGTAATGCACAGGACCATATGCACCACAGGGTATATCTGGAGGTTCTATGGGCTAGGGCTTGTGAAAGTGCTTGACAACTGTTGGCATGCCAACGAGGTTTATACTGGGAGTAACTGTGGTTGGTAGCATCACAACCCACATGCAGACACAGGGTGCCAGTACTGTCATGCAGGTATGCATTGCTCCATGGGTGTGTAGTGTTTGGCTGTGCAAGATGGCTGTACAAGGCTGGGTGAGGGGTAATCCTTGCCATTGCGTCACCCAACAAAGGTGTGCAGTGCAGGGGTGTAGTATCTACAATGTTCCACACAGATGGGTACTGTATTATCTGGCCTAAAATCCTGGTTACCAATGTGTAGAGCCATAGCTTTGCAATGCATGCCATGTCTGTGTTTGATAGTTATTCACATGGACATTGCCTGGGATGTGAATGTCCCACAATACTGTACAGTGACATGTACAGGTGTACCTGGTTTAGCAGACACATGTAGTGTACACAGCCTGTTATACCCTGATATGCCAATACTGGCCTGGTGTGGTGAAACATGCTTATAGTGTGCAGGTCGGCCCAGCACCTGCATGGATAGAATGGACAGGTATTCTGTGGTGTCAGTGGCATGGGTCCATACATACAGGGCACATGTGTAGAGCATTTTCTGGCCTTAGTGGATCACATATGATGTCACCACATATGTTGCAGTCATTCAGTGTGGAACATAGTGAAGGCACAATGTCCGCATATATGTGCCTATTGTATCACTGTACAGGGTGCCATGTCCTCTGCAGGCCACTGTGGTCACACCATGCCTACTATCTGTCCTCAATGTGCATGTTACTAGCAACAAAGTGGGATATCCTAGGCAAGGTTGTATGTGCATGGCACATGGGTGCGGGACATATACTGGGAGCTAGTAGGGCCACATACTTAGTTCACCAGCCCTTTTGCCAGATGTATGGGTATGGCTTGCCAAAACAGTGCCATGGCTGACTGAAAGCTGTACTCCTCGTAAGGTGGCCAATGTGTCATAAGAAGGATACTACATAGGAAAACTACAAAACCCGCTCACCAGCATCTCCAATGGTAAGACAATCACGGCCACCTTTACACAGACTCTGACAGAGAAACACACACTTGCCATGTCCTGTATATGAACCCCTACTGTATCACACTGCAGCAACATGTGTTTAGGGCATGTGCTACAGCAAATACTACAAAGCACTGTACTTGTCTCACTCAGGCAGACACACACACACACACACACACACACACACACACACACACAGTTGGCATGTCTGGGATTAGAACACTGACCTAACTACTTTACTACACTACAGCATTACGCAGTTACAGAATGTGCTACCGAGATTACTGGGACACAGCACTCCCAGAGGTGTATTTGTAGATGGGTGACATCAACACCTTGATAATGGTGGGTCTAAGAAATGTATGTAGTGTGAGCAGTATAAGGGTATTACTCGGTCCACAGGCAAACAGACACACACACACACGGCAAGTGTGGGACCAGAACACCGACCTAACTTCTTTATTACACTGCAGCATTACTCAATTACAGAACATGCTACCAAGACTACTGGGACACAGCACTCCCAGAGGTGTATTTGTAGATGGGTGACATCATCGGCCTTGTTAACGGTGGGTATAAGAAATGTATGGAGTGTGAACAGTATAAAGGTATTACTCAGTCCTCGGACAAATGGACACACACACACACACACACACACACACACACACACACACACACACACACACACAGCAAGTGTGGGACAAGAACACCGACCTAACTACTTTAATACACTATAGCATTACACAGTTACAGAACGAGCTACCAAGATTACTGGGACACAACACTCCCAGAGGTGTATTTGTAGATGGTTGACATCATTGGCCTTGCTAACGGTGGGTATAAGAAATGTATGGAGTGTGAGCAGTATAAGGGTATTACTCAGTCCTCAGGCAAACAGACACACACGGCAACTGTGGGACTAGAACATCAACCTAACTAATTTATTACACTAAAGCATTACACAGTTACAGAATGTGCTACCAAGATTACTGGGACACAGCACTCCCAGAGGTGCATTTGTAGATGGGTGACATAATAGGCCTTGCTAACGGTGGGTATAAGAAATGTATGGAGTGTGAGCAGTATAAAGGTATTAGTCAGTCCTCAGAACCACACACACATGGCAAGTGTGGGACTAGAACACCAACCTAACTACTTTATTACACTACAGCATTATGCAGTTACAGAACACACTACTGAGACTACTGGGACATGGCACTCTCAGAGGTGTATTTGTAGATGGGTGACATCATCGGCCTTGCTAACGGCGGGTATAAGAAATGTATGGAGTGTGAGCAGTATAAAGGTATTACTCAGTCCTCAGGCAAACGGACACACACACACACACACACACACACACACACACACACACACACACACACACACACGGCAAGTGGGGGACTAGAACACCGACCTAACTACTTTATTACACTACAGGATTATGCAGTTACAGAATGCTCTACCAAGATTACTGGGACACAGCCCTCCGAGAGGTGTGTTTGTAGATGGGTGACATCATCGGCCTTGCTAACAGTAGGTATAAGAAATGTATGGAGTGTGGGCAGTCTAAAAGCAATTTAGAGTCCACTGGCAAATGGGGACAGACATACACACACACACACACACACACACACACACACACACACACACACACACACACACACACACACACACACACACACACACACACACACACACACCAGTGGCGGATACGGAACACCTG
The DNA here is from genome assembly GCF_019279795.1 of Protopterus annectens. NCBI lineage: Eukaryota > Metazoa > Chordata > Ceratodontiformes > Protopteridae > Protopterus > Protopterus annectens. Next base: position 1,905,547,742 of record NC_056739.1, on the reverse strand, counting down.
CCTATATACAGATTACTATTACAATACTACATACTTACGAATCACGCCACACAGACTACACATGTCAAGGCTGTCATTATGACCGTCTGGGAATGCATACATCAACAGGGATGCTGGCAGTTAAGATGTACATACCTGTGAACCTGTGTGTTTAAAGTAGGAATCCATCCTGACCTGGAGTATGCCCTTCTGCGGAATGGACGACTACTGCCACTATACAGGGTTACAATGGCCATGCCCATACACAGAGGCACATAACCGACACAAGATGTCACTGGGCATGCTCACACACTTAGTAGTACAGGGCTGTTTGAAATGCACTATGTGTCCATCTACACAAGGATGTACTGGACATGCTCATACACTTAGTAGCACAGGGGGCATACTCACACACTTAGTAGCACAGGGCTGGTTGGAATGCACTACTATGTGTCCATCTACACAAGGATATACTGGGCATGCTCATACTCCTAGTCACACAGGGCTGACTGGGATGCACTCTGATGCAAAACACGGAGGGCCACAGTGGCCATGCTATTACAAGTAGATGTAAAGAACACATTGTAATGGGCTCTGGTGTTAGTAGTTGTCACTGTTAGCGGGAACGCTGCTGTACATATTTTTGACACTGGTCTTTTACACAACATCAGCTGTCATTCTGGGATGACATGGCTGACAGTAGGCAGGTCTTTGTCACATATCACATGCATCCATGATACAAGGGAGTGTGGATATTACCCAAGTCGCATCCGCCCACACAGTGTCATTCCAAGGCAAATGTCCTAAACAAAGGTTAACTCCCATACAACTACAGGACAACTGCATTGTTTTCTTATGCTAACCAGTTCTAGATGTGTAGCGTCCATATTCATAGCTGGTCACTGTAGATCCAACAATGGGGAGTACTGACATCTGTGCAGTGAGGAACACCTGGCTGATGTCTCTCTAGTGCACAAAAGCACTACGACCATATACCTCAGAACCAGACATGTGGACCATAACACAGGTACGGCCACTCCAGGTGGTGTACCCACATACATAAAGGCCACTGACATGTACTGACCTGTCCCCCCATGAAAGGCATCACAGATTAGCCATGTGCAGGACACAGTGTCACATGCTGCATTCTAGGATGTAAACTACAGAAACCACCATGCCCTCGGACCACCAAAACGCAAGCATACATGTTGTATGACATAGACGAGTACACCACCATGTGACCCTTGACCTGTGTACTGTACTAAGCTCTACATCAACTGTAGACAGTACACATGTACTGACACAGTTGCATCATGTGTTATGCAATGCAATGATACCACTATCTGTGACCAGGTCAGCTGTACACATACCAGGGGCCCTCGGTACTTTCCACCATTAGCAGATGTCTGTTGCTGTACACAAGTAACACCCTCATGTATGGATATGACATATATGTACCTGCCCTGGGTATGTACATGCCACACACACAACATACCTGTAAATAGCATAGCTGTTGTAGTCCTTTGTGCAAACAGGTGGCTACAGCCATTACACACATGCACATGGAATGTAGGTCCATAGCTGCTGAATGCTAACAGTACATAAGGTGTGATATCAATGTTGACAGAGGTAGCATCCCCCTGTACTGGTCACCCATCATATCATACAACAGTCCATGGGTCATGTACATCATTACACATATCCACCAATTGCAATGCCTACAAACATGACAAAATGTCAGGATTGTAGGACCTACACACCTGTACATGTAGTGTTGCGCGATCAGATAACATGCGTGTGCAGTTGCTGATGTATGCAGGTGGCATGTATCCTAGTACATCGTGCAGCTGCAATGCAGCCTCAACATTGCCAACTGTATATGGTGATATGCTGAATGTACAGAAAGCTGCACCACAGGTATGGACAGATGTGTTGAGATAACTAAGTGGTGGGGCATCTTTGCAGACAGATGTTTGCTGTGGACAGCTCACAGATGCATCACAAGTGGTCTTACAATACCCTGTGTAACTGGTAAGCAATGGTTTTGTTAATTGAAGGACATAGACAACTTAGACAGTGGTCAGTGTGACAGCGAAGGTAAATCACTTGACACCTGTTAATAGATATGACGTCCCTAGTGCATATATCAGCACTGTTGGCACAGAAAGTGTCAGTACAGTTTGTAATGGGTGCAGTACTGCTGTACATCTGACATACATAACATGAGCTAGGCAGGTCTGAGATTCACAGTACTGGCATGTGTGGTTGCATGTGTGTCCATATATGTCACGTATTGTGGGGAATACATCTCAATTATTACTCCCTCTTCTGTACACTAGTGTACACATCTGTACAGACTGCAATATAAAAAGCAGGACATAGGCAGGGGCTTGTATCTCACACATGTGAGGTATCTGTATGTGCATGACATAGGTGTATAAATTACTGAATGCCACAGTGTATGTATGTAGGGCTGACTGGTCCCTGGTGTGAGGATGTGTGTTACCCTACTGAACTGATAAGACCCCTCCCACCATCCAGGCAATGCATTCTACTATCCGTGTTGATGTCCCCAATCTTAGCCGTACTGACTACATGTACATGTGTATTCTCTGTGGTGCATCATGTAGGTGCACAGTACTGTAATGATGATTAGTACATAGGTCAGAGTCCTCATCCCACCAGTAGCAACTGTGTGCAAGTGTGTGTTACTGTGTCAGTGAAGCCATGTGTGTGTGTGTGTGTGTGTGTGTGTGTGTGTGTGTGTGTGTGTGTGTGTGTGTGTGTGTGTGTGTATGTGTGTGTGTGTTACAGTCTCACTGAATACATGTGTGTCAATACCTGAGTGTGTGTGTCCAGTTGTGTGTTGGCATCCTGTCATGGGAACGTGCATTACTGATTCCCATTGAGGCATCTCACTTCCCACTGGCCTCTACCCTTTTATCAGCTATACCACTCTCTTACCTCACCACTCCATGTAACTGTACCTGTGATGTCACCCTTTATGGATGTCACATCTGTGGCCACAGTAGCTTAATACACAGCTATCATGCTCTTGGAACGGTAGACATGTTTGTAATGTGGGACATTCTCACTGGTATGTGGCAGCTATGTGTGTATGTAGCAGGATGTCAGGGATGTGGCACAGGCAACATGATATGCACAGGGAGTTAATGTTTGCCGGAGGCCTAGGCTGCACTGTTGTTACACAAGAAACATACTGTTAACAGTGTTGCACACCTGTACTACATGGTATATCTGCTGCCTGTCACCAGTCCTCAACATTTGTAAACTACACATATCATCCTAGCCTGCACATAGTTCTCCCATGTGTCTGGCCTACACATGGGGTATTATTGACAGCTGCAGACTGTACAGGCAAGGTTTTACAGTTCACGGTGTCCGGCCATGGACATGTGACCTGTGCCTGCCAGGGGTTGCACGGGCACTACCAAACAGAGGTGCAGATTGGTTGCTGTCTGATGTCACTTGTCCACTGGAACCGTGTTCCTGTTGGGACTGTCCTGGGTCACGTGCATGCGGCCTGCTGCATCGTGGTGTGGACAGCGCAGCACCAGATGCACTGCTGCTTCTACCGCCACTATGGGAGTGGGTATGTGAGTTAGGTCGTGCACTTAGACCTGACACAGGTGATGTAGCAGGCCTACGTCCATGTGCCCGATGCCTCACTCCTACCAGATGTTCCAACACAGACAGCTCATGCTCGCAGATTGTCATGTCACAGTCAAGTACTCCAATCATGTCACCCAACCGTCTATCCAAAGCATCAGCAATCTGCTGTTGAGCATTTACCATTGCCTGGATGCTGTTGATTAAAGAATGGACAGCAGCCCTCTGTAGCCTCTGATCTTCTCTGTTGCCCCATTCAGCACGTGCCTGTGCCTCCATTACAGACTGAAACATGTGTCTGGTGACACCAGCTGCTGCACGCTGTCGTGCAGGAGCATGTTGGCCAGTGGTCCTCCTATGACCAGCACTGGCCACATGCCTGTTTGGGGCACCACCAGTAGTTTGGCTGACACCATGGTGTGCAGGCACACCTTCCATAGCCCCCACACTTTCCTGTTCCAAGCTACCACGTGCCAACTGTCCTTCCTCTATGGCCACTGGTAATGGGGTATGTGCAGGTATGGGATCTGTGTGTGGGGATGAGGTGGATATAGATGGAATGGCAACCAATGGCACAGTTTCAGCCCCTGACAACTCTGCCTGTGTCCCAATCATATGTTCATCATCACTGCTAGAGTCTGTGGGGACACTAACATCTGATGTACCACAGGAGGGCAATGCACCTACATCACCTGTGAGGGCAGACAAGAACTGTACATTACAATCTATACAATACACACACACACACACACACACACACACACACACACACACACACACACACACACACACACGCATGTGATATGACAGAAGGCATGCAACATGCATGTGATACGGCAGACGGCATGCAGCGCAGGCAATAATAGAGGTAGTTATCATACATCCCTAGGTTGCACATAACAGTATGTATGTGTCATAGCAGACGGCATGTAAATTACACAATCATAGTAATGGTTAGCATACATCCCTGTGTTACACCATATGGACCAGCACAGGTTAACAGTACACCTGCCTGAAGTGTTTCATATGACCTTGATAATCACATGTAGTATGACATGTGATCTGCTGACGTGTGCAATGACATGCATACATGTTTAACACAATGGTGTCCTGTCAAATATACAGTGGGGCAATGGTATACCAATTCAGTGTTGTCTGTCCGCCCAACAGATATACTGCAAATTTAGCTGATGTGCATGGCCATTGCAGGGAATCATGAGGTGTCTCTAGTGCTATACAGAGTGAGTTACAGACAGGGTTCATAGCCATGACTGTGTTCAGATACAGTACATATATACTGTGGAATGTGACCCAAGTCACTGAGGTGTATACACACTAAACCATGATGTGGAAGTTGTGACACAGGTCACTGATGGGTATACTGATGACACCCCAGCACATCTGCAACCATATTGCTGCAGCCTGACAACTATGGTCAGACATGGCAAACATGTTGGTACACCATGTCCCACATGACATCTGTGTACCACACACGCAGACATGGAGCTAGTATGACATTTATGTCCAACACCAGCAACGGGAATGTACTGTATATGTGGCCACCAGTAGCAACTGTGTGCGAGTGTGTGTTACTGTGTCGGTGAAGCTGTGAGTGTGTGTGTGTGTGTGTGTGTGTGTGTGTGTGTGTGTGTGTGTGTGTGTTACAGTGTCACTGAATACATGTGTGTCAATACCTGAGTGTGTGGGTCCAGTTCTGTGTTGGCATCCTGTCATGGGAATGTGTATTACTGATTCCCATTGAGGCATCACACTTCCCACTGGCCTCTACCCTTGTAATCAGTTAGACCACTCTCTTACCTCACCACTCCATATAACTATACCTGTGATGTCACCCTTTATGGATGTCATGTCTGTGGCCATAGTAGCTTAATACACAGCTACCATGCTCTTGGAATGGTAGACGTGTTTGTAACATGGGCCTTTCTCACTGGTATGTGGCAGCAACATGGTGCATGCTGGTATATTCATACATACCTGTGAGTAGTCCACATTGACATATGGGACACTTAACTGCAAACACTGACATCCACCGGCACATGCAATTAGACCTGAAGAAGGACAGCAGAACATCATGACCAACATGCATTTACTGTTGTTACACAAGACACATACTGTTAACAGTATTGTACACCTGTACTACATGGTATGTCTGCTGCCTGTCAACATTTCCCAACATTTGTAAACTACACATATCATCCTTGTCTGTTCATCCTGTGCATCAGACCATATGAGCATGCCCCTGCACCGATGGTGTGGATTCAGGGATGCAGCACAGGCATCATCATATGCACAGGGTGTTAATGTTTGCCAGAGGCCTAAGCTGCACCATTGGATGACACCATGTGTGTGGGTTTGGGCCTTTGATCTAATTGGGCATGTGTGGATGTTATGCATGTATGTGTTGCGGTGCCCTACATATGCGTCCAGTGTGTGCGTGTATGTATGCACACAGTTCTCCCATGTGTCTGGCCTACACAGCGGTATTATTGACAGCTGCAGACTGTACAGGTGAGGTTTTGCAGTTCATGGTGTCCGGCCATGGACACGTGACCTGTGCCTGCCAGGGGATGCATGGGCACAACCAGACAGAGGTGCAGATTGAGTACTGTCTGATGTCACTTGTCCACTGGAACCGTGTTCCTGTTGGGACCAACCCAGGCCACGTGCATGTGGCCTGCTTTGTCATGTTGTGGACAGCACAGCACCAGATGCACTGCTGCTGCTACCACCACTATGGGAGCGGGCATGTGAGGTAGGTCGTACACGTAGACCTGATACAGGTGATGTAGCAGGCCTACGTCCATGTGCTTGATGCCTCACTCCTACCAGATGTTCCAACACAGACAGCTCACGCTCACAGATTGTCATGCCACAGTCAAGGACTCCAACCATGTCACCCAACTGTCTATCCAAAGCATCAGCAATCTGCTGTTGAGCATTTACCATTGCCTGGATGCTGTTGTTTAAAGAACGGACAGCAGCCCTCTGTAGCCTCTGATCTTCTCTTTTGCGCTGTTCAGCACGTGCCTGTGCCTCCATTACAGCCTGAAACATGCGTCTGGTGACACCAGCTGCTGCGCTCTGTCATGCAGGAGCATGTTGGCCAGAGGTCCTCCTATGAGCAGCACTGGCCACGTGCCTGTGTGGGGCACCACCAGTTGTTTGGCTGACACCATGGTATGCAGGCATGCCTTCCATAACCCCCACAATTTCCTGTTCCAAGCTATCACACGCCAACTGTCCTTCCACTATGGCCACTGGTGATGGGGTATGTGCAGGTATGGGATCTGTGTGTGGGGATGAGGTAGATATAGATGGAATGGCAATCAATGGCACAGTTTCAGCCCCTGACAACTCTGCCTGTGTCCCAATCATACATTCATCATCACTGCTAGAGTCTGTGGGGACACTAACATCTGATGTACCACAGGAGGGCAATGCACCTACATCACCTGTGAGGGCAGACAAGAACTGTACATTACAATCTATACAATACACACACACACACACACACACACACACACACACACACACACACACACACACACACACACATGTGATATGACAGATGGCATGCAGTGCAGACAATAATAGTGGTAGTTATCATACATCCCTAGGTTGTACACAACAGCATGCATGTGTCATAGCAGATGGCATGTAAATTACACAATCATAGTAGTGGTTAACATACATCCCTGTGTTACGCCATGTGGACCAGCACAGGTTAACAGTACACCTGCCTGAAATGTGGCATATGACCTTGATAATCACATGTACTATGACATGTGATCTGCTGACATGTGCAATGACATACATACATGTTTAACACAATGGTGTCCTGTCAAATATACAATGGGGCAATGGTGTACCAATTCAGTGTTGTCTGTCCGCCCAACAGATATACTGCAAATTTAGCTGATGTGCATGGCCATTGCAGGGAATCATGAGGCGTCTCTAGTGCTATACAGTGTGAGTTACAGACAGGGTTCATAGCCATGACTGTGTTCAGATACAATACATATATACTGTGGAATGTGACCCATGTCACTGAGGTGTATATACACTAAACCATGATGTGGACGTTGTGACACAGGTCACTGATCGATATACGGATGACACCCCTGCACATCTGCAACCATATTGCTGCAGCCTGACAACTATGGCCAGACATGGCGAACACATCAGTACACCATGTCCCACATGACATCTGTGTACCACACACACACACACACACACACACACACACACACACACACACACACATGAGGAGCTAGTATGGCATTTATGTCCAACACCAGCAACGGGAATGTACTGTATCTGTGGCCTGATGTGAATGCTGTACAGGTGACTGCTGTCATGTTGCAACACCCTCAAGATGTTCAACACATCTTATGTGGTGGATTGATGTTACTCCTACACAAGATATGCACAGGCCTGTAGGATGTCTAGTGTTCCACATCTACATTATGACCATTATACAAAGGCCATGGTTAAACCATGTGTAGCCATTGTATGACAGGGTGTACACACAGGCACAACACGTCTACTGTGTGTGTTGCTCCATGTCTCTGGCCATCATCCATGGCCATGTGTGTACATGTGTTGTCCAAATTATTGTGATGGGTATCTATTTCACATGTCTGTGTTATCCCATATGACATATATGCTCCACTGACAAAAGGGTTATGCAGATAAAGGGTGGTATGTGGGATATGTTTTCAGGTTAGGTAGGCAGTGTAACAGCCAGGCCAATAGATGTCATGGACATGTCAAAATAGCAAATAACATTGTGTGACATTCATAGCAGGGCTATGATCCACACCAGTGAAACTGGTGTGCTGGCCATACTCCAACCCACTGTGTAGTGCTGTTTGTATTCACCACATGTGTAGATCAGATCTGTTGTACGTCCCTAATGTGAACAGCACCACCACCAGTGTATGCACAGCTGTCAACACATCTGGCATTAAAGTTTGTAAGGATTCATGTCGGTGAGATGATTCACATAGTTTGCAAGTGTTGCACATGGGTAGTCATTGTGATGCATTGCAGGTCCGACCTGTATATTGTGACAGGACCATACATTATGTGGACATGTTGTGAATGGCCACATGGCAGATAGATTTGTGCATTATGGTTCCTGATAAATAATAACACTATCACCTGCAACAGGCTGCTGTCACAGCGGAACGCCAGAGGTACCTAAATAGAAGTAACACAGCAGTATGAACATAATCCACCCTTGTATAAAGGCTACAGGGAGCAATGTGCATAACACATACACCAGTACATTAGACTATACTATGGTGTATGCACATGTGTGCATACACAGAGTAGCATACTATAGTATGCAGCATGTGTGTATACATGCCTTGCATATAATGTTACATTACATATTGTATAGTGACACATGCAACTATATGGAATATAGTTGTTATAGGTGCAGTACTGACTTACCAGGCAATTCCAGGCTCAGTGGTTGAGAGACACCCACCTCCACAATATCGGCTAAGGCTTGTGGATGTGGTTCTGCAGGTGTCCCCAGGTTGGCTAGTAGCTCCTCGATACATGTGAGTGGGGGCTGGGTTGGAGGTCCACCACCTGTTGCACCTTATTCCCTGGTGAATGCATTTGCATGCTGTTTCGTCAATCTAATGAAGTCTGTACAGTGTTTGCACACCTGCTGGTATGTGCGGTTGTGGCCACCCACATCATTAACCCTCCTGCGAAGTTCCATCCACAGGGCATCCCGCTGCTGTGCATCCTGTGGCACATGGCTGAACAGGATATCATGATTGTTGAGTAGGTATGGGATGAGGGCCTCATCCTCCAAGCATCTAAAAGGGGGAAGCCTTGCACACGGCATACCTGGAAGACATAATGATGGAGACAGGTCACAGTAACTCACAGAGACATACAGAGCTACAGCTGAACATACATATGTATCGCATTAATTCAGTTTAAATAGTTGTATTTGCAAACCTACATCACACTGACTTGCTTGTGTCACACACATGTGACACTCAATGTTGAGTGGATATTATCACCATATATGTGTGTGTGTCACCTGATTACATTGCTCATACTCCATGTGGTTGCTGTCTTGATGTGGGCATGTCTGTTTGCCTGCACTGGTGTTCCTACCTATCAGCACATATCTGGATGTGTCCACATTAATGTAGTTGACCTTGATGCAGTGTATATGTCACATATAAGGACTTACACTGCCTTAGCAGACATGACCTGTGACCCTGCAGACATACTCACATAAGGTTTTACATGTATGTGTTCTGCCATATACATCTACATGGCACTGTACAGCGATTCAACATCCTGCCATGTATCACCTGTGTTGCACATGTGATACACATGGGACACTGGCTAGCCAGATGGTATTTGCAGGGATGGATATCAACTATAGTATGTACAGTCAAAGTCAAATAGTGGGATATATGCCATGGGCCATGTATGAATCTAGGATGAAAGGTTACCTGGCAGTAGCCAACAGGTGGGTCTGTGGGGCCAGGTGGAGCAGTGCCACATTACTGATCCACAGGGTTAATGATACATATACCATGCATTACCATGCTGTCATCACACCATGTCTGAGAGGAGAACGATGTGCAGCTTTGATGGACAGGAATGCATAGTATGACAGGACTATGTCAAGTGTATGGGATAAGGATCTGTCCAGCATGTGGTAGGTGGATGTCCATGAAGTATGTGTTCGAGATCAGAATGAGTACGTGTAGCATGTCCAACATCACTGGGTTGGACATGGATTTATTCAGGGTATGCATCATGTTACATAGTGGAGATGAGGAATGGGAAGGTTGGTGTAGGCCATCTGCACATGGCCAATACCCCTTAAAGGAAATATGTGATCTGATATGGGTTACTTGAGGGTTCTGTATGGCTGGACAATGATCTCTATTTTCATGAATGGCACCCTATCATTATTAGGGTTGCCACTTATGACTACCTGACAGTTGTGGTGACATAGCTATCACAGGAAAGACAACTGCCCAGCTGCATCCCTCACACACAAGTGTCCATTATGTTGACCGCTGCCTAGGTGGCAGTTCATGGGTACAGGGTTATTAACATAGGGGTGACAATGCGAGTCAGATATTGCTCCTACGTCATAGTCATTCACATACTTCAATAGGCAGATGCCTTCTGTTTGTCTGTGAGGTATGGACTACAATGAGGGGGAATAAAATTCATTAACCCTGACATATTGTAGCTGCCACTGGTGTGATGATCACGTATTATTCTGACACCTTCTGTAGTGTTGGTTCTGCCACCAGTCCTGTTGAAAAACACTCCTGTGACATAGGAATGTACATCTAGTATACCGAGTGTAGGTGGTACACAGTATGGGTGATGATGTCCTATGACCTGGCAAGGTTATGATATGCAGTGTGACATCAACCATACTGTCATCTATCTGGCAAGGTTATGATATGCAGTGTGCCATCAACCATACTGTAATCTACATCTGTACTGCTGACATCACTTACGTGATCAAGGTTCATGGCCTTCCAGACCAGACTCAGCAGGGTAGTAGTAAAGTACTTCCCATTATCAGTGGTGTCTCCCCCTTTGTGGGTTGTGATACCTGTTGGTGTGCACCATTCAGTATGTACACAACCTGACATGGAGCTATATTTTACATGATGTGTACGTGGAGAGCATCTTGTTTTGCCATATGTGTATGATACAACCTGTGATGTGGGCAGGTCCCATGCAGACTGAGTGCAGCTTATACCTGCATAGTTGTGGGTACAGGGGCCCTGTGGTGTACATGGATATATGGTTGTGTACCTGTTGGGGGGAAGGGGCTGTGTGTTTATATTATCCAAGACCCTATCTGGATTGCTTATTCATGCTAAGCACTTGACCAGGACTTGTAAACACTATGTAAGCTAATAATTACTATAGCACTCAATCTTCCTCAATGCCTGCAGGTAAGGGTGAACAGGTTTTGTACATACTTTTCTCACTAGTGTAGAGTAATGTAGCTCTTGTACTCACTTTTCTCACTTATCTAGGTGAATGTAGTTCTATATTCAGGCATGTCCAAGAGTCAACTGCCAGTGTTCTCACCTGTCTATCTGATGAATCTGGACATCTTGAGTCAATGTACACATTGCCTCATGTACACAGACAAGCCTCTCCGCCTACCACCCAACACTACAACCTGTGAGAGATGCACTCATCTAGCCAAACTGGAGGTAAAGGTCTCTCCAACCAAGCCTGACCCTGACTGCCATGTGGAGAAGGTACACAGTTGCACAACACCACACTCATCACATAAGTCTCACTGAATCTACCCCACCATTAATTGGGAAAACCACTCGTGTACCAACACATTAGCTAAATGGTTTCTGGAATTCATAAACACCAATGCCCTGACTCAACATATTCACACACCCACCAGGGGCAACAATATCCTTGACCTAGTCATTACCAACATGAGTGACTGGTGCTCCACACGTGAAGCCAACTCCTCATTGGTCCGATCAGACCATGTGCTGAACACCATTGATATCCACATCCTGTACCTACCTCCCATTAAGGGAACCACAGTATAATATGTCTACAAGGCCAACTGCATGCTTCTTAAGACAGACGTGGTGGACGTCATGACACCTATGCAGATGGACAGTACTGATACAACTGCTGACTCCTACACAAATGCACTCTATAAGTACTTACAGGAGTGCATGGCTTGTGCTATTCCAAACAGAACCAGGATGCTGTACTCCTAATTAACTAAAACCAATCTGGTGGTCCCCTGCCATAAACATATTGTGCTACAGGAGGAAGACACTGTTGCAAATGAGAGTACAATACCATGCATGGAGGAGATCCCTGGCCAGCCTCAGTAAGAAGGTGAGATCCCTTATAAGATCCTCCAAAGCTAGCTACGTAAACTATAACGTAACTAATACCAACAACAACCACAAAGCATTCTATAGCTATGTCACATATCTCAATGTCAACAACCAGATCTGCTCTGAGTCATAGCCCAAAGGCATGAACATTAGAGAAACAATTGATATTGGCAACATCCTGGCAGATCCCTCTCAAAGCTACACACTCTAAAGGCAATATGACAGCATCCATGGGACCGGACAACATCCCAGGCTGCGTTTTACATGAACTTCAGATCGTACTGTCTCCCCACCTATGCACCATGTTCAATAATAGCCTCACATTGGGCATAATGCCCCCTGAATGGTGCACAGCAACAATTATCCCACTCCACAAAGGTGGCGCCACAATGGACCACGGGACCTATTTCCCTATAGGCCTGACTAGCCTGGTCTGCAAGGCCATGGTGCACATCATGGATCACTGTCACAGAGACATTGAGTACCTCCCAACCTTTGACCCCTCCCTGTTTGGCATTGTTAAGGCTGGACCATGTCTCCTAAACCTGAGGGACTTCTTAGAGACAGTTACCAAGGCATTAGATGAGGGTAAGGAGGTCCACACAGCCTACATAGATCTCTCATAGGCTTTCAACACCATTCCTCCTTCTGGTATTATCAACATACCCATCCGACTGAACATTAACCCCTACGTCATGTCATGGTTTGCAAAGTGGCACATGGACAGAACCCACACAGTGGGAGTTGCATACCTTAGGTCTGACTGTATACCAGTTACAACTGGCGTCCCCCAGGGCTCAGTCCTAGGACCCCTCATATTCATTATATACGTCTCTGATGTACAGACAAGCACAGGAGGGCTTTGGCTGAAAAGGTTTGCAGACAACTGCAAACTAGGGGACATAATTGTTTCCCCAGCTGTTACAGACACCCTCTGGAAGGGTCGCACTGAGACAGATACCTGGTGTTAATATCATGGCATCAAGCTGAATGCCTAAAAGTGCATAGTTATCCCCTTTGGATACAACTAATTACCCATGGACTACCACATAGGTGCTAGTCCCCTATATACAGAAAAGGTAATACGGGATCCAGGAACCCCAGTAGATAGCAACCTCTCCTTCAATACCCATAATGACAAGGTGGTTAGAATATCCTTCCACATGGCCCCTCTAATCTCTAATGGGTTTGCATCCAGATCAGAGGGGCCATTGTGACTCTACACATGTCATATTAGACCCATTAAAGGATACAACACCCCATTTGGGATATACCTTATAAGACAACTGCAACAGCTTGGAAGACCACACCAGTACCACACCAGGAGGATTACTGACCTCAAACAGATGACCTATGTAGCCCAACCTATGAAACTCCAGCTGTATTCAGCTGCATACCACATACTCACAGGTGATCTCTGATTGACATACAAGGCCCATCTCCAACCCTGTATTGCTAGATATGCTCCACCTAAACAGAAGCCCTTGAGAGCCACATGCTCTAGGGATATACACCTAACCACAATGATGAGTAGGATGTGCTGGACGGATAGATTTCTGACCCCGACACTCCCTATGCTTTGGAACATGATTCCAATGTACATCAGGCAGGGCCCCTCATGAGCACTTTTCAAGGGAAACCTTGATGTGTGGATGGGAGACAGACATGTATCCCGGGGATCACTGCAGTGGCTCTGCTGGACAGAGGCACAGGGAACTATTGGCTCTGCCGTTCAGAGGCACAGGAAACCAACCTATGGGGGTGGCAAAAGCTAACACACGCTAGCTAGGCTTACAGATACCCTTGATAAGACAGCCTAGTACCTACCTTTGCACATATTACATGTCTTATGTGCATGGATAGTTAAATAGTTTTTCCATTTTACTTTGCTATCATGCTGATAAACTGTTATTATGTATTGTAAATGCCAATTGACATAACTAATGTTTGCCTAACATTACAGTAATGCTATGTAGCTTGCAATACATATCTGCCTATAATACTGTACATTACACAGTTATTGGCACAATATTCCACAATGCAAATCATGCTTGCACAGTGGCCCAACATTCCACATGTTATTCTCTGTAATACACCCATACATATGGCTACAGTTACAATATATCAACATATACTATCCCCTGTTATAGCACATACTTGTTGGACCTGCCCTGCCACTGACATTGGCTGGTAAGGAGTATTTCTGTTCAAAGCCCTTATATAGCATCCATTGTGGTGTATGCGGTGTTTGCCTTGTGACCTACAGCAGTACACACAAATACTACAAGCGTTACTATGCTCAACAATACATCACTACACGATAACTGTTTCCACTATATGGATTGTGTGCACTTTAAATACTACAGAATAGTACTACATACACAGACATACTGACTGTTCTACATACCTTATTAGTAACCCAAGGTGTCATTAACTGTTGATTAAATCCTTTTCGGTTTGTGTTTCAATGTTCTTTGTAACGTTCCACTTGTATATACGGATGGTTTGAATGTGTGATAACACATCCTTTTCTAGTTACATATCGATAACATGTGGTATCCTGTCCACCAACTGCTGTTCCAAAGTAGTTAATTGGATGCACATCAGCTGTGCAGCTACTCCATTAGCCGATACCATGGCAACAGTGGTGTATAACTGAGTACTCCTTTTGGGCGTCGTCCGTTTGCCTTACTTTCGAGGGAGACGGCCTAGATGTGTTATTGTGATATATTTAAACAGCTATATGGAGACACACAGAGATATATATGCTTCATGACTCCCGTGAACTGTGTGTAATGGCTAGATGATTTAGTTCTACATGTGAGTACAGCTGTTATATTTCGGAACAGTGCTACTTATGCAGTGTTTGTTTGTACCTGATACTTCTGCAGATGTTGAAGTCTGGCAAGGATGTTTGGCCAGCTCAAGGCCATATGGCTATGCATGAAATGTTATGTGGTGTAAAGTGTGCTCACTGGACATCCTTGATTTGGTGCACAAGTGTAGCATACTGTACTGTTACTCACTAATTGCTAACACATCCCGGTGTACGCACAACCCTCTGTAATGGGATTAGTGCAAACAAACCCTATTACATCAGCAGCTGTTCCATTGTATAACAGCAGCTATTTCACATAGGGCCTTGTTAGTGTGTCTCTGACAAGGTATGTTAAGGTTTTTGCAGATGACGTACAGTGTGTGAATGATTTGTGATGTTATTAGTTTGTATTGTAATATGTTTGGGTGTGGGGGTGATGTTGGTGGGTGTGCTTAGCAGATGCAGGTGTGTAGGAACTGCTTTTATACATAATCACTATGTGCATGAGGATTTCTTCCCTATTTGAACACCTATCCTTTTGTGGACTAATACAATGGTAATTGCTGGCTGATTCATTAAAGCACTGTTAATTGGTTCCTGTATAGCATGCAGGTGATGTTAGTCCTTGAATCCCTTTGGTAATACATCTGAATGTAATAACTTGTTGCTACATGAGAGCTGTGTAAATCTGTCAAAGGTATTTGCAGTCATCATAGTTGTGTTGGTGATTGCCCCTCTTTGGCTAGGGTTGCCACCTTTTCATATGGCCATAGTGGGACCTTTTCGGGACACACATCTGATTTTACAGGCTGACACAAACCCACGGTCAGTACAAGGGATAGAACTTTCCATTCTTGACTAATTATAAGCTGATTCTTGTAGCAGTTTAGTTGCTTATCCTGTTTCCTGTAACATGTAGGTATTTTAGATACAGAAATAACTATTGTATGCAACTATTACAGTACATATGGGACATAATTATGTCCTACAATCCCAGGACATTTGCCAAATTTAATATATTTGGTCAGGACACAACCGCCCAAAGAGGGAGTGTCCCTCACAAAGTGGGACAGGTGGTAATACTATCATTGGCTCATGTCCATAGCACATATTTGTAATAGTGTATAGACATATACTCTCCATATCCTTTGTTCATTAAGGTTGGTAGTGGCGGAATGTGTGATTGCTATGGTCTGTGTTATACACATATATGAACACTTCAACCGTTGTATACGGGAGACCTATGGAATCCCGAAACCACAGTGTTCCGACGCACACAGTACCGGGACCAGACTCCCATACCCCACATTACTGACATCGACAGTAACTCGCGAAGGTAACACGAACATGGAACACACACATGCACACACAGACACACTGCTACCCAACACATCCAAACAAACCATCCCACACTAGGTATGAGCTGGTGGCCAAGCCCCCCTACACCCCCCATGAGGTGTCTGCATCCCCCACACCACCCCCTACTTTAATATACCTACATCCTAGGTCGCACAAAACTAACCCACAACCACACATTACAGTCACCCAAGAACACACACCACACACAGAACACACACTTACACACACTACAGCCCTAAGAAACACACGTACACACAGTAACCTACCCAAACCGCAACACCAGAAGCACTGACTAACTGTCCATTAACATCGTGAGATTAAACCTCATGCATCTGGTGTTTCGGTACTGTGTTCTTTCAGACCTTAAGCCTCGGGATTACATGCGTCGGTATGTAAAGCAGTCGGTATGTGGTAGGTATCCCATTTATATGTACCTCCATGGTTATGTAGAGGTTGTTAACCTATCTATATATCTACATATATATATGTATATCCCCATATATCAAAATATCTCTCTCTCTCTCTCTCTCTCTCTCCCTATATATATATATATATATATATATATATATATATATATATATATATATATATATATATATAAATATATATATATATATATATATATATATATATATATATATATATATATATATATATATATATATATATATATATATATATATATATATATATATATATATCAATAACATACACCTTTCACTGGGTACATGTCGGTTTGTCCTATTTCAACACATTCCTACCTTTTGTGTTTTATCCTGTCAGTATACACGACTGCCATTGGTACATCTCAGGTTGCTTAGTGGTATGTTATTGTGATGAATGTGTACATGGTTGCCTGTTCTAATCCTGGCAGTGATATCTTACCTCTCAGAGCAGGCACTGGTAGTGCAAGGGTGATTAATGCACATTTCAGCAGTTGTGTGCTCCACATTTTTGTTATTTTGTGAAGAACTACCTATATATGCAAGCTGTGTTTAAGTTATACTATGTAACATGTACACATCTGTGAAGATTCCTGTCAGGGATACTCCCCATTATTTGGAACTACATCCCTGATTACATTATACAAAACCCCTCACTGACACTCCGGGGAATCCTTTCAGAGTGGGTAGTGAACAGTAGCTACACCCCAGGGATCCCGCAAATGGCTCTGTACCACAGAGGGACAGTTAGTTGATCAATGGGGTGGTGACAGCAGACACGTTTTGTTTATGCTTATGAGTGGCCTCGGTGGTTGGGCATGTACCTACCTATGTATCTATGAACCTGTACATACAGTATGGACACATGCTGATAGCTTAATTTACTGTTCAGGTATTGACTTACCTTGTGCCAATGGCGGTTGTGTGTACAATAGTTGAGGGCTACCTATGTAGGATGCACACAGTAGACCACCTATACATGACAATTTACAGGTGGTTATGTGTGTGTGCCATCCTTGTTTGCTGTGTGTGCAGGTGGAGAAGGGTGTCAGTCCATGAGTGCCTACACTGTCAGTGTGTGTGCTATACGTTCCCTTGTTTGCTAAGGCATGGGAATACTAGGCATGCCTCCGTCTGCCTACTGGGGCTAGCACAGGGTGTTCATGGTCTGAGTCCCCCTGCGCCTGTGGGTCCCTTGGCAATGGTGGTGGGCTGTGAGGGCCTTCACCATTCTGTCCCTGCTGCAGCTGTTTCTGCAGGATCATATTGCATAGCATGGCACATACTATGAAGATGTGGGCACACGTTCCTGGAGAGTATTGCAAGGCTCCATCAGATATGTCCAAGCAATGGAACCGTGATTTCAGTATCCGAAACACATGATCTGTGATGATTCTGGTTTCTGCGTGTGCCTCATTATGGCATTCTTGTGTAGCTGTGTGTGCATTTTTGATGGGAGTCATCATCCACGGTTCCAGTGCATAGCCAGCATCCCCCACCAGGTGGCCATATGGGATGTCCCCCCGGCAAATACATGATACAGCTGTGAGGCATGCCAGATGTGGGAGTCATGATAGCTTCCAGGGCTGCCAGCACACACATCCATGATAATGCCCTCGGCATTGCACTCAACCTGGCAGTTGATGGAAGGGAATCCCTTGCAGTTTATGTAGTGCCTACCCTGCTCACTGGGTTGTGACTTGATGTGTATGTGCATGCAGTCTATTGCACCCAGTACCTCTGGGTAGTCTGCCACACGGTGGAAGAGACGCATATTGCTGGCCAACTCCTCATGCGTTCGGGAGAAGTATATGTGCTCATTGGCATGTGGTAACATGGCATCCAGGAACTGGTGGTGAGTTGCTGTATAAAGCTAAACCAGCCCCTTGGCTCTCTAATAATACTAGGCAACTAATCCTTCACAGAAACAAATCCTTGGCAAAATGGCATACTACTAAGAATCCTAGAGATCACCAAACCTTTAGACAACACAGAAATAATACAAAAAAGCCATCTTACTAGACAAAAAAAACTATTACCTCCAATTACAACAATCTTCCCTCAAGGAACCACAAATATTTTGGACTAGCATTAACAAACTTCTATACCCTGGCCAAACTATCACCCCCAACCCACTAGGCTCTAACCCTGAGAATCCATCACAAACAGCCAATGCCTTTAATTCATTTTTCACTGACACTATCCAAACTCTTGCTAGCCATCTATCTCCCGACACCTCTAATCTGCCTACTCCCACTACCAACCCACCCCCATTATTTCATTTACAACCAGTGTCCACAACCTACATCTGCTCCCTTCTCCAAAAACTAAAACCAACCACCCCTTCAGCTGACAAACTCCCAGCAGAATTCTTGCAAAAAGGAGCTAAAGCTATTGCATATCCCATCTCCATTCTGATAAATAGAACCATAAATGAAGGCACTATCCCATCTATCTGGAATATTTCTCATATCATCCCACTACATAAAGGTGGGAACTCCAATGACTTTTCTAACTTTCGTCCCATAGCTTTACTATCCCCACTTGCAAAAATAATGGAAAAGTGCATTCACAATCAACTTCTTAACCACCTTCTCCATCACAACCTAATAGCCAACTGCCAACATGGATTCAAACCTTTCCACAATACCACCACTGCCCTGCTATCCTTCACAAACTGTATCAACAAAAAACACAACAATAATATTCTTTCCTCTGCAGTCTTTGTTGATTTATCTAAAGCTTTTGATATGGTTAATCACCAACTCCTTCTACACATACTGAAATCCCTTTCAGTCGACCCTCTATCTATGAATTGGTTCACATCTTACCTTGAAAACCGACAACAGGCTGTACTCTGGCAAAATAAACTATCTAATCACCTTCCTATCTCCCTAGGTGTTCCACAGGGCTCCATATTAGGTCCACTCCTGTTTTCCATTTATATCAATGACCTTCATTTAGCCATTCCACTTTCCACCTGCATTCAATATGCAGATGACTCTACTATAATCTGTTCAGTCACTTCCCAAGCCGAACTTCAGTCACTTACCCAAAAAGCTTTCAATACTGTAGAACAATGGTTCTCTAACCGCTGCCTCCTCCTAAACCCCAAATAAACTAAACTGTTACTCTTCACACCAACCCAAAAGTCCACTCCTTTACATTTCACTCTCACATCCAATAATGGTACTCTTATTTCTCCTGACCCAACCACTAAACTCTTAGTAATTACAATTGACAACAACCTCACCTTTGATACTCACATTAATACCACAATAAAATTAGTTAACAGAAAACTAGGATCCCTCTACAGAATCAAGCCCTTTCTTACACCAGTATCAAGTACCGCTATAGCCAGAACTCACTTAATCTCAACCCTACTCTATGCTTCTCCTATATACACCAACCTCTCTAAAAATAACCTCAACAAACCAGCTACATCCTATAACAATATTGCTAGATTTGCTACAGGCTCTCCTTTCAGAACTCATCACTGTCTGAATCTAAAACAACTAGGCTGGCTAGAATTTCTTAACCAGCTTCAATTCCACCAACTTACAATAGCCCATAAGACCCTGTATCAACCCAGCAACATTCCAATACTCTCTAGCCTCATTACACCTTATATTAATCTCAAGAATCTACGCTCCTCAAACAAAATGCTGATTAATACTACCAAATCAAAAAACTCAGCAGGTGACTCCTTGTTCTCTAATGCTGTCAGAAAATTATGGAATCAACTACCGCCTGACCTCACATCTCAGACCTCTCTCTCACTTTTTAAAAGGAATCTAAAACTATTTCTCAATAAACACTGGTTATGCTCCTGCATCAACCCTGACTTAACTTTTTTTCCTTTACTCTAATTTTCATCCTACATCCTTTACAATCCTCCTTCTCTATGTTCCAATATACTATGTTTTGCATACAATTCAGTGTTTACATGTATATTGTACCTTCTTTAGTATATTACCCTTTACAGATGTTTGATTATGTTATTATTTACATTGAGTATTATAATTATGTTCATCTAAAAAAAAAAAATTATAATGTTCTTATTTATCAATTGCTGTTTTTACATTGTTTCTGTCATAACCTCTATTAATTTTCTATGTTTTCCTGGAGCTTTTCTCCCCGGGCCTCTACTGAAAATGGACATGTATCCAGTTAGACAAGCCCAGTTGTTGTATCATTCGTTTTTTCCCGGTTAGGGGTCGTCACAGCGGAACTCCGGTCTGCTAATGATTGGCAGTAGATTTTTACGTATAAATAAATAAATGTCCCTGTCCACCCTGTAACGCTCTACTATCTCCAGATCATATAGCCCCTGGTAGGATACCCTGGGTCTGAACACTCGTCTCCTCCTTCAGTGCCTAAGATGCTTGTCAGCATCATCCTCCACATTACCATCAGTCTCCAACACATGCTGGTGAATCAAAGCTATGGCAGCCCCTAACATATACATATTAAAAGTTCCCTGTCTGTATACACCAATGGTGCAGAGTGTCTGGGAATACACAGGTGTCTGTGTGGGGCTTTCACACCTTATACTATTGTGCAATGGATGATGCTGGTTTAATTGGGTGTTTTTGCGCTACTCCAGCTGCAGGGTATCTTAGTTATTGGTTTTACAGCAGGTACTACTATTTTGAGGCATTTGGTGTTGACTTATGCTTGTCTGCCGTGATTCATCTATTGCCCTTTACTTCTATTTTCAACCCGATTCACCTCCCATTGTCAGGCATGCATCCAGCTACCACCTTTCTTGTTTTGTTCTTCCACAACCCAGGATTGTGTTGGGAAATGTGTTATGTAGCTGATCTACAGCAAGTTTGCTTTGTTCTGCTGTGACAGTTCTCTTTTCTTTGCTGTATAGCACCTCCCCTTTCCTATTCTGCAGGTAGCTGCTAGCAGCCTTATTAGCTGTTGTCTATGGCCCACTGTTAGTTTTTAGGTGTTAATTACTCATTTGTACTCCAATTACCATGCTGCAGCATTTCTTTATTGTCTTCCCGTATCCTTCCTGTTTTAGTTGTGGTGCGCACCGCGCACAACCGTTTACCGTGTTTTGTGCGCATTTTCATCCACGTTCACATGAACTTCCGGTTACCTTGTGTGCTCTCAGCTAAGCAAAGCTATGGCTACTTCCACACCCCTATTCTGTGGCTTTGCTTAGCAACACGGATTAGCAATGATCCAATGTGCTTACAGCTACGGTGGTGCGCCCCTCTCTTGATGTCATGTTTACCTCCAGGCCACTCCTCTGTGTTGTAACACTATGCCATGTGGTACATCCTTACACTGGCGGGGCATTTGCGATTCAGTATTACTTGACTCATTTGCATGGCATTGACTGCTAATTCCTAGTTACCGCATGGAACACTGTCACGGACCCTTAGCAACCCTTGCGCCATGGTTGTGATGTAGCATGCCTGCCATTGACTATTATGGGGATATCATGAATTGCATTACATTACAGTTTTATGACATCTAAATATATTTTCCTTGTGATCCCATTTGCGCACCAATGCACTGCAGTTTTACTTTGTGTTGGTGTGGCCATGACATTAAATGTCATTTTTTATATGTTGTGCATGTTGTTTTATGCCATTGGCTATATATTTAGCCATTGGCATATATTAACATTATAATATATAAGTTTGGTCTGCTTTCATGGCTCCGATTTTATGTTTGACAAAATGTAAACTGTTTTTTTTTTGGTTTATATTTCTACATGCTTACGCTACGCCTGCAGCACTTCATGAATCACTATATACCTTCATTTGCATGCTACCCTGCTGCACATGGGGTAATTAGCATACATGCACTGGGAGCTGCACAGCTCTGGCATACTCTGGTAGTGCACTTGGAAGCAGCTTTTACCTGAATCGCTGGATGGCCATATTTGGTGCTAGATCGCCAACGCTACTCCGACGCATGGCGCAAGCTTCATGAATCCCGGGGTATATGAAAAAAAGGAGAAAAAGAGGACATAAAAATCAGAGATTGATAATTTAAAGTAATCGAGATTATAATATTTTTTATGAAAATAATAGAAAAGAGATTGGATAAGAAATTAAATAAAATAAAAGAAAACATATTTGGTAAAAAGGGAAAAGGAAGTCAAGAGTTACTTATGACAATAAGGGAAATTACAGATGATATAATAAATAGGAAGTCAGATGTTAAAATTATGATAGGTGATTTGAGTAAGGCATTTGATACAAAACACAACTTTATAGAACATATTGAGAGACTATTTAGTATAAGTGAGAAGATAATAGAAGTATTTATTTTAGCATCTAAAAAAGCAAAGGAACGCTTGTAGTGAATGAATGGTTAAGCCAAGATAGGGATATAAAGAGTTGGTTAAGACAGGTTTATCCAGAGAGTAGTATTATATTTGCACTAGATATAAATGCAGTGGTTAATAAGATTAATACTTCATTAGCAGTAGCAGAATATGCAACTATTGAATGGAATAAGGTGCCAATTATGTTCTCTTCTGTGGACGATATTGATTTAATGACTACAAGTAATGGAAATCGTCATCAAACAACATAACCAATATTTGAATGTTATAGGAATGAATATCAATACAGATAAAAGTATGGGTATAGGAATAATAGGTAAAATACAGAGTAATGAAGTTCAGTATGGGAGAAATATAAATATTAGGTGTAAAAATCTGGTAGTGATGTTGTCCAAATGCAGCAATGTGACAATATAATTTGTATGGTAAGGAATATAAGTTTATTCTGAAAACATGTAAATTCTCATAGAGAAAAAAAGTATATTTAATAAATACGTGTTACTGGGAAAAATTTAATTTAGCAAATGTGTTTATGATCCCTCTAGAGTATGAAAAGTAATTAATGACAGTGGTATATATATTTATATGGGGCCCCTTTTAAATCCATTGAAGAGAGGTATATTATAAGTTAAAGAAAGGGAAAGGGGTTAAGCTTGATAAACCCAGTTGTTTTGCAGCTTCATTGAACTTATATAAGGTGCTGGCGTGACTAAAAAAGAAAATACATTATTAATATGTTCAGTAATGAATGAATACTACAAAAATATGGTATTTGATGAGTAAATTAAAAAGAGGGAAAAAAGGTAAAAATGGGGAAATAAAAGCTTATCAAGAAAAGAATATTATGAAAAATAAAGATAAGTAATATAGAACATAATAGAAAAGGATGGTATTTAAATATAATGAATAAACATTACTATGTTTTCTCTTAGAAAGCATTGGAAGAAGAAAATGTAAAAGCCATACAAACAAGATTTGAATGGTCTAAGAAAGATGCAGAATGTAAAGATTTTCTGTGGATATTATCAATATAAAATTGCCATTGAAAGCAAATATGCCATATAAAAATAGAGGAAAGAATATGCAAGTATTGTGATGAAGGTGAAACAGAATATTTTTTTTTTAATGTGAAAGGGTAAAGAAGTTATGGAGAAATGATATCAAGAGAATATACTAGAAGGTATTCAACAAATGAAGGATATAAGCATGGATATGTTGGAGTGTGGTTATTATAGTAATAAAAGAAAGGAAGTCATTAAAAATAGATAAGAATATATTTATACAATATGGACTACATGCAATGAAAGAATTAAATAATTAAATTTTATTTAAAATGGATATTTGCAACTATAAAAAGAAATACAATTTTATTTATGGAAAAAAGTTGGTGGCCATAAAATGAATAAAAATGGAAATGCATGTATGAAGTTTATGAGAATGGAGAAAAAGAAGTGTAAAAGGATGTAAATGGCTGTAAATAATGTATAGTATGTTAACATTGTAAATATTTTAAATAAAATGTTTAATAAAGAACCCATACACTTCATAAGCACTAGGTGGCACAAGAGTGTTTGGAAAATTGTAAGATGGAGGAAGGAGTTAACACCGTTGCTTCAGAACTCTTGGAGAAAGAACCAGAGAGATAGAGAGAGAGAGAGAGAGAGAAATGGACAGAGATGAAATCCTAGTTATGAAGTTGGAGTATGGACATTTGGATACAGAGGTGTTGGGGGATTTGATGAAGGAAGAAGAACCAGAAGAATGAGAGGAGGTAAGCTGGAGTGCTGTGATGGATCAAGTGCTTCAAGAACAGTCAGATAATGAGGCTGGCAATGTGACAGAGAAGCAAATTACTGAGGCTAAAAGCACAGAGGCATGTTTGGCCAATGGAGTAATCAGCCTTAAGAATATATCACTACAACTGGGTACTGTGGACAGAAAGGAAGCAAAAAAAAAAAAACATAGGAAAGCGTTGCATGTCAAGGAACAAGAAGCCGTACAAAAAGTGAAGAGAGGTGTTTGACAGGAGCAGAACACAACAGCTTCAGGAAAAAAGACCAGTGGTAAGATTAAGAAGTAAAGCAAATACTGTAATTGACTGGAATGATATTATGGACAATGTTATATTGTCATTAGGTATACTTAAACATTTCAAATCAGAAGAATTCTGTAAATTAACTTTTGAAATGGTTTTAGGTACAGAAATGTTTTGCGATGAAATAGAAAATAAAATATCACCCTGGAAACAAATAATCTAATTGAAACTCCAACTAAATCAACCAGTAGTCAGGTGAATAAAATTGAGTATTTATTATCTGGCATTTTAATCCACAGGTTTATAACAGGACTTCATCAGAACATAACCAACTAATCATATACATCTTAAATACCCTTCTGATGACACCTAAGATAATGCATACAAATCATCACAGCATAAATACTTTATTTTTCAAAAGTTTGTCTTGCAGTTAAAAAGAAAAGTGACTGTACAGGTTTAACTTCTGAAACTGAAAAATTTGAACTTTTCTGACAAAATGCAATAAAGTGTATGTATGAATGTGTGTATATATATATATGTGTGTGTATGTGTATGTATATATATATGTATATATATATATATATATATATATATATATATATATATATATATATATATATATAGGTAGACCATTACAATAAATTTGATACCTATGGATGCCACTCACACTATAAGGGAGATAGACAGCAAGCATATTATTTTTAAGATGCATAACCATTATTGCTACACAAAAGATATATTAAAATAAAAGATTTTCCTTTACAATTTAAACAAAACCAAATAGTTAAGTATTAAATCTATGTATAGTTGTGTTGCCTTAGTGTTTTATAAAATATTAAAAATAGATAAAGACTGTATTTAAGTAATCTGTAAAGACAGATACATGTATATTTAAAAGATATATAAGATACTTTTCATTATAAAACTACCATATGGCAGAGCTGGGGGAGGATGCTGAAATGCAGACTTAGAGAGATTGCTTGAATGATTAGATCATTCAAGGATGAGATGTTTTTTCTCATGGAGGGGTTTAGTGGTTGTTTATCTTATATTGTTCTCAGTTATGATCTTGTAATTTACTTTTATTGGGTGTCTACAATCTATTGTAATACTGTTGGAAGAAGAAAGAACAAGTCATTCTCTTCATGTACACACATCTACACATTGTTAAGAGTATATGAATATGGATAAAAGCAAAGCTAATATAAATCCAATTGCAAAATGTATATCTCTTAATGTAAATGGTTTAAATAATAGCTGCAAAAGGGGAAGTCTTTATAGATATTTAAAGCTATGTGAAGCACAACTAGTATTTTTACAGGAAACACACCTTACACAGGAAGACATAAATAAAATAAACAATAAAAATTATACAATACTAGTAAGTTCCACCTATAATCAGAAGCGAAGGGGAGTAGCAATTTTGTGGTAAAACACTACTTTAATGCCTAAAATCATAAACACGTTCCATGACAACTCAGGAATGTTTTGTCTAGTGACAATATTTATCAATGAAATGATATATACATTAGTGAATATTTATTGGATACCAGGACTAGGTGTTAGAGTGGCCAAACAACACTTAGAAGACATTGTACAATATACCAAAGGCAATTTAATCATAGCTGGAGATTTCAATTGCATTATAAAAGAAACTGACACAAATACTAAAACTACACGTAAGAGATCACCTTTAACAAAGTTGTTATCTGAGTTTGTTGAAACTTTTAATATAGTTGACATAAATGAGTATGCTATCCCAGATTCACTATTCTTTACACATTTTTCCCATAGACATAATACATACTCTAGAATAGATAGAGTGTACATAACAAATGATTTAACCTCTAAATTAAATAAAGTCAAGACAATTTAATGTCCATTTTCGGACCATAACACCATAACATTTGAGATAGACTTATGTTTCAAGAGAAGGATACCAGTAACAAGAATACCATCTTACATAACAAATCTCAAAGATTTTAAGGAATTTTATATTAAAGAGACACAAACATTCCTAGATATCAATCTTACAAAAGATGTATCTGAAATATATATATATATGGGATGCATTGAAAGCATACCTATATGGAAGAGCGGTGGGATGGTATAAAAATAAACAAAAACAGTGGAATAAGGAATTAATGGAATTATAGTCAAAAGTAGATAATTTAAAGCTTGATATTCAAAATGGAAACACCAACTTAATAAAAGAACTAGAAGATACTAATAAAAAATACTCAGAGACGCTACACCACAAAACAATGATCAACTTAAAAAAATTAAACTATGTTACTATTCAATGAACCCTAAAAACCAATGAAGAATAGCAAATAGGACTAAAAAGATTATTAAAACAAATCAAATCAAGGAAATACATAATATAGAAACCAAAAAGAAAGTATCTGATTTAGAAGGAATACTAGAAGCTTTTAGGCTATTTTTTCATAAACTTAATAATCAAAATGAGAAAACAGAAACACATTCAGCATTGAAAGCTTTTCTCAAAACAATGTTAAAGTTAGGTTATTAGAGGAGCAGGTACAACTAATAGATAAACAAATAACAATGACAGAACTTAAAGCTGAAGTAAATAAGCTAAAATTAAACAAAGCTCCAGGTATAGATAATATCACCCCAGAAATGTTTAAATTACTATCAAATGAGGCTTTGCTGTTGTTATTGAATGTCTTTACATTAGTTAAAAATGGTAAAGACATGCCTCCTTCTTGGAAGTATACATTAATATCACCAATTCTGAAACAAAATTAAGATCCCAGTGAATGCTCATCATACAGACCCATTTCACTTCTTAATATAGATTATAAAATTTTTATGGCAATACATGCTGCTCGAATAAAACAATTACTACCACTTTTGATAGAGGAGGATCAAACATGTTTTATAAAAGATAGGAACACTTATGATAACATTAAAAGAATTCTTTCCTTAATTGATTATATAAATGTCACAAAAAACAAAATGAATGTTATTAGCTTAGACATAAATAGCACATTTGATTCAGTTAACTGGGATTATCTGTGGTTAGTTTTAGAAGAATATGGCTTCTCAAACAACTTCACTTTGTTAATAAAATCATTATATGAAAAATCATTGGCTTATATAAAACTGGGATCTTGTCTGTCTAAATCTATTAAAATAACTAAGGGCACAAAACAAGGCTGCCCTCTTTCTCCGTTATTGTTTGCGCTAGTCATTGAACCCTTAGCAAATAATATATGTATGGATAGAAATATTGAAGGAATACAACTAGACAACAGCCTAGAGCTTCAAATTCAACTTTTTGCTGATGATATTTTAATTACCTTAAAAAATAATAATAGCAGTTTAAAAGCATTATGGGACTAAATTCAAAACTTTCAAAACTTTTCAAGTCTTAAATTTAATGAGAACAAAACAAATGTATTGCTTATAAATACTAATAAAAAAGATCTAAATAAAAAATACCATAAATATATCTCTACCGATAATATAATTAAATACTTGGGAATTATAATAACTAACAACCTAGATACTACAATTGAAACAAATTATAAAGAGACCTTAAATAATATTAAAAATCTAATACAAAGATGGAATAAATTCTTCTTTTCAATGGAAGAAAGGCTTTATATAATTAAAATGATCATATTTCCAAAAAATATTTATGTCATACAAGCTTGTTCTTTGCCACCAGCTAAATCGCACCTAAAACAATTAAATGATTTAATGGTAAGATTCCTATGGTATCCAAAAAAACCAAGGATAGCTATGAAGTATCATCTAGATGATTGGGATATAGGTGTCATAGGTTTACCAGACATAGAAATATATTTGCGTTCATCCATTATTAAAATAATATCATTATGGCTAAATACAAAATATACATCAAAATGGAAGCTAGTTCATGAGAGAATCTGGTTAAAATCAGGATTTGTAGTAGCAAATAAGTATACAGATTTCATACCAAACAATTTTCTATGGCTGATGAAGGAATATATGATGATACATAAGAATAAAAATATAAGTTCCAAATACATTACTTATACATTAAAAATTTTCCAAAATCTTATTAATAGCAATCCTGATATTAAAGCATGGTCATTTCTTTAATATCCAGTAGCGGTCACACAAGGTAATATAATAACATTTAACATGGAAGTAGTCAACATGCTTAAAGAAAAGGGATTAATATATTGGCATCAATTGCTAAACTCTGGAAAACCTCTGACAATAGACCAGATTAAACAGAAATTAAATATGGAAGATAGTTTGTGGTTACATGTACAAGAATTAAGACAGTATATATTAAGCAAACAAGAAACAATGCAACCATCAATAAGACAAAATGTTCCTAACCTTATAGAACATATAATATTACTAATGAATCAACCCATTACTGGAAAGGGATACTTATCATCTATTTATAAAACAAACAAAAAATAAAAATGCATAATAATGACAAAATATGGAATGATGATAGATCAGGTAATGGACATGTGCCAAATGACAGAGATAAAGAACTAATTATTCTCTCTCCAAAGCAGACATCACTTTCATTACATTGGAGACTTTTTACATGGCAATTCATACACAGATCTTATGTAACCCCTCATAAAATGGAACTTATGTTTAAGAAAAATATTGGCTGCTGGAGATGTGATTTATCAATAAAAGCAGACTGGCAACATATGTTCTATGAATGCCATTTGATTAAACCATATTGGGATAAAATAAATTATTTTCTGCAAATGGTATTCAATGATAAATTCCAGATTTCCAAATCTATTATTTTGTTTAATGCACCTGTACCCGACTGTGTGCCAAGAACAAAATATGTAATCGTATGGACTCTCCTAGCTATTGCAAGGAAGAACATTACATCAAACTGGAAATCCAAAGCTTCTCCAACTTTTAAGCAATTCATGAATATGGGGTCAGCAGTATCGCAATTGGAAATGAACACTATTAAAGGAAGAACTGAAAGAACTACATCATTATACGTAACATGGCAAAAAGTAACTGAAATACTGGAGAATAATGACTGCAGCAGATTATAATCAGGAAACAATTGTATAGAAAGTCAATTATATGTCAACAATAGACACCCTTGTAAATACTTTATTTTAGTTTTAATGTTTGATATCTGTTTAGAGGTTTTAGCCTACCTTTTTAAATAATTTGTAAATACTTCATTGT
Organism: Protopterus annectens; assembly: GCF_019279795.1. Lineage (NCBI taxonomy): Eukaryota > Metazoa > Chordata > Ceratodontiformes > Protopteridae > Protopterus > Protopterus annectens. Next base: position 1,905,517,039 of record NC_056739.1, on the reverse strand, counting down.
CATAAATAACCTGCATTCATGTTTTCTTGTTTTTGGAAATGAATAAATATTAAAAAAAAATGCAATAAAGTGTAGAACATAAAGAAAATGTGTGATTGCAGAATGTATGGACAGGGATTGGGATGTGTGAGTTACTTTGAGTATGCATGATGGGAAATTGCAGCATATTTCAAATATGGGGACTAGGAAAAAAAACTGTTAGATATCAGGGCAACTGACATCCTGCATCTATTGTGGTGATGAAAAACATTTGTTTTGCACAAAAATAAGATGTGGGCAATGTGCAAAGCAAGGCAAAACTGCTATGAATTGTAATGTGTGCCCATTTTTGGTTTGAATATCAAATATTAGAAAAAGAAAGGGCACATGAAAAAGAAATTGAAAAGGGGGGGTGACAATATACTAGAAAACAATATTCAGAAATAAAGTGAAATGGATGATGCAAGTGAGGAAGAAAGTGACAGAAATATGACTCAAGATGAATAAAGAAAGCAAGGAGAGGGAATATTGGTAGAGAGGATTCTGATGCAAACAATATTAAGTATGCTGGGTTGGCAAGTGAAAAGAAGAAGATGGTGATTCAGTAATGGGGAAGAACAAGATCAGAAAGAAGTTAAATTTACAGAATGGAGGGAAAGAAGGTGAAAGAGAAAAAATAACAACATGAAGAAAAACAATACAAAAAAGAAAAAGGGGTGAATTAGGTATTTCAGGACTAAATGTGACTAACATAAGAATAAAATGAGCAGTTTAATGGTTGTTGAGTGGTGAAGAAGGAAAAATATGGATATATCATGTTTACTGGATACAAAATGATTTACACAGCAAAAATGAAAAAAATGAAGCTGTATGGTGAAAAAAAGATTATCCATTCAGTAAGATATTAAATAGGTTCTGGGTATTAATAAGAGAAGATTAAGTAAAAATATTGACTCTGGTATTTATGAAGCTTGGCGCAAGGCCAGTGTTAGCCTTGCACCGACTGTGCAGTGTGAAGATGGCACAGCAGCACCATATGCATATTAATGAAGGACCGCTGCAGGAAATGTGTGCGAGTGCAAGGGGCGTGTCTAAGCGCTGCACAGAGGCCTGAACATGTCGGCTGCAGACGTGCAACCTACAATGCTGATTAGTACAGCCTGCATCTAATAGTAATCATTCCTGTCAGCCTCCGTGGATGCTGAAATGTATGCAAAGCATACAAGACAGTTTCGCGAACACCAAAAAAAAAAGTAAACACAAAGGCACGTAGCTGAATATTGACCCCCGTCCCTCGAACAAATGACATTTAAAACCTCGTGCCCATATTCCATTATAGTGTTGATTGTTATACCAAGTGGAAGCGAAACGCAGTGTGTTTACACGCCGCTGCCCTTTGCTAAGCCTAGCCCAATGGTTAGGGTTACTGCCTGTCCCACTTTGTGAGGGACAGCCCCTCACTGGGCAGTTGTGTCCTTACCAAAAATATTGAAAATGGCAAATGTCTTATGATTGTAAGACATAATTATGTCCCATATTTTATGTGATAGTTGCGTAAAATAGTTATTTCCATGTCTAAAATACCTAAATGTTACAAGAAACAGAATAAGCAACTAAGCTGCTACAAGAATAAGCTTTCATTTAGGCATAAAAGTAAAGTTCTATCCTTTGTACTGACCATGGGTGTGTGTCGGCCTGTAAAATCTGATGTGTGTCCTGAAAATGTCCCACTTTGGCCATTTGAAAAGGTGGCAACCCTACCAATGGTCAGAGCATTCACTCAATATCTGCCCATTCGTGGTCCAAGTTGTCCCTGTCTGGACAGCCCAAAGATGAATGAGTAGTACCCGGGTGTACTTACCATGTCATGAAAGATAAGTATTTGCGTGTACCTATGTGCGTGAAGTACAGCATGTGGAAGATCAAATATGCCAGGGTTGTCCTCACAACCATATTGGTACCAGAGATATGTAAAGAACACAATGTGTTCTGTTGTCTGTGCTATGGGTCATCAACCAGAGAAGGGATGGATGGTGTGTGTGGAATATGGGGGGTGATGGGTAATGTAGTAATTTGCCAAGGGGAGACTGGATCGGATGTACAGTAGGTGAACTGGAGGTGTATGAGGGAGCAGTGGCTGAATCAGAAAGGAAACCAAAGAACATACATTCACATCCGCAATACACCCTGACAGGCCATACTGCAGAACACAATCCCACAAACATATGAACATTAAAATGTGCGATACACATGTACAGAAGTGTTACCGGCTCACACCCACATAATGGTCTGGCCTGAACTGAGCCATCCAACCCTAACACACCTGGATACATAATTGAATACCCATCATCCTCTCTACAGCACACCCCCAACCTTGCTGAATGTCCACCAAAACCACCCATACTCGGGCTGCTAGCTTGGCGCAGCCATATCTGCACATAGTACCCCCTACCCACATCTAGTAGGCAGTTTCACCCTAGGCAGTCTCAGGCTTCCAAACTAGGTATCCCATAGATGCATAACCCTACCACATTTTTGAATAGACAGAAGAATGGGGTTTGTCGTCCACAATTTTTGGACATCCCTCATGGGATAAGTGTCTGTTCTCAAGATTAGACTTTGTGGCATAACACGATGTCCACCCCCAGTGACATCTGGGCATAAGTCAGATTAGCAGTACTTGACCACAACCCTGCTCAGCCTTCACCCAGTCCTGCAGCACCTACGATCTGGGATTAAACACCTGACCATGATGCACATCTCCCCACATGCATTATCGGGAATATATACCTTTCACATGTTCCCATGAAGCTTCCCCATAGCCATCTTACAAATAGTACATGTCCACAAATTGTATACCCCGTTCCAGGTTCCTTGTCGTAATGATGCACACAACCCCTGTATACAAACGGTACAGGTACCTCCCGTAGGCAGTTGTTCATGTACATGGCCATGTATAGCTCCAGATATGTATTCATATACCTATAAATGTACATATTTATATTCGCATAGCTACACATCACACATACATGCATATAAGTAGTTGTCAAGTATGTCTCCTATTCATAAATATGTATACTTGCAAATGTATGCATATAACCCTCAGAAACATATGAACAGTAACATATACTATACATATGTACACCAACCGACTGTCACATTTGTTGCCAGTACTGTGAAATGCCTGTAGTAAAGTCATATATCCTAATTACTATCCATATATATATATATATATATATATATATATATATATATATATATATATATATATATATATATCTATATATATATATATATATATATATATATATATATATATATATCACAGATGGTTTAGTGGTAAAAAACAGTGACTATGGTGTTCCTGTTCCCAGGTCCAAGCCATGCAAGGGCTGCTAATTTTATATGATGCCCACAATAATGGCAGTTGGAAATGGGGTGATTAAGGTGCTTTAAAGCAGACGTAAATGGGTATGCGTGATGGTAACTGGCGGTCATTCAACAGTATGGGAAATGTAAATAAGCATGTAGGTGTATATGCATGTGAATGTACAGATATATATATCTACAATATCATTAGACAAGAAAGACCACTTTGAAAAGGGGGTGGAACTGCCTTACTGTACAAGTCAAACGTAACTGTCCGTCAATTACCAAACTCCTACCCCTCCCCCAATAATTGGGACATACTTATCTCACAACTTCAACTTCACCCTAAAAAGGTCATCACCACAATTGTGATCTATATTCCACCTGGTAATACACCTGCTAGCCTTGAAGACTTCTTATCCTGGTGTTCTTCCACATACTCACAAGAAACCCTTATTCTGGGGGACTTCAACCTAGATTGGTTCACCTGTATATCAGAACCACCAAGTAATCTAATAAATCTCCATGGCTACCAGCAGCTAGTCCAAATTCCAACTAGATGTGATAAAAAATCTAAAAGGGAATCCATCCTTGACTGGGTCCTAACTAACAACCCCACAGTGTACCCTCACACAGGCAGTCTCCCAGAAACCTTAAGTGACCACAACATAATATATTTTATACGTAGTAGAAAAAGCATATGCAAAACCACTAACCATATATCCACTAGAAACACAAAGAAAATTCTCTCCTGAGGTCCTCAACACTTTACTCTGTAACTGTGACTGGACCCCCCTAAAAACCCTCCCACTTGACCTGGCTGTAGCTTATTTCAACAAAACATTTCTACAACACCTAGACATTGTCGCTCCATTGCGCAAAATCAAGGTTAGAACCTCTACAAAGCCCTGGCTCAGTAAAGAAACCAAACAAATCCTCAAGTCCAGAGACACTGCCTGGCTTTACTATCAAAAAAACAAAGAAACACAAAGCCTAACTAAATACCAAGAACTGCGCAACCGTGCAAAAAAATGCATTAGGCTGGACAAAAAATCCTACTACACAGCATTACAAACTAAATACCAACACAACCCGCAAAAATTTTGGAAAAATGTAAACCAGCTACTAAAATCCACCCAAAAGGCTACCTCCAAACCAACCACCCCTGACATTAAAGTTCCCATCGAAACACAATTCAACTCCCACTTTGTGAACTCAATTCAATCCTTAGTATCACAGGACAGTTCCTTCCTCACTATCTCCCCCAACACAAATAACACTAATACAAGCTTTACCCTCAAACAGTTTCCACCCCTTCAATCAAAAGCATGCTCTCCAAACTAAAAACCTCATCAACAGCAGCTGACCTACTCCCCAGCTATTTCTTGAAACTCACAGCAGATGCTATTACTATCCCAGTCTCCACTCTCATAAACAGATCAATTGTTGAAAACTATGTGCCAAAACTCTGGAAAATATCCTATGTTACACCCATACATAAAGGTGGGACCTCCACTGAACTTAATAACTACAGACCCATTGCTTTATTTATTTATTTATTTTTATTTATTTATCATTTGTTGACCGGGAAAGTCCGACTAGGTTCCACAGAGCCTGTTTTCAGTGGATGCACGGGGAGAAATGCTCCAGATGCATGTCTTTGGAATGTGGGAGGAAACCGGAGTACCCAAAGGAAACCCACGCGAACACAGGGAGAACATGCAAACTCCACACAGAAGGCACCCCAGCTGAGAATCGAACTGGTTAACCTCTTGCTGTGAGGGGACAACATTAACCGCTGCACCACTGTGCCACCCATTTACTCTCCCCCCTGGCCAAAATCCTAGAAAAATGCATCCATACCCAGATGCTAAACTATCTCCTAGACAGCAACATCCTGTCACCTACTCATCATGGTTTCAGACCTACCCATAGTACCACTACAGCCCTCCTCTGCTTCACAGACACAGTAAACCATCTCAAAAATGAAGGCCTACAAGTGTCAACTCTTTTTTTGGATATGTCCAAAGCATTTGACACAGTCTCACACCAAATCCTGCTAAACAAACTAAACCAATATCTATCAAATTCCACTCTTACCTGGTTCCAAAGCTACTTAACTGACATGTACCAAGCCGTGAAATGGGAAAATTCTCTCTCTCCTCAGCTGCCCATTACTATGGGAGTCCCACAGGGTTCTATCTTAGGACCACTACTATTCACAGTCTTCACAAATGACCTCCATACCTCCACACAGCATGCATCTATAATTCAGTATGCAGATGACACTACCTTAATCTGTGCTGCACAAAATATTCCCATCCTCCTGCAAACAACTCAACTAGCATTCTCTGACGTTGAAAACTACCTTACCAAAGCCCAACTTATCCTCAATCCAAAGAAAACTCAGCTTATGATTATAACCAGTTCTAACAAAAACACTAACACTAATTCACTATCTACTCCACTAATGCTACTCCAATTGCTCCAGTGGCACAGGGTAAGCTATTGGGAATAACCATAGACTCCCACCTGCAATTTGATAGTCATCTCAACTTAACTATTAAAAAAGTACATGCCAAACCGGGGTCGCTCTACCATATCAAACCATTTCTTACCAACAACACAAGATCAGCCATTGCTCGCTCCCAACTTCTATCCACCCTACTCTATGCATCTCCCATTCTGACTAATCTCAACAAAACTGAACTAAGCAAAATGGAAGCCTGCTATAACAGAATTGCCCGCTTTGCTGCAAATTGCTCATATAGAACTCATCACTGTACTGCTTTGAGACAGCTCCACTGGCTTGAACTGCCCAACCTCCTAACCTACAATCAGCTCTGCCTCTGTCATTCTATTACCTCCCCAATAAGTGTCCTGCCCTCAAAAACCTAGTACAACATCACTCAGCCAAAAGACCTCTTAGATCATCAAGCAAACTACTACTAGAAGTCACCAACAGCTACAATAGCTTTAGAGATGCACTATATAGTAGTTCAGTGGCTAAAAAATGGAACTCTGTCCCTACAAGCATTCAAAACACATCATCCAAAGCCTCCTTTAAAGACCTCATCATGCAACATCTCAAGGAAAGTTGGCAGTGCCATGATTGCTCCCCAGGCTAGTGAAAGCGGATAACGCATACATACAAAATCTAGAGCACTTGATAATAGTTTTCAATCTTACTCACAAACACTGGCTAATCTGCAATGTATGCACTGTACCTGTGTACTATATATGTATTCTACCTATGTTCCAAATGTCAGCTGTACACCACAAATCTATTAATTACCTTTATTTTTAAAATTAATATTTTTTTATTTGTTCTCTCCACTGTAACCGTTTATGTGCTGCATACCAGTGTAAAAACATGTCTCTTGTAATTTGTGTATATACTTATCATGTCTAAATAACTAAATGTGTCTGTAATTTTTCTTTGTGGAGCTTTTCTCCCCGGGCCTCTGCTGAAAAAGGGCCTTTTTGGCTCAGTCAGACACCCCCAGTTAACAAATGTAAAATAAATAAAATAAATAAATGTGTAGTGGTGTGGTTTATTTCTGACCAGAGAATGGATGACTGCTGTGTTAGCAATGTTTTGCTGTGCTTGTTCTGGTAACTATGAACATGGGTATACATGCAAATGAAGCAGCACAGCAATAGTGTAGTGGTTAGTGCATCCACCTATGGAGCAGACGTTGCTGGTTCGACTGCAGCATACACCATTTATGATGCATAATCCGTATATGAGCATATCTTGCTAATTTTATGCTGTATAACAATATAATACCATTGAAATGAAAACTGGGGTGATGTATCACAGTAAGAATGCACAAGGTGTTTGCATGACAGGAAACGGTGGTTAAATGGAAAACTGCTGCTGTAAAGTGATGTAATCACCCTTTGTCCAATGGCCCTTGTTCTGCCCAGCAACACAATAAACTGCCTCGGCCAGGCTCGACGCCAGAACCCTACACATCATAATCAATGTGATTTACCACTAAGCCAAGGCAGTTATACCTAACTCTGATGTTATCACAAACATAGCAGACAGCACAGTCATTCAATAGTATGATCAAAGTAATTAATCATCATGTAGATGTATATGCATGCGTACGTACATACACACACACACACATATATATATATATATATATATATATATATATATATATATATATATATATATATATATATAGTTATATATATATATATATATATATATATATATATATATATATATATATATATATATATATATATATATATATATATATATATAGTTATATATATATATATATATTTCTACAGATCAAACATGGGCACAAGAAAGCATTCATAATGAATGCAAAGGAAAACAGCAGCAGAACACCCGTATTATCTAGTGCTTGACATATCAAGCTGGCCAGATGTGAGCAAACCCCCTGCGTCTCTAACCACAGGTAGGATGTAACACTGGAATTAAGTCTGCAGGTACTCCACAACAATCGAAGCCAGCCAGTTACTGAAGTGGTAAAAAAGCTTTATTACATAAAAGTAAGCGCTTTCACATCTACTAAGGATGCTTCATCAGACTTTAACAAAAATATTTCATTCAAACTATTTAAATACACTCCATGTGATTCATTCAGCCAATAAAATCACACAAACAATTATCAGGCTTTCATTCATCACTATGAATAAAAAAACATATTCATAAGTTAAAAATACATATATATACACATTTCATACAATCATATGAGAATGATGAAACACTCTTAAAAATTCTTAAAAATATACACTCACATATATCAAAAAAGTATAATAAAACATACAAAGGCCAAAAAATGCTACTGCTCCTAAAGGACTACTCATCAAAAAAACTAGTGTGTCAAAGGAAGATCAATCAGAAAGGGTTTTAGACTGACCCTATCATTAAGGCCATGTCCTGAATCTGCTTGCAGTCTAATAATCCACTTTCCTTCTTCCCTCTCAGTGAAACTAACAGTATTCCCTAGTCTCATAGTGGTATATATGAGTTCAAGAACCATAAATTCAAAACTATGTGTGATGCCATGTGTCAAAACATGTCTCGCTAGAGCATTATTTTCGTTCTCCCTATTAATAGCATATAAATGCTCCCTAATCCTCTCTCTAAGGGTCCTATTCATTTTACCTACATAAAAAACACTGCATCTCCTGCAGACAGCTAAATAAACTAAATTCCTTGTCTTGCAATCTACATAGTGATTAAACCTATAAGAAACATGAGTATCTGGATGTATAAAAACATCTCTGCTGGTAATAAAACTGCACTGATTGCAACTACGACAAGGAAATGTACCCTTTCTTACTGATAATGATTTGTTAACTATGTGTCTCTCATAGCAGAGCATATTCTTCAAGGATTTTGTGTTTTTATAACAAAATTGGCACAATTCATATGCAAATTTGGTATTAGCCTATTGGGAATCCATGTATATATTGACTCATGAGCTTTATTCCAGGTTCATTAAGTATTATAAGCGGTTCGTAGATGATCTTTTTCTTGTCTGGTGTGGTGATTCAGCCACATTAGAAGACTTTATAATTTATATCAACAATACTACCACTTTTTTGAGACTAACAAGTGAGAATTCATATGATCAGATTAATTTTTTAGATGTTACCCTTACTAAAAAGAATGGGAAATTAGTTACAAATATCTATAGGAAACCATGTAGGAGGAATGCCTATTTACACCGTAATAGTATGCATCCATCGCATGTGCATAGGAATATTGTTAGGAATCAAGCTACACGATGCTCACGTTTAGTTAGTAATGATTCAGATTTTGAGGTAATGTTAACACATTTACAACAGGATTTTATAGCTAGAGGCTATCATGACACGGACTTATCAGCTTTGCTAAGAGTAGAACGTAATGGTGTGGCTTCACCATATATTCGGGGTACTATGTCAGAGCCTAATGGACAGGAGAGACCCCCTAGGAAGAAGAGCAAGAGAATGGTTATCACCTATACTAATAGAAATAGAAGCATAACAGAAGTTATTAAGAAGAATTGGGGCATTTTACAGCTAGACGATAGGCTAAAGGGTTTAGTAGGTCCAGGACCTAGTTTTTGTTATAAAAACACAAAATCCTTGAAGAATATGCTCTGCTATGAGAGACGCATAGTTAACAAATCATTATCAGTAAGAAAGGGTACATTTCCTTGTCGTAGTTGCAATCAGTGCAGTTTTATTACCAGCAGAGATGTTTTTATACATCCAGATACTCATGTTTCTTATGGGTTTAATCACTATGTAGATTGCAAGACAAGGAATTTAGTTTATTTAGCTGTCTGCAGGAGATGCAGTGTTTTTTATTTAGGTAAAACGAATAGGACCCTTAGAGAGAGGATTAGGGAGCATTTATATGCTATTAATAGGGAGAACGAAAATAATGCTCTAGCGAGAAATGTTTTGACACATGGCATCACACATAGTTTTGAATTTATGGTTCTTGAACTCATACATACCACTATGAGACTGGGGAATACTGTTAGTTTCACTGAGAGGGAAGAAGGAAAGTGGATTATTAGACTGCAAGCAGATTCAGGACATGGCCTTAATGATAGGGTCAGTCTAAAACACTTTCTGATTGATCTTCCTTTGACACACTAATTTTTTTGATGAGTAGTCCTTTAGGAGCAGTAGCATTTTTTGGCCTTTGTATGTTTTATTATACTTTTTTGATATATGTGAGTGTATATTTTTAAGAATTTTTTAGAGTGTTTCATCATTCTCATATGATTGTATGAAATGTGTATATATATGTATTTTTAACTTATGAATATGTGTTTTTATTCATAGTGATGAATGAAAGCCTGATAATTGTTTGTGTGATTTTATTGGCTGAATGAATCACATGGAGTTTATTTAAATAGTTTGAATGAAATATTTTTGTTAAAGTCTGATGAAGCATCCTTAGTAGATGTGAAAGCGCTTATTTTTATGTAATAAAAGCTTTTTTACCACTTCAATAACTGGTTGGCTTCGATTGTTGTGGAGTACCTGCAGTTTCTTCCTTTTTTGCTGAATTTTTTGACTTGTATACAGCAGGTACCTTACCCCTAGAGGTTTTTTATTGGATATATACTGGAATTAAGTCTGTCCATGTGGTAAGTCTGACTTTCAAATGGGTACAGGGCAGTCCCGGTCCCCAGTCAGACAAGCCTAAAACCAGATGACCATATGAACACCCTGATCATCATATGAATGTATGTGCCAGGACTATAGGCTTGGGAAGTCGGAATATACTTGGAGTGAGTCAACATGTGGGACGTGTCCAGAGCAGTAGGGAATGGCGCATGTGTAGTGGTGCGATTTTCCTAACTGGAGAATGGATGCCTGCTGTGTTAGTGACATGTTGAGGTGTGTGTACTGATAACTATGAACTATGGGTATACATATAAATGAAGCAGCATACCAATAGTGTAGTGGTTAGAGCATCTACCTAACAAACAGTCATTCACAGTTCAAGTTCGACTATACCACATATAATTTTCCATGTGGAATGAATGTCGTCCTGCTGTAAAACTGACATAATAACATGTAAAAGTGAACTTGAGTATCGCATGGGATTTTTAACCAGATCATTTCAATCAAAGTGGTGCTGTCATAATGAATAAGGCACAAGTAAGCACAAATAAGTGGCAGTAAACATATATAACAAACAGTAAGCATATGCGACTGCACTTGCACAGGTGTAAGCAGTGCCCAGCATAGGAAATGTACACATGTAATATATATATGTATATATACATATACATATATATATATATATATATATATATATATATATATATATATATATATATATATATATATATATATATATATACACACACACACACACACACACACACACACACACACACACACACACACACACACACACACATATATATATATATATATATATATATATATATATATATATATATATATATATATATATATATATATATATATATATATATATTACGAATGAAAGTCGTAACAATAAGGCATAGACAAGGGATGAGAAGGGAATCATCAGCAACTACAGTATCATAGAGTGCTGTCAGCGTATGCCATATCACGCTGGCCAGGAGTGAGCAAAGCACTGCTACTCACACCACATGCAGGATATTACCAGTAGGAGTAACATAGTTGAATTGCTAAGTCCACTTTACCCACAGACAGAGGGTAGTCCCTGCTGGGACTAACCAAAAATTATTTAGAGGGTTTTAGCACTCCTACCATTACACAAGCAAGGGCACGTATGTTCAAAGACTAAATGGTGGGACAGCCTGAGAATACACGAGGCGGGACAACATATGTGTAGGGCCCCTAACACTCTGGAGAGGGCAATGTTTGGAGGTGTGTCATGGATGCAATAACAAGTGGATAATGGAAGTGACATGTAAGTTGAACACAGGTGGGGGTGGAGGAACTATGGGTATGAAATTATGGATCCAGGCATGGCAGGGTTGGATGTCCCAGTTCTAATTGGACCACATGATGGAGGTCAGCAAGTTCGTAATAGGTATATATGCATACACACATGCAGACATCAATATGTAGAAGTACATTCTCTGTAACACATGCATTCCATTTGTAGACATAAATAATAGGAATGTGCACATACAAACATCAACAGTAGATGGAATAATAGGCTGTGCAGAAGAGGGACAGGACAAAACTGCTAGAACGCAGAGGCATGTACAGTGTCCAAAGTCAGTGCTGTGCTGATGATAATCAAATGTGAGGGCTTCCCCACACATGGAATCATTCCTGTGATCTGTCCACTACGGCAACACCAAGTACTAAACCGGTCTAATTGTAAAAGAAATACGCTGAACACATACATAATTAGGCTCCCATGTGTAATGTGTGCAATACCGCATAGTCATACATATTAATGAATTGTAGCATCATGTTAATGGGAGTAAGGATGTAATAAATTATAGAGTCTAATCTTGCCATAAACACATGCATGTTACATGTGGGGCAGCCCAATAATTGCAAATAGTATTCCTTTGGTCGCTCACATCACCAATGTTTGTGGACTTTATGTATGGGAGGTCTGAGGATACATGGAGTGAATAAACCGATGGGATGGCTCTATAGGAGTAGGGTGTGGCCAGTGTGTAGTGGTGTCGATATAACGTGAATCCGACAGGAGAATGGATGACAGCAGTGTTAGGGAGGTGTTGGGGTGTGTTTGGGGAACCAGGACCCATGGGTATATATGTATATGGAGCAGCACAGCAATAGTGCATTCATTAGAGCAACCCCCTAACAAACAGACATTCTCGTACCGAATCACACTGTATCACATTCCAATTACAATCGTTAATCCGTACGTGAACATATTGCGACATCTGTCCGCTGTATGAAGTGCTAAATACCGATTACAAGATAACTGGAGTGAAGTGTCAGCGTCATAATGAATAAGGCACTAGTATGCAGGTGAAGCATATATAAACACCATTACGCATGTGTAAGTGAGTATGCGCGGGGTATGTATTGGTTTACAGACAAACACATATATATAAATATATATACATTTATGTATAGACACATATATATATATATATATATATATATATATATATATATATATATATATATATATATATATATATATATATATATATATATATATGGTTGCAGACATACATATACATATATATATATATATGTATATATATGCCGTCGCCTAATTGGCAGTCATTCCCAATACTGTAGGCATGTAATCCGATGTAATAGGCATCACAAGGTAATACTGTGGTCCTCGCTCCCACCCAGGGGTGTGAGTGGCAGATGTAAGCACCAATGTTGTTGCATTTGCAAGTGCGGGAGCGAGTGGTTGTAAGCCTGTTTGGCTACCAGTATGCCAGTATTGCACTGGTAAAGCAATGTAGAGGCTAACTGAGTGTAAGAAGCTGTAACCAGAGGTTAGCATTGCTTAACACCACACAAACCCATGCACACCCGCTCACAACTGCTTTAATGTGACTTACACCCTCTGCATCCAGTGGCCTTGTTCTGTCCTGCAACCAAATAAATGTCCTCTCCAAGGCTCAGGACCAGGACCCTGCACACACAGCTAATGTGATTTACCAATACGCCATGGCAGATATACAGACAACGGACAGTACCACAAACATATCATACAGCACAGTCATTCAACAGTATAGGAATGTATCCCATCATGTAGATGTATATGTGAGTGTTTATGTCCAGCATATAGGGACAGACATATATAGATATATATCAGGAACATACCATGTGGCAACAAAGCATTACAAATGAATGAAAAGGGAAACACCAGCGACGCTTGTATTATGTAGTGGTGTTGTCCAATGTAATATCAAGATTCCCTCAGAATGACATGTGTCATTCATACACGCAAACAGTTGTACATTGGCCATATACATAACTCTGTGCATGTAATGTGCATTAATAAACAGTACCTGTCCAATCATAAAGTGAGAACAGTACTCTTGCATGGTGCTGTATGCAACATCATCATAATGATAAAGGTAAATGGGGTAACCATAGTGGGACTGGCAGTGTTGTGTGTACAATGGGGTCATCCTCATCACAGGTACCTGGACCATTTAGAAGTGATGTGCATACCAGGATCGTGCACCTGAGGGACAGGGGTGAGGATAACAGGAGTATGTTGTGATGCATATTACAAGGGTTACATGTGTCCAGTGGGCAAGTGTGTGAAATGGACAGCTTTGTTTAGAGCAGATGTTGTCCTAGGAACTTATTGGCCTTATATTTCCGTAGGGCGAGAGTGGGATGTGGGGGAAGGAGAGTAGGTATGCCCATTGAGGATAGGTAGGGTAAGATCACAGACAAGACAGCATACAGGGTCGGTATATGACACATGTGGAGGGATACACCTCGGACAGGGTTGGATGTTTGGCATTCACAAGCCCATGGGAACAGTGGGATGGAGATCCCCAGCCATGGGCTGACACCACTGCACCAAAACAGCTGCAAAGGAGGCAGTGCTAGTGGCTGTCCAGGAGGGGAAGTCTCACCCTGTAAATGTGACATGCTGCCCTTGAGCTTGCGTATCTGGCTTCGGAACCCCTTAGTGAGCCCCCAACGCACCACATCCGGGACGACACGACAGCAGACATGTTCCTGCCCTGCTCTGCTCCCAGGGAGGACATGCCCCATCCTCAGTGGAGGTACCACCAGAAGGTGGTGCAGAGCGAACAGAGGATGAAGTCCAAGGCTGGGTCCCAGATGTGCTGGTGCCCGGTGCCATGCTCAGCTGAAGTGGGACAGGAGGTTCTGCTGGGACCTCCCAACCCATACAACCTATGGTGTTGCAGTTTAAACTCAGATATGGCTTAGTGATAGACAACAGCATTCAGGATTATCTACAACAGTATGCATAGATATCACCATCAACCCAACACAACAGATGGTATACATTTGCAGAGGGAGCACAACACATGCATATATACTGCATGACATTTGTACAATGTGTAGTAGACATGTGACTGCAGCTATGAACAGTTGCCCATTATTGGCTTGTCACTGGGAACCCCAGACAGTGTCTATCATACCACTGTTTCATGTGACATATGTCCATTCAGGGATGCGATGGCAGTAACACCTCCCTATTACCATGTACCGTCTGCAATCCTCACACTATGCTCCTGCTGTGCACAGATGTGTGTTCAGTGTGTAACACAGGAAACAAATGGTTCCACACACTGACCAGTCCACAGATGGCCCTACAGATGGGGGTCTCTCATGAACAGAGTACTGTCATGTCTGTTTTAAAACATGCAGAATAGCCATTACCACACACAACATGTTAAACAGGCAGTAGTCTCAATGCAGCATAGCTACACTTACATGCTGTAGTCATGTGTGGCACATCACCCTCCTGTCTTTAGGCTATTTCCCACTGTGTATTTTGTTTGAGGAACATCCAGATATCATATGTGATGCCGTTTCAGAACACCACATCCAGGTACCACTCACAACGACCGTCATGGCCAAACACCAAAATGATGTTCCTAGATAGTGTACTGTGTTTATCATGTGAATGGCTATGGGAACACCATCACAGCTGTTCAACATGCATCAGCTAGAGGAGGACTGCAATAGGTGCAGAGGCCATCACCTGATCATGTCCATCCCCTGCAATACACATGCTGCTTCTGAGCAGGTGTACACCTCCACATCCACCAGAGAGTGTGTGGGAGGCACAGACAAGTACACCAGAGAAAGGCTTGGAGACTAAACCCTAAGAATCATCTGCCACACGCCTAACAGTACAGGGTCAAACCCCTGACTGGCCAGTCATTACTATTACATGTGCATGAAGTTACTACATGTGCCACAAAGCCGACATGTTGCTGTACTGTAAGAACATATATGTGTGTAGGTGAGAGACATCTGCAACAGAGATATAGTAGTCATGCATTAGGTGTAGCACACATGGCTGTCCATGTGAACGGATGCCATTGTCACCACAACCACATTCTCTAATGGACTCACATTGACACTCTTTGCCAGGGCCACAAATACACACACTAACTACTTAGTTTGCCACACTGCAGTAATGCACAGAACTACATGCACCATACTGGATATCTGGAGGTTCTATGGACTAGGGCATGTGAAAGTGTTTGACATCTGTTGGTATGCCAACGAGGGTTATACTGGGAGTGACTGTGGTTGGGAGCATCATAACCCACATGCAGACACAAGGTGTACTGACATGCATGTATGCATTGCTTCATGGGTGTGTAGTGCTTGACTGTGCAAAATGGCTGTACAAGGCTGGGTGAAGGGTAATCCTTGGCATTGCACCACCCAACAATGGTGTTCAGTGTGATACAGGGGTGTAGTGTCTGCAATGTCCCACACAGATGGGTACTGCATGATCTGCCTTGACATCCTGGTTACCAATGTGTATGGCCATAGCTTTGCAATGCATGCCATGTCTGTGTTTGATAGTCCTTCACATGGACATTACCTGGGATGTGCATGTTCCACAATACTGTACAGTGACATGTACAGGTGCACCTGGTTTGGCAGGCACATGTTGTGTACACCGATTGTTATCCCCCAATATGCCAATACTGGCCTGGTGTGGTGAAACCTGCTTATAGTCAGCAGGTCAACCCTGCACTTGCATTGATAGCATGATACAAGTATTCCCTGCTGTCAGTGACATTGGTCCATACAGGGCACATGTGTACTGCATTGTATGGCCTCTGTGGTTCACATTTGATGGCACCACATATGTTGCAGGCATCCAGTGGGGAACATAGTGAAGGCACATTGTCTGCAATTATGTGCCTATTGTGCCGCTGTACAGGGTGCCATGTCCACTGCAGCTCACTGCATTCACACCATGCCTACTGTCTGTCATCAACGTGCATGGTACTAGCAACATAGCAGGATATCCTAGGCAAGTGTGTTTGTGTATGGCACATGGGTGCAGGACTTATACTGGGTACTAGTAGGGTTGCATACTTTGTGCACCAGGCCTTTTGCTAGATGTAGGGGTATGGCTTGCCAACACAGTCCCGTGGCTGACTGACATCTGTACTCCTCGTGAGGTGGCCAATGTGTCATAAGACGGACACCATATAGGAAAACTACAAAATCCACTCCCCAACATGTCCAGTGGTTAGACACTCACAGCCTCCTCTACACAGGCTCTGACAGCCAAACACACACACTTGCCATGTCCTGTATTTGAACCCCTACCTACCGTATCACACTGCAGCAATACGCATTTAGGGTATGCACTATGGCAAATACTGGATTACAGCACTCCTACAGGTGAATTCCTAGGTGGGTAACAACAGCAAGATTGACAAAGGTGGTCATGTGATTTGTACAGAGTGTGCATACTCTACAAAGCACTGTACTTGTCTCACGCAGGTAGAGAAACACACACACACACACACACACACACAGTTGGTATGTCTGGAAATAGAACATTGACCTGACTACTTTATCACACTATAGCATTACCCAGTTACAGAACGAACTACCGAGGTTACTGGGTCACAGCACTCCCAGTGGTGTATTTCTAGGTGGGTGACATCATCAGTCTTGCCAAAGTTGGGTATTGGAATTGTATGGAGTGTGAACAGTCTAAAAGCATTATTCTGTCCTCAGACAGACGGGGACACACACACACAACAGTTGGCAAGTCTGGGATTAGAACACCAACCTAACTACTTTATTACACTACAGCATTACGCAGTTACAGAACGCGCTACCGAGATAATTGGGTCATAGCACTCCCAGAGGTGTATTTCTAGGTGGTTGACATCATCAGCCTTGCCAAAGTTGGGTATAGGAATTGTATGGCGTGTGAGCAGTCTAAAAACATTATTCTATCCTCAGGCAGGTGGTGACACACACAGTTGGCAAGTCTGGGATTAGAACACTGACCTAACTACTTTATCACACTACAGCCCCAGAGGTGTATTTCTAGGTGGGTGATATCATCAGCCTTGTCAAAGTTGGGTACAGGAATTGTATGGAGTGTGAGCAGTTTAAAAACATTATTCTGTCCTCAGGCAGATGGAGACACACACACACACACACACACACACACACACACACACACACACACACCAGTGGTGGGATCAGAACACCTTTCTATCTACAGATCACTATTACAATACTACATAGTTATGAGTCGCGCCACAGAGACTACACATTTCAAGGCTTTCTTTATGACCTTCAAGGAATGTGGACATCAACAGGGATGCTGGCAGTTAAGATGTACATACCTGTGAACCTGTGTATTTAAAGTAGGAATCCATCCTGAACTGGAGTATGCCCATCTGTGGAATGGACGACTACTATCACTATACAGGGTTACAGTGGCCATGCCCATACACATAGAGGCACATAACTGACACAAGGTGTCACTGGGCATACTCATACACTTAGTAGCACAGGGCTGTTTGGGATGCACTCTGATTCTAAACACGGAAGGCCACAGTGGCCATGCTATTACAGTTGGACGTAAAGAACACATTGTAATGGACTCCGGTGTTAGTAGTTGTCATTGTTAGCAGGAATGCTGCACTACATATATCTGACACTGATCTTCTACACAACGTCTGCTGCAGTCCATCACCTTGGATGTACCATTCTATACCAAGCACAATACTACCACTCACAGTGATGTCTTGCTAGGAGTGGCAACTGCTTGACCAACATAATGAGCCAATGTCCTGCTGTAATTACAGGGTTGTCCAGTGTTTGTCATTCTGGGATGACATGACTGAAAGTAGACAGGCCTTTGTCACATATCACATGCATCCATCATTCAAGGGAGTGGGGATAATGCCTAGGTTGCATTGGCCCATATAGTGCCATTCCAAGTCAAATGGCCTAAACACAGGATAACACCCTGACACCTAGAGGACAACTGCATTGTATGCTTATGCTAACCAGTGCTAGATGTGTAGCATTCGTAATCACAGCTGCTCACTGTAGATCCAACAATGGGGAATACTGACATCTGTGCAGTGAGGAACACCTGGCTGAAGGCTCCCACCATATACCTCAGAACCAGACATGTGGGCCATAACACAGGTACAGTCCGCTACAGGTGGTGGTATCCCCACATACATAAAGGCCACTCACTTGTACTGACCAGTACTCCCACAAAAGGCATCACAGATGAGTCAGGTGCAGGTCACAGTGTCAAAAGCTGCATTCTAGGATGTAACCCTCAGACACCACCATGCCCTCGGTCCACCAACACACATCCATACATGTTTTAGGACATACAATAGTACAGCACCATGTGACCTTTGACCAGTGGACTGTACCTAACTCTACATCAACTGTGCAGAGTACACATGTACTGACACAGTTGCATCATGTGTTATGCAATGCAATGATACCACTGTTTGTAACCGGTTCAGCTGTACACATACCAGGGGCCCTCGATTATTTTCAGTATTAACAGATGACTGTTGCTGTATACCAGTAAACACCCTCGTGTTTGGATATGATATACATGTACCTGCCCTGGATATGTACATGCCACACACATACAACATATATGTAAATAGCATAGCTGTTGCTGTCCTTTGTGCAGACAGGTGGCTACAGCCATTACACACATGCACATGGAAGGTAGGTCCATGGTTGCTGAATGCAAACAGTACATAAGGTGTGATATCAATGTTGACAGAGGCAACATTCCCTCTGGACTGGTCACCCATGACACCTATCATATCATACAACAGTCCATGTGTCATGTATGTCATTACACATGTCCACCAATTGCAATGCCTACAAACATGACCAAATAACAGGAATGTAGGACCTACACACATGTACATGTAGTGGTGTGCATTCAGATACCATGAGTGTGCAGTTGCTGATGTTTGCAGGTGACGTGTGTCTTAGTACATCATGCAGTTGCAATGCAGCCTCAACATTGCCAACTGTATATGGTGATATGCTGAAAGTATGGTAAGATGTACTTCAGGTATGGACAGATGTGTGGACATAACTAAGTGGTGGGGCATCTTTGCAGATGGATGTTTGCTGAGGACAGCTCACAGGTGTATCACAAGCAGTCCTACAATAACCTGTGTAACTGCTAAGCTATGGTTTTGTTAATTGAAGGGGAACACACACAACTTAGACAGCAGTCAGGGTGACACCGAAGGTAAATCACTTGACACCTGTAACAGTTAAGACCTGCCATGTGCATATATCAGCACAGTTGCCAAAGGAAGCATCAGTACACTTTGTAACACATGCAATACTGCTGTGAGTCTGTCATACGTATCATGAGATAGGCAGGTGTTTGATTCACAGTACTGGCATGTGTGGCTGTGCGTGTGTGTCCATATATGTCACGTATGGTGGGTAATACATCTCAATTGTTACTCACTCTCCTGTATGCTGTTGTAGACATCTGTACAGACTGCAATGTAGAAAGCAGGACATAGGCAGGGGTGTGTATCTCACACATGTGAGTTATCTGTATGTGCATGACATAGGTATATTCAATAGTGAATGCCACAGTGTGTGTGTAAGTGTGTGTGTGTGTGTGTGTGTGTGTATGGCTGTCTGTTCCCTGGAGTGAGGATGTATGTTACCATAGTGAACTGATAAGACCCCTCCCCCCATCCAGGTGATGCAATCTACTATCCCTATTGATGTCCTTGATCTTACGCCATGTTGACTACCTGTACATGTGTAATCTCTGTGGCACATCATGTAAGTGCACAGTACTGTAATGATGATTTGCACATAGGCAGGGGTCCTCACCTCAACACTAGCAACTTTGTGTGTGTGTGTGTGTGTGTGTGTGTGTGTGTGTGTGTGTGTGTGTGTGTGTGTGTGTGTGTGTGTGTGTGTGTGTGTGTGTGTGTGTGTGTGTGTTACTGTGTCTGTGAATCTGTGAGTGTGTGGGTGTGTTACTGTGTCTCTGAATACATGTGTGTGAATACCTGAGTGTGTGGGTGTAGTTGTGTGTTCTCATCCTGTCATGGGGACGTGTATTACTGCTTCCCAATGAGGCATCATGCTTTCTACTGGCCTCAACCCTTGTCATCAGCTAGACCACTCTCTTACCTCCCCACTCCATGTAACTGTACCTACACAGGGGTATTATTGACAGTAGCGGACTGTACAGGCCAGGTGGTGTCCGGCCATGGCCAGTTCATGGTGTCCGGCCATGGCCATGTGACCTGTGCCTGCCAAGGGTTGCACGGGCACTTCCAGGCAGAGGTGCAGATTGGGTACTGTCTGATGACACATGTCCACTGGAACCATGTCCCTGTTGGGCCATCCAGGGCCATGTGCACGTGGCCTGCTATGTCCTGGTGTGGATAGTACAGCACCAGCTGCACTGTTGCTACTACCACCACTATGGGAGAGGGCATGTGAGGTAGCTCATTCATGTTGACCTGAAACAGGTGATGTAGCTGGCCTACGTCCACGTGGCCAATGCCTCACTCCTACCAGATGTTTCAGCACAGACAGCTCATGCTCGCAGATTGTTATGCCACAGTCAAGGACTCCAACCATGTCACCCAATCGTCTATCCAAAACTTCAGCAATCTGCTGTTGAGCATTTGCCATTGCCTGGATGTTGTTGTTTAAAGAATGGACAGCAGCCCTCTGAAGCCTCTGATCTTCTCTGTTGTGCCATTCAGTATGTGCCTTTGCCTCCATTACAGCCTGAAACATGCATCTGGTTACACCAGCTGCTGTGCTCTGTATTGCAGGGGTGTGTTGGCCAGAGGTCCTTCTATGAGCAGCACTGGCCACATGCCTGTGTGGGGCATCAGCAGTCAGTTGGCTGACACCATGGTGTGCAGGCATACCTTCCATACCCTCCACACTTTCCTGTTCCAAGCTACCACACACCAAATGTCCTTCCTCTATGGCCACTGATGATGGGTTATGTGTTGGCATGAGAACTGTGTGTGGGGATGAGGGGTATATAGGTGGAATGGCAACCAATGGCTCAGATTCAACCCCTTACAACCCTGCCTGTCTCTCAATCATACGTGCATTATCACTGCTAGAGTCTGTGGGGACACTAACATCAGATGGACTGCAGGAGGGGAATGCACTTACATAGGTTCATAGGTTGATAGGTAGGTACTAGGCTATCGGCCCTGGGGCCTATACAAGCCCAGCCAAAAACGTACATTGGCTTTTGCCACCCAAGAAAATTATTTTCCTGTGCCACTGTTGAGCAGAGCCACAAAGGTGATTCCCAAGGTGAATTTCCTATTTCCCATCCAGTCATCAAGATTTTTCTTGAAGAGTGCTAATGAGGAGCTTTTTTTGATATAGAGATGTAGTTTATTCCAGAGTATGGGAAGTCTCTGGGACAGGGATCTAGCCCTCTGGCATGTTCTGTTTATTGTGGTGACAAGGTTTAGGTCCCTAGAGTGTGTAGCTCTGAGGGATTGGGATTTCTTTAAGTGGAGCATGTCCAACAGCTCTGGGTTTGACATAGCTTTGTATGTTAGGCAGAGATCACCTCTGAGTAGGCGATATGCGATGGAGTAAAGCTGGAGATTTTTGAGACGGTCTGCATAGGGCATCTGTTTGAGGCTGGCAATCATCTTTGTGAGGTATTTCTGCGGCCTTTCCAGTTGTTGTAGATGTCTTGTGAGGTATGTACCCAAAGGGGCATTGTACTCTATAATGGGTCTAATGAGTGATGAGTAGAGGGGAACAATGACCTCTTTTTTTCTGGATGAGAAACCTTTTGTGATGAGGTGTGCCACGTAGAAGGATTTCCTGACAGGGATGTATGCTAACTACTACTATGATTGTGTATCACCTGTGAGGGGTAGACAAGAACTGTACATTACAATCTGTACAATAGACACACACACATACACACACACACACGCTATGGCACCCAACATGCATGTGATATGACAGAAGGCATGCAACATGCATGTGATACGGCAGATGGCATGCAGCTCAGACAATAATAGTGGTAGTTATCATACATCCCTGGGTTGCACACAATAGCATGCATGTGTCATAGCAGAATGCATGCAAATTACACAATGATAGTAGTAGTTAGCATACATCCCTGTGTTGCACCATGTAAACCAGCACAGATTAACAGTACACCTGCCTGATGTGTGGCATATGACCTTGACAATCACATGTAGTATGACATGTGATCTGCTGATGTGTGCAATGACA
The DNA here is from genome assembly GCF_019279795.1 of Protopterus annectens. Lineage (NCBI taxonomy): Eukaryota > Metazoa > Chordata > Ceratodontiformes > Protopteridae > Protopterus > Protopterus annectens. The sequence goes on along the minus strand of NC_056739.1, from coordinate 1,905,493,960 downwards.
TGCATACATGTTTAACACAATGGTGTCCTGTCAAATATACAGTGGAGTAAAGGTGTCCAATGCAGTTTTGTATGTCCACCCTACAGGTATACTGCACATTTAGCTGATGTACATGGCCATTGCAAGGAATCATGAGGTGTCTCTATTGCTATACAGTTTGAGTTACACACACAGTTCATAGCCATGACTGTGTTCAGATACAATACATATATACTGTGGAATGTGACAAACATCACTGAGGTGTATACACACTAAACCATGATGTGGAATGTGTGACACAGGTCACTGATGGGTATACGGATGACACCCCTGCACATCTGCAACCATATTGCTGCTGCCTGGCAACTATGGCCAGGCATGGCAAACTCGTCGGTACACCATGTCCCATATAACATCTGTGTACCACACACACACACACACACACACACACACACACACACACACACACACACACACACACACACACACACCACACACAGACACACACACACACACACACACACACACACACACACACACACACACACACACACACACACACACACACACACATGAGGAGCAAGGATGACAGTGATGTCCGACACCAGCAAGGGGAATGTACTGTATCTGTGGGCTGATGTGGTTGTCTGTGTATGTATGTGGATACTATACAGGTGACTGCTGTCATGTCATGACACACTCAAGATGTTCAACACATCTTATGTGTTGGCTTGATGTCATGCCTACACAAGATGTGCACAGGCCTGTAGGATGTCTAATGTTCCACATCTGCAATATAACCATTACAGAAAGGCCATAGTTGGACCATGTGGAGCCAATGTATGACAGGGTGTACACACAAGCACATCACGTCTACTTTGTGTGTTGCTTCATGACTCTGGCCATCCTCCATGGCCATATGTGAACATGTGTTGGCCATATCTTTGTGATGGGCGTCTATTTCACATGTCTGTGTTGTCCCATATGACATACATCCATAGATGTCACATGCTCCACTGACGACAGGGTTATGCAGACAAAGGGTGGTATGTTTGGTATGTGGGATATGTTTTTCAGGATAGTTAGGCAGTGTTGCAGCCAGCCCACTAGATGTCATGGACATGTCAGATAGCACATCACATTGTGTGACATTCATAGCCGGGGTATAATCCACACCAGTGAATCCTGTGGGCTGGCCATACTCCATCTCACAGTGTAGTACTGTTTGTATTCCCCACATGTGTAGTTCTGATCTGTAGTACATGTCCTTACAGTGAACAACACCTCTACCATTGTATGCACAGCTGTCCACACATCTGGCAATGACAGTTTGTGAGGTTTCATGTCAGTGTTTTACATAGTTTGCAAGTATTGCACATGGGTAGCCATTGTGATGCATTGCAGGTCCGCCTGTATATTGTGACAGGACCATACATTATGTGTACATGTGTAAATGGCCACATGGCAGATAGATCTGTGCATTAACATGCCTGATAAATAATAACAGTCTCACCTGCAACTGGCTGCTGTCACAGCGGAACGCCAAAGGTACCTAAATAGGAGTTTCACAGCAGTATGATCATTATCCATGCCTGTATGATAGCTACAGGGTGCAATGTGCATGTTAACACATACGCCAGTACAATAGACTATACTATGGAGTATGCACATGTGTGCATACACAGAGTAGCATACTATAGTATGCGGCATGTGTGTATACATGCCTTGCATATGATGTTACATTACATAGTGTACAGCGACACATGTAACTATATGGAATATAGTTGTTATATGTGCAGTAGTGACTTACCAGGCAACTCCAGGCTCGGTGGTTGAGAGACACCCACCTCCACAATATCAGCTAAGGCTTGTGGATGTTGTCCTGCAGGTGTCACCAGGTTGGCCAGTAGCTCCTCGGTACATGTGAGTGGGGGCTGGGTTGGTGGTCCACCACCTGTTGCACCTTTTCCCCTGGCAATTGCATTTGCACGTTGTTTCACCTGTCTCATTAGGTCTGTCCAGTGTCTGGGCCCCTGCTGGTATGTGCAGTTGTGGCCACCCACATCATTAACCCTCCTGCAAAGTTTCTGCCACAGGGCATCCCGCTGCTGTGCATCCTGTGGCACATGGCTGAACAGTACATGATGATTATCATGTAGGTGTTGGATGAGGGCCTCATCCTCCAAGCGGGTATAAGGTGGTAGCCTTGCATGCGTCATACCTGGAAGACATAATGATGGAGACAGGTCACAGTAACTCACAGAGACGTACAGAGCTAAAGCTGAACATACACGTGTATCACATTTATTACAATTAAATAGTTGTCTTTGCAAATCTACATGACACTGACACCACTGACATGTTTGTGTCACACATATTTGACACTCAATGGTGATTGGATATAATCACCATATATGTGTGTGCGTCACCTGATTACATTACTCATATTCCATGTGGATGCTGTCTTGATGTGGGCATGTCTGTTTGCCTGTACTGGTGTTCTTACCTATCAGCACATGCCTGGATATGTACACATTAATGCAGTCGACCTTGATGCTATATATGTCACATATAAATACTTACATTGCCTTAACGGACATGACCTGTGACCCTGCAGACTTGCTCATGGAAGGTTTTACATGTATGTGTTTTGCCATATATATATATATACATGGCACTGTACAGCAGTTCAGCATCCTGTCATGTATCACCTGTGTTGCACATGTGATACACATGGGACACTGGCTACACTGATGGTATTTGCATTGATGGATATCAACTATAGCATGCACGGTCAAAGTCAACTAGTAGGCTATATGCCCTGGGCCATGTATGAGCCTAGGATGAAAGTTTACCTAGCTGTAGCTGACAGGTGGGTTTCTGGGGCCAGGTCAAGCAGTGCCACATAACTGATCCACAGGGTTAATGATACATTTACCATGCGGTCATCACATCATGTCTGAAAAAGGGGCAATGTGCAGCTTTGCTGGACAGGGATGCATAGTATGGCAGGAGTATGTAAAGTGTATGGGACAAGGATCTGTCCAGCATGTAGTGATCCTTGTGCTAGGAAGGTGGATGTCCATGAAACATGTGTTTGAGATCAGGATGTGTACGTGTAGCATGTCCAACATCACTGGGTTGGACATGGCTTTATTCAGGGTAGGCATTATGCTACATAGTGGAGATGGGGATTGGGAAGGCTGGTGTAGGCCATCTGAGCATGGCCAATACCCCTTAAAAGAAAAATGTGATCTGATATGGGTCACTTGAGTGTTGCGTATGGCTGAACAATGATCTCTATATTCATGAATGGCACCCTGTCATGATTAGGGTTGCCACTTACAACTACCTGACAGGTGTGGTGATGTAACTATCACATGAAAGACAACTGCCCAGCTGCATCCCTTACACACAGTGTCCATTATGTTGACCACTGCCTAGGTGGTAGTTCATGGGTACAGGGTTATTAACATAGGGGTGACAATGCAATATGTAGCTGTCAGATTGTGGCCATATGTCACACACCTCACCCACAAAGCCCCTTCTGTATGTTGTCCACAACACTCTGAGTCAGCTATTGCTCCTAGGTCATAGTCATTTGTATACTTCAATAGGCACATGCCTTCTGTTACTCTGTGTGGTATAGACTACAATGAGGGGGAGTACAAGGAATTAACCCTGTCTTACTGTAGCTGGCACTGGTGTGATGTGCATGTATTATTCAGACACCTTCTGTAGTGTTGGTTCTGTGAGCAGTCCAGTTGCAAAAATACTCCTGTGACATAGGAATGTACATCTAGTATACTGAGTGTAGGTGGAACACAGTATGGGTGATGATGTCCTATGACCTGGCAAGGTTATGATATGCAGTGTGAAATCAACCTTACTGTCATCTACATCTGTACTGCTGACATCAAATAAGTTGATCAAGGTTCATGGCCTTTCAGACCAGACTCAGCAGGATAGTAGTGCAGTACTTCCCATTATCAGTGGTGTCTCCCCCTTTGTAGGTTGTGAAAACTATTGGTGTGCACCATTCAGTGTGTACACAGCCTGACATGAAGCTATGTTTTACATGATATGTATGTGGAGAGCAAATTGTTTTGCCATATGTGTATGATACAACCTGGGATGTGGGCAGGTCCCATGCAGCCTGACTGCAGCTTGTGCCTGCATAGTTGTGGTTACAGGGGCTCTGTAGTGTACATGGATATATATGATTGTGTACCTGTTGGGGGGACAGTGTGTTTATGTTACCCAAGACCCTATCTGGATTGCTTATTCATGCTCAGCACTTGTTCAGAACTTGTAAGCACTAAATAAGCTAGTAATTACTATAGCACTCAATCTTCCTCAATACGTAGAGGTAAACAGTTTCTGTTCGTAATTTTCTCACTTGCTTTGAGTAAAACAGCTGTTGTACTCACTTTCCTCACTTATCTAGAGGAAAATAGTTTTATATTCAGGCATGTCCAAGGGTCAGCTCCCAGTGTTCTCTCCTGTCTATCTGATGAATCTGGGCATTTTGATTCAATGTAGAAATTGCCTCATGTACACAGACAACCCTCGCCTCCTACCACCCAACACTACAACCTGTGAGAGATGCACTTATCTAGCCAAACTGGAGGTAAAGCTCTCTCCAACCAAGACAGAACTTGACAGTCTTGTGGAGAAGGTAAATATTTGCACCACACCACACTCGTCACATAGTCTCACTAAATCTACACCACCAAAATCCACACATAGTAACACAAAAACATTTGTGGAGGCTCTCAATAATAATCTGTCTAAGCAACAGAGACCTCCAAAGCAGAAACGCAAGCAGTCTCCATCCCCCAACACAACCCCAATGACACATAGCCTACAGACTCAGTGTGCCACTCAACCACAGCCAATAAGGCAAAACAACGTACCCAACACACTAGTCATAGGTGACTCTATAGTCGGGCACACTGATGTCCCACTCACCAGGCTAAACAAGAAGAAGGTTACTGTCAGCTGCCTGTCGGGTACCAGGATCCGCCACATAACCCACACACTCAGGTCACTCCACAACAAGTACAAATATGACTTTGTCATTGTCCATGTTGGTGTGAATGACCTGAGATGTACCTACCTGGACTACATGAAAAGAGACATGGAAGAGCTCTCCGATCTTGTAGCCCAGGCAGGTATGACCCTAGCCCTTAGTAGCATTCTGCTATCACCCACAATGATACCGCAGTACAAGGACAAAATGATTAACTTCAATAATTGGCTAAGCTTCTGGTGTCATTCTATGGGGATCCAGTATCTGTTGGCTTGGGATGACATGGTCAACAGACCACGATGCTTTGCCAGAGATGGCCTGCACCTGTCATCCCTGGGATTACGGATACTGGCTAAGGCTCTTGCTGCCCCTATAGTGCCTTTTTTAGGCAAGGTTCAAATAACATATTCACTACCATAACAGGAATAGGCAAGCAAAAACTGAGGGTAATGCTACTCAATGCCAGAAGTCTAAATCTCAAAATGAACTCACTCGAGGCACTCCTTGTCATGGACAACATCGGTATCTGTGCAGTGACTGAGACCTGGTTCAAGGCTCCAGAGAGCACCCCTGCATTACAAGGCTATAACTCATACCACACTTTCCGGCCATGTAACCTGGACCGAAACACCCAAGGCGGAGGTGTGTCCATATTCATTAAGGATATCCACACCTCCAGACTAGTTGGGTAGCACAATGCATCTAACGATATCCAAGTGCAACTAACTCTTGGCAAAACTGCAGTCCAAATTGTAGCTTGCTACAGATACCCCACCATGCCCCAGGATTCCCACTCTTCTTTTGTTGATGCACTGGAAATTATTAGGGTTCAACCAACCATCCTACTAATGGGCAACTTCAACTACCCCACCATTACCTGGGAAAACTACTCATTTACCAACTCATTAGCTTTCTGGAATTCATAAACTCCAATGCCCTGGATCAACTTATCCACACCCCAACCAGGGGCAACAATATCCTAGACCTAGTCATTACCAACATGAGTGACCGGTGTTCCACACCAGAAGTCAAAACCTTGTTGGTCAGATCCGACCATAAGCTAATCACCCTTGATATCCACATCCCACCCCTACCCCCATTAAGGAAACCACAGTAAAATATTTCTACAAAGCCAACTTCATGCTTCTTAAGACAGAAGTGGTGAGCTTCATGACACCCATGCAGATGGACAATACAGTTACAACTGCTGAATCCTACACAAATGCACTCTATAAGCACTTACACGAGTGCATCGATCGTGCTATCCCAAACAGAACCAAGACACTATCTTCCAAAAAAAGGAAGCCAATTTTGTGGTCCCCTGCCATAAACAAATTGTACAACAGAAGGAAGAAACTGTTGCAAAAGAGAGTACAATCCCATGAGTGGAGGAGCCCCCTGGTCAGCCTCATTAAGAAGCTGAGATCCCTTATAAGATCCTCCAAAGCTAGCTAGAAAACAAAACCGCCACTAATTCCAAGGACAACCACAAAGCATTCTATAGCTATGTCAGAGATCTCGATGGCAACACCCAGATCTGCTCTGAGTTACAGCACAAAGGCACGAACATTACAGAATCAACTGATATTGCCAACATCCTGGCAGATAGGTTCAGTGCTAACTTTACCCCCTCTCACCCCCTAAAGAGCCCATATCTATACAGGAAGAATGCAGAGTCTCTGTAATCACAACTACACAGGTAAAGGCTGCACTCTCTAAAGCCAAAAACACAGCATCCATGGGACTGGACAACATCCCAGGCTGCGTTTTACACAAACTGCAGAACGAACTGGCTACCCACTTAAGCACCATGTTCAATAATAGCCTTGTATCAGGCTTTGTGTCCCCTGAATGGCACACAGCAACAGTTATCCCACTCCACAAAGGTGGTGCCACAATGGACCATGGGAACTATTGCCCTATAAGCCTGACTAGCCTGGTCTGCAAGGCTATGGAGCACATCATCATGGATCTCATTCACAGAGACATTGGGTACCTCCAAACCTTTGACCCCACCCAGTTTGGCTTTGTTAAGGGCAGACCATGCCTCCTAAACCTGGTGGACTTCTTTGAGACAGTTACCAAGGTATTAGATGTGGGTAAGGAGGTCCACACAACCTACCTTAATTTCTCAAAGGCTTTCAACACCATTCCCCATTCTGGTATTATCGGCATACCCATCCACCTAAACATTAACCCCTACGTCATGAGATGGTTTGCAAAGTGGCTCATGGACAGAACCCACACAGTGAAAGTTGCATACCCTAGGTCCGACTGTAAACCAGTTACAAGTGGTGTGCCCCAGGGCTCAGTCCTAGGACCCCTCATGTTTGGTATATACTTCTCTGAGGTACAGGCAAGCACAGGAGGACTTTGGCTGAAAAGGTTTGCAGACGACTGCAAACTAGGGGCCATAACTGGTTCCCCAGCTGATACAGAAAACCTCCAGGAGGGTCTCACTGAGATGGACTCCTGGTGTCAATATCATGGCCTCAAGCTGAATGCCAAAAAGTGCATAGTCACCCCCTTTGGATAAAACTAATTACCCACAGACTACCACATAGGTGGTAGTCTCCTACATACAGAAAAGGTAATAAAGGATCTGGGAACCAAAGTAGAAAGTAATCTCTCCTTTGATAACAATATTGCCAAGGTGGTTAGAATATCCTTCTACTTGGCCCCCCTAATCTCAAATGGGTTTGCATCCAGAACAAATGAGGCCATTGTACCTCTCTACTCATGACTTATTAGACCCATTAAAGGATACAACACCCCATTTGGGATGTACCTTACAAGACAACTGCAACAGCTTGAAAGACCACAACAGTACCACACCAAGAGGATTACTGACCTCAAACAGATGACCTATGCAGCCCAACTAAAGAAACTCCAGCTGTACTCGGTTGCATACCACGTACCCAGAGGTGATCTCTGCTTGACATACAAGGCCCATGTCCAACCTAGTATTGCTGGATATGCTCCACCTAAACAAAAGCCCCTGAGAGCCACATGCTCTAGGGATATAAACCTAACCACAATGATAACTAGGACATGCTGGAGGGATAGATTCCTGACCCAGAGACTCTCCATGCTTTGGAACATGATTCCAATGTACATCAGACAGGGCCCCTCACTAGCACTCTTCAAGAGAAACCTTGATGGGTGGATGGGAGATAGACATGTACCCCGAGGATCACTGCAGTGGCTCTGCTGGACAGAGGCACAGGGAACTAATGGCTCTGCTGTTCAGAGGCACAGGGAACTAACCTAAGGGGGTGGCAGAAGCCAACACACTCTAGCTAGGCTTATAAATGCCCTTGAGCAGACAGCCTAGTACCTACCTATGAACCTATTACATGTCTTATGTGCATGGATAGTTAACTAGCTCTTCCATTTTACTTTGCTATCATGCTGATAAACTGTCAGGTGACTACAAGTCATATGTATCCTGTTATTGTGTATTGTAAATGCCAATAGACATAACTAATGTTTGCCTAACATAACAGTAATGCTATGTAAAATGTAATACATATCTGTCTACAATACTGTACATTACACAGTTATTGGCACAATATCCCACAATGCAAATCATAATTGCACAGTAGGCCCACCTTCAACATGTTATTCTCAGTAATACACCCATACATATGCCTACTGTTGCAATATATCAACATATACTATCCCCTGTTATAGCACATACTTGTTGGACCAACCCTGCAACTGACAGCGGCTGGAGAGGAATTGTTGGGTTCAAAGCCCCTATATAGCATCCCTTGTGGTGTATGAGGTGTGTGCCTTGTGACCTACAGCAGTACACACATAAATACTACAAGCGTTACTATGCTCAACAATACATCACTACAAGATAACTGTTTCCACTATATGCATTGTGTACACTTTAATTATTACAGAACAGGTACTACATACACAGACATACTGAGTGTTCTACATACCTTATTAGTAACCTGAGGTGTCATTGACTGTTATTTCAATCTTTTTCAGTTTGTGTTTCAATCTTCTTTGCAATGTTCTGTTGGTATCTACAGATGGTTTGAATGTGTGACAAGCCATCCTTTTATAGTTAAATATCAGTAACATGTGCTATCCTGACCACCAATTGGTGATCCAAAGTAGTTAATTACATGCACATCAGCTAAGCAGCTACTCCATTAGCCAGTACCATGGCAACAGTGGTGTATAATTGAGTACGCCACTTGGGCGTTGTCCCTTTGCCTTACTTTCAAGGAAGACGGCCTGGATGTGTTGTTTGTGATGTATTGCAACAGCTATATGGAGACACACAGAGCTATATTAGCTTCATGACTCCCGTGGATTGTGTGTAATGGCTAGAAGATGTTGTTCTTCATGTGAGTACAGCTGTTATATTTCAGAACATTGCTACTTATGCAGAGTTTGTTTGTACCTGATACTTCTGCAGATGTTTCAGTCTGGCAAGGATGTTTGAGCAGCTCAAGGCTGTATGGCTATGCATAAAATGTTAGGTAGTTTACAGTGTGCTCACCAGACATCTTTGGTTTGGTGTACATGTGTTTCATACTGTGCTGTTAATCAGTAATTGGTAACACTTCCTGGTGTACACACAACCCTTTGAAAAGGGATTAGTGCAAACAAACCCTGTAACATCAGCAGCTGTTCCATTGTATAACAGCAACTATTTCACATAGGGCCATGTTACTGTGTCTCTGACAAGGTATGTTAAGGCTTCTGCAGATGTTGTACAGTGAGTGAATGATTTGTGATGTTATTATAGTGTGTATTGTAATTGTTTTGGGTGTGGGGAGATGTTGGTGGGTGTACATAGCAGATGCAGGTGTGTAGGAACTGCTTTTATACATATTCGATATGTGTGTGAGGGTTCCTTCCCTAGTTGAGCACCAATCCTTTAGTGGACTAATACTATGGTAATTGCAGGCTGATTCATTGAGGCACTGTTAATTGGTTCCTGTATAGCATGCAGGTGATGTTAGTCCTTGAATCCTTTCGGCAATACATCGGAATGTAATAAAGTGTTGCTACATGAAAGCTGTCTGTGTATTTCTGTCATAGGTATTTGCAGTCATTGGAGTTGTGTTGGTTACTGACCCTCTTTGGCTAGGGTTGCCACCTTTTCAAATGGCCATAGTGGGACATGTTCGGGACACACATCAGATTTTACAGGCCAATACAAACCCACGGTCAGTACAAAGGATAGAACTTTACTTTTTTGTCTAAAGAAAAGCTTATTCTTGTAGCAGTTTAGTTGTTTATCCTGTTTCTTGTAACATGTGGGTATTTTAGATATAGAAATAACTATTTTATGCAACTATTACATAAAATATTGGACATAATTATGTCCTACAATCTCAGGGCATTTGCCATTTTTAACATTTTTGGTCAGGACACAACCACCCAAAGAGGGACTGTCCCTCGCAAAGTGGGACAGGTGGTAACCCTATCTTTGGCTCATGTCCATAGCACATATTTGTAATAGTGTATAGGCATATGCTCTCCATATCCTTTGTTCATAAAGTTTGGTCGTGGCAGAATGTGTGATTGCTATGGTCCATGTTACACTCATACATGAACACTTCAACTGCTGTATACAGTATACCTATGGAATCCCAAACGCACACAATTCCGACGCCCACAGTACTGGGCCCAGACTCCCAAACCCCACATTACCGAACACTCAAACCCACGACAGTCAAACTCGTGAAAGTAACACAAACACAGAACTCACACGCACACAAAAACACACTGCTACCCACCACCTCCAAACAAACCATCCTACACTACATATGAGCAGGTGAGCAAGCCTTCCTGCACCCCCCATGTGGGTGGCTGCACCCCCCACACCCCCCTACTTTAATATTCTACCTCAGAGATTGTACAAACGGACACACAAAGCAAACCCACACCCACACATTACAGTCCCCCAGAAACACACACCACACTCAGAACACACGCTTACACACACTACAGCCCTCAGAAACACACACACACCGTAACCTACCTGAACCGCAACACCAGAAGCACTAACTAAATGTCCCTTAACATCGGGATTTTAAAATGCGCACTTCTGGTGTTTCGGAACAGTGGTCTTTCTATCTTTAAGCCTCGTGATTACACGTGTCGATATGTCAAGCATTCAGTAATTGGTAGGTATCCCATTTACATGTACCTCCATGGTTGTGTAGATGTTGTTAACCTATCTATATATCTACATATATATGTATATCACTATATATCGACACATATATATATATATATATCTCTCTCTCTTTCTATATATATATATATATATATATATATATATATATATATATATATATATATATATATATAGCATACACCTTTCATTGTGTACATGGCGGTTTGTCCTATTTCCACACAATCCTCCCTTTTGTGTTTTAACCTGTCAGAACTGCCATTGGTACATCTCAGGTAGCTTACTGGTAGGTTATTGTGAAGATTGTGTTCATGGTTGCGTGTTCTAATCCTGGCAGTGGTCATTTTACCTCTCAGAGCAGGCACTGGTAGTGAAAGGGTGATTAACGCACATTTCAGCGGTTGTGGGTGGCTTTGCCTGTGATCTGCTCGATGTTCAGCAAAGATTAAACCTGTGTGGCACTTATCCATGTAGTCATGTTTAAGCACTGCTTACCGGCACTTACAGGTGCAATAACCCACTAACGTCTGCTTAAAAGTGCTTTAATAGCCTGCATCCAACATTCCTTATTCAGGACCTCAAAATGATGTAACAGCCCTTGCAGGTCATGAAACCGGGACCATGAACACTACAGTCACTGGCTTTACTACTGAGGCATCTGAGATATGTACAACGTTTATGGTGTTTAGTATGTACAGTGTACTACAGCCGTTCCTCACTACTGCAAACAAATGTGTAAGTCAGTTGGTGTACATATGTGTGATACCTGTTAATGTTCATATGCTTGTTGAAGTCAGTGTTGCAATGTGACCTGACAGGGTGTATTATGGATGAGAATGGTTCTTGTTTTGTGTCCTTTTTACATTGTGCCCATACTCCATGTGTACCCCACCAGTTCACATAATGAACATCCGACACAGGCTCTCCTTGATGCATATTCCATTAGCCAGCGGGCCTCCTCCACACCAATCTACACATACACAGCAACCATTGCTTCTATGGGGAATTAGGTTAATATTAATAGTTATAATACCAGAGCTGCATGTGTTTTGCGTACACTTCTATCCATTTGGAATGCTTCTGTGTCACAAAGTGTGTTCACAGATGCCTATATATATATATATATATATGGCTATAGATGCTACTGTATATATATATATATATATATATATATATATATATATATATATATATATATATATAAACTATATATATATATTACTATGTGCACACATCAGTGACATGTATGTATGTATGTATGTGTATATATATATATATATATATATATATATATATATATATATATATATATTTAGTATTAATTTGTAACACATACATATGTAGACTTGTATATGTTGATTCACACATTACAGTACATTACAATGTACTGTACATATGCACACAAAGTGACTGTCCCATTTGTGGTCTGTACTGTGAAATGCCTGTCGTATAAGGTGTAGTCTAATGACCACTTACCATGTATACAGATTAGATGGCTTAGTGTTAGGTCCCATGACTATGGTGTGCATGGTCCATGGTTCAACACCTGCAATGTATTAGACATGTTGTACACAGGTTGTACACAGTTAAACAAACTTTACACCCTACAACCTGTGCATGCAAATATGGCCACTTCTGCTAACTACTCAGGATATATACATTTCAGTGACGTAACATCTCACTATGTGCTTACATAACATTACATTGTCTGTTAACTGTACTCTCCAGCATACATGGGTTTATGTGTGTTCCAATGTTTATTATTCTGTGGAATACTACCTATATATGCAAGCTGTGGTTAAGGTATACTATGTAACATGTAAAACATCTCTGACTTTATTGGGATGTGAACCTTGACTGCACAGATATTATGGAAATGCTGTAGCCATTACACTATTGACAATAACATTCCTTCTGCCTATTTCCTATGTCCATGAATCCTATGTGTAAGCTTGGCTACACAACAGGTGGAGCCACCCACACCCAGTGAGCTTCTCGAAATACTGACATAACACATGAATTGAGAGATTATGCATTAACATCCTAACTACATTTGGCATAGCCCCTCACTGACACACTTCAGGGGAAACCTTGATGTGTGACTGGGCAACAGTATATACACCCCTGGGATCATGTGTCCCAGAAACATACAGCCAGGGTGTGGGGGAGCCACTCCAGTTTTATAGCTGCAAGAACTGTTGGGGAAATTTAATGCTGTTGCGTTGTCATGTTAACATGCCCTTTTGAGATCACTATGTGCCCCTATCACCCTACAGCACCCCAGTCTTCAACAGCTTCCAGCAACTCTGCCTAGAATGACTTCATTGTCTATGCTTGACAGAGGCTCAGTTACTTCACCAATGGTGCAGACAAAGACACCACAATGTAGCTATGCTTCTAAATGCCCTTGGGCAGAAAGCCTACTACCTATCTGTGAACATCTACAGAGCAGGCCATCTCCAACATCATATGTGATTATACAGAGTTTTCTGATCACAATATACAGTGTGAAATCACCATGTAGTCAGACAACAGTTAAGTACAGCAATAGCATACAGACTACTGATACATAATCACTCCAAAAGCCAATCTTGGAAGCTAGTGGACTTGTATAGGTTTCAGGCTTTGTATTGCTTACCAGTAGGTTACCTACAGGAAAGATGGGACACAAGCACAGATGGGAAACATGCCTGCAACAATGCCATACCGACTTGCCTGTGTTAACCTAAGGCTTTGGAATGCTGGGCAAGGCTATTGGCGTCCCCATGGTGCCATTTTTAGGCAGGTCTCAAAGGTGAATCTCACCTCCATGATCTGCACAATAGCGGAATCAATGAGGGTTAGGCTACTCAACACCAGGGGTAGTAGTCACAACATGCACGCACTCACAGCACCCCTCAGTATGGATAACATCTACATATGTTCTGTGACTGGGACCTGTATAAGACTCCTGTGAGCATGCTGGCATTACAAGACTACAACCCATAACACACATTCCAGGCACTGAACATGGACTGGCACAGACATGGAGGGGGTGTATCCATATTCATCAGGGATACCTACACCTCCAAGTTAGTGGGGCAGCATGATACCTCTGTGATCATCCATGTGCAGCTAACATCAGCCACGACTGCAATGCAAACTGTGAGCTGCTACAGATAACCCTCCATGACCCAGGAGCACCACTACAACTATCTGCAGACAGTGGTAAACATGACAGTCCTACCAGACACCCTGTTATTGGTCAATGTCGGCTACCCTACACTTAACTGGATAACCTACTCGAGTATTCACTTCCAGGCCCAGCACTTCCTGGGATTTATCACCTCATATGGCCTGTATCAGTTGGTAGATGGACTAACGAGAGGTGAAAACATACTAGAAGTGGTAATCACTGACATGTGCAACAGGTGCACTACAGCAGAGGTAAACTGGTCACTGTTTAGATCTGACTATGAACTATTCACTGATGATTTCTACTCCCAACCATCTCTCCCACCCAAGGAACACACAGTGAATACCTTTCCTACAGCTAAATTCACAGTACTAATGACAGAGGTGGGAGGGTTCACAGCCCTCACGCTCAGGGATGACACTGCTCAAGATACAGACAACATTACAAATGCACTCTATAAGCACCTACAAAGATGTATGGGTCATGCCATCAATGGTAAACCAGGATTCGCTACTCCTACACAAGGACACCAGTCTGCTGAACACCTGCATTATACAGGCTATACAACAGAATTAGGACAGTAGTCCAGAAAACAGCAAATCCCAAGACATGCAGACATCCATGACCAGTATTAGCAAGATACTTATGTTACTCGTGTAATCATCCAAGGGTGACATCCACAGGTAAATAGGTATGGATTCAGAATATGACCACAAAGGCCTCTTTGGCTATGTCAAGGATCTAAGCAGTAACACACAAATTTGCACTGTGCTGGTGCAATATTGCACTGAATATACTGACCCTACTGATATCACCAATACACTTGATGATACATTCAGAGCAAGCTTCACCCCCTACAGAGCCCACAACAATATCACAAATGTACAGTATCCCAGACATCTGAGACATACAGGTGGTAATGGCCCTTTCAAACGGCATAACAGAGCATCAATCAAGGCAGATGGTGTCCCAGACTGCATCCTGCAGGCACTACAAGACAAAGTGACTCCCCCCCCCTCGCCTAATATAGCAATTCAACATCAGCTTCTACACAGGCTACATGGCCATTCAATGGTGCATGGCAACAGCTATTCCACTCCACCAAGGTGGTGGCACAACTGACCATGGTAACTACTACTCCATAAGCCTAAGTAGCCTGATCTGCACGGCTATGGAGTGCATCCTCATGGCACTCATTAACATATACAATGGTAACCTCCAGACTCTTGACCCAACCCAGGTCTTCTTGATTGAGTGCAGACCATGCCTACTGAAACTGTTTGACATCTTACAGTCACCTAGACTTTAGGTGTGGGGTGTGGTAGTTCACACATACTACCTGGACCTCGCCAAGGGTTTTGACACCATTCCCCACTCAGGTATTATTTCTACACTCACCAACCAGTACATACACCCATACATCACAGGTTGGTTTGCCAACAGGCTTACACATAGAACCCACATGGTAAGCCTAGCAGCCTCCAGTCCAACTCTTGACCAGTCACAACTGGTATCGCACAGGACTCAGTCCTGGGACCCCTACTGTTTGTCATATACTTCTCAGAGGTACAGGCTAACACAGGTGGACTACAGCAGACCGTGTTTGGTGATTACTGCAGACTGGGAGCCATAACTGACAGTCCAGCTGTCACAGACGTCCTTCAAGGGGCCTCACATAGACCAACACAGGGTGTCAGAGTCATGGCCTCCAGCTAAAGGCCACATACTGCATGGTCATTCCATTTTGGTAAACTACACACACACATATTAACACATGAGTGGCAGACACTATAATTCAGATGATGTAATGGGTATTTGGGGACTACATTAGATAGTGATCTCTCCTTTGACAATCATATCTGCGAAGTAGTTAGGACATCCGTCTATGTAGGCCATCTGATTATGTAAGGGTTCGCATCTAAACAGACTGAGGTTATTGTGCCCCTTTACTCATCGCTCATCAATCCCATCATCGAGTATGGTAACCCATTTTGGATGTACACTTCCAACAGCTGGAAGAACCACGGACGTACCTCGCCAAGAGGGATAATTCCCTCAGACATGTGTCCTATGCTGCCAGACTGCATAAAATCTTGCATTACTCAGTGGCATTTCATTTACTCAGTGATGATATTTGCTGGCCAACAAAGCCGTGTCCACATCAGGCTTAATGGATATGCTCCACCTATGGGAATCCATGTCACAGTGAGCCACACACCGTAATGAGCTACACCTTGCCACAACCATAACTGGAAGATGCTGGAGTGACAGAATACTGTCACGGGTACAACCCATGCTTTGGAACTACATCCCTGATTACATTATACAGATCCTCTCACTAACACTCCAGGGAATCCATGCAGAGTGGGTGGGGAACAGTGGATACACCCCAGGGATCCCGCAATTGGCTTTGCTCCACAGAGGGATAGTTAGTTAATCAATGGGGTGGCAACAGCAGACACATTTTGGCTAGGCTTATGAATGGCCTTGGGCAGTTAGGCATGTACCTACCTATATACCTATGAACCTATATATACAATATCAACACATGCTGATGGCTTAATTTACTGTTCAGGTATTGACTTACCTTGTGCCAATGGCAGTTGTGTGTACAGTAGTTGAGGGCTGCCTATGTAGGATGCACACAGTAGACCACCTATACATGACAATTTACAGGTGGTCGTGTGTGTGTGTGTGTGTGTGCCATTAATGTTTACTGTGTGAGCAGGTGGTGAAGGGTGTCAGTCTGTAGGTGCCTACACTGTCAGTGTGTGTGCTATACATTCTCTCTTTGCCAAGGCATGGACATACTGGGCACACCTCCATCTGCCTACTGAGGCTGGCACAGGGTGTTCATGGTCTGAGTCCCACTGTGCCTGTGGGGCCCTTAGCAATGGTGGTGGGCTGTGAGGGCCTTCACCATTCTGTCCCTACTGCAGCTGTTTCTGCAGGATCATATTGTTAGCATGGCACATACTATGAAGATGTGGGCACACATGCCTGGAGAGTACTGCAAGGCTCCACTGGATATGTCCAAGCAATGGAACCGTGATTTCAGCATCCCAAACACACACTCTATGATGATTCTGGTTTTTGCGTGTGCCTCATTATGGTGTTCTTGCATGGGTGTGTGTGCATTTCTGATGGGAGTCATCATCCACGGTTCCAGTGCATAGCCAGCATCCCCCAACAGGTGGCCATATGGGATGCCCCCCTGGCAAATACCTGATACAGCTGTGAGGCATGCCAGATGTGGGAGTCGTGATAGCTTCCAGGGCTGCCAGCACACACATCCATGATAATGCCCTGGGCACTGCACAAGACCTGGCAGTTGCTGGAGGGGTATCCCTTGCAGTTTATGTAGCGCCTACCCTGCTCACAGGGTGGTGACTTGATGTGTATGTGCATGCAGTCTATTTCACCCAGTACCTCCGGGTAGTCTGCCACATGGTGGAAGAAATGCATATTGCTGGCCAACTCCTCCTGCATTTGGGGGAAGTATATGTGCTCATTGGCATGTGGTAACATGGCATCCAGGAACTGGTGGAGTACCCTGGATGCTGATGCCTGTGAGATCCCCGTGATATCCCCAGTTAGCCTTTGAAAGGTACCTGTGGCTAGTATTCTCAAGCTTACGCATACCTTCGTGTCCACTGGGATGGGTTCCCCTCTGTTATTTCTGGCTCTGAGGCATGGCCGGCACAGCTCGACAAGTTGCTGTATGGTGTCCCTGTCCACCC
This sequence comes from Protopterus annectens, assembly GCF_019279795.1. Taxonomy (NCBI): domain Eukaryota; kingdom Metazoa; phylum Chordata; order Ceratodontiformes; family Protopteridae; genus Protopterus; species Protopterus annectens. The sequence continues at coordinate 1,905,475,865 of NC_056739.1, read as the reverse complement.
TGTAATGCTCTACTATCTCCAGATCATGTAGCCCCTGGCAGGTTACCCTGGGTCTGAACACTCTTCTCCTCCTCCGGTGCCTGAGATGGTTGTCAGCATCATCCTCCAAACCACCTTCAGTCTCCAACACATGCTGGTGAATCAAAGCTATGGTGGCCCCTAACATGTACATATTAAAAGTTCCCTGTCTGTATACACCAATGGTGCAGAGTGTCTGGGAATACACAAGTGTGTGTGAGGTGCTTTCACACTTTATGCTATTGTGCTATGGATGCTGCTGGTGTAATTGGGTGTGTATGTGCAATTCCAGCTGCAGGGTATCTTAATTATGGGTTTTACAGCAGGTAATGCTATTGAGGGGCCTTTGGTGTTGAATTACACTTGGCTGCCATGATTCATCTATTGCTCTTTACTTCACTTTTCAACCCGATTCCCCTCCCATTGTCAGGCATGCATCCAGCTGCCGGATTTCTTGTTTTGTACTTTCACAACCCAGGATTGTGTAGCAAAATGTGTTATGTAGCTGATCTACTGCAAGTTTGCTTTGTTCTGCTGTGACAGTTCTCTTTTCTTTGCAGTACGGCACCTCCCCTTTCCTGTTCTGCAGGTAGCTGCTAGCAGCTTTGTTACCTGTTGTCAATGGCCCACTGTGGGTTCCTAGGTGTTAATTACTTATTTGTACTCCAATTACCATGTTTCAGCATTTCCTTATTTTCTTCCCGTATACTTCCTGTTTCAGCTGTGGTGCATGCCGCACGCAGCCTTTTACCGGGTTTTGAGCGGGTTTTCATCCACGTTCACATGCACATCTGGTTACCTTGTGTGCTTTCAGCTAAGCAAACCTATGGCTACTTCAACACACCCCTATCCTGTGGCTTTGCTTAGCAACAGGTAAACCGGATTAGCAATGCTCCAATGTGCTTACAGCTAAGGTGGTGCACCCCTCTTTTGATGTCATCTTTATCTCCAGGCCACACCTCAGTGTTGTACTGCTACACTGTGAGGTACATCCTTACGCCAGCAGGGATTTTGTGATTCAGTATTACTTGTCTCATTTGCATGGCATTGACTACTAATTCCTAGTTACCGCGCAGAACACTGTCACAGCCCCTTAGCAACCTTTGTGCCATGGTGTGGTGTAGCATGTGTGCCATTGACTATTATGGGGAATTCATGAAATGTGTTACATTGCAGTTTTATTACCTATAAATATATTTTCATTGTGATCCCATTTGTCCACCGATGCACTGCGATTTTGCTTTGCGTTAGTGTGACCATGACATTAAATATTCTTTTTTATGTGCTGCACATGTTTCTTTTATGCCTATGGCTATATATTTAGCCATTGGCATATATTAACAGCATAATACATGAGTTTGGTCCGCTGTCATGGCTCCAATTTTATGTTTGAAAAAATGTAAACCGTTTTTTCGGTTTACATTTCTGCATGCTTACACTACGCCTGCACCACTTCACGAATCGCTATATACCTTCATTTGCATGCTACACTGCTGCGCATGGGGTAATTAGCATACATGCACAGGGAACTGTGCAGCCATGGCGTACGCAGGTAGTGCACATAGAAACAGCTCGTACCTGAATCGCTCAGCGGCCATATTTGGTGTTAGATCGCCAACGCTATGCCTGTGCCTGGCGCAAGCGTCATGAATCCTGGGGTGAGTGTAACATTTGTGATACAAGAAAAGCTGATTATAAATGACTTGAGAAAAATGGAAATGTTCTTTTATAGTAGTATATACACATACAAACATGTCAAAAGGAAAAAAAAATGTTTGAAATAAAAAAATATGTGATAGTAAAAATGCCAATACTAATGCTTAGGAAATGTAACTGTAAGGTAAGAAAATAACTCAAGATGTAAGGGTGATAAAAGGAGTGATGTGATATAGAAACAAGAAGTTAGAAAAAGTTGAGATTGGATGTACAAAAGGGGAATTTTTAAAACAAAGATTATGTTATCTTTCAGGTAACATGAAGGCAGGAAATATCAGGTGGAGTAGAATGAGGACATTTTTAGTTAATAGAACAATGTGGGCTGTGTTTGTTGACAATGAAGAAAGCATAAAAGAAGGAAAAGGAATAAAATCCAAGACTTAGAGAGGCATGGAATGGTGAGTATCCAGTGTTTCAAAAAAAAGGAAAGATAAATTATTTTAATTATTTCATTTCTGCTTAAATATTTGAGTTGTACTTAGTGACTTGAGTTGTAATGCTACTTTTCTACTTTATTGCTGTGTTCCATCTGTGTGCATTTTTGAGTTTCTTTTGGGACATTAGTATTGCATTTTAATTAGTCATTGTGCTGTCCAAACATGTTTGTGCTAGCCATCATGTCACAGTGATCACTAAGCATATGACCTATATGCTGAAATATATGGCATGTATACTCCTTAGCACTGTTGTGCAGTGCTATGGTCACAGAGCTATGTACTTGCAGTGCAGTGCAATGCAATGCAGCATGCCTCGGGATTTGCAAGCATGTGTTGATGTGCACTGGGCTATTTTGCTCATCAAGTAAACCTGACTGAGTGGCCTTGCATACTTCAATGGCTGCTGAATGTAGGGCTGCAATGTGATAAGCCAGTACGATCAGGAATTTCCTGGTCTTCTTGTAAAATAAATTCAGGGATTGCCTGATGGGCAGTTATAATGGTGCTAGCAATAAAGTGGATGTTAAGCATGAGCTGAGTTGAAAGGTTACTGCTGGCACTGACAGATATAGTGACCTTCAGCAGCGCCATCTTAACCTGCTCCAACAAGGGGAGGGAGAAATTCAGTTTGAACTGCTGCACATGCATACTTAAGAGAACATGTTTTGTTTTTAAGCAGTGGAGGTGCAGCAGGTGGCTCTGATTGGGTGTCATAGATGATGAGAGTATCTCTCCTGACACAGGGTGTGTATGATGCCTGTGACAATCTACTTTGCAACTACAGTCATGTTTGGAGTGTGTGTGTGTGTGTGTGTGTGTGTGTGTGTGTGTGTGTGTGTGTGTGTGTGTGTGTGTGTGTGTGTGTGTGTGTGTGTGTGTGTGTGTGTGTGATAGAGATATTGGCAACTTTTACCCATCGTATTATCCTTCTGTAGACCTAGTTGTGGAACAGGAGAAGCTAAAGCCATGGTCACCTCAGTCTGTTCTAGTTGTGGCCTCTGGTGTTGAGTTACCAGTGGCTTCCAGGTCTACATCTCAGCAAGTGAGTGATGGTGCCCCTACTGAGTTGACTTGAAGGAATCACTGATGCCATGAATGTTGACCTCTCAGGAAATTTGACTGAAGAAGAATCTAGCTGTCTCCCAGTGCTAGCATCAGTGGCTGGTGACTGCCAAGGTGCACCTGCAACTGGATGCCTGCCTCAGCACTGTGGAGCACCTTCTTGCAATGTCTATTGAAGATGACTAATAGCAGGCCCCACTCACTGGGCTGCAAAGGGAGCAACAGGCCACTTACATGAGTGATGCCTGTGTTTGTTGTCCTATGGCTGGCCTGGCTTCCAACCACGATAGGCCTTCAGCCTATCACAATCCTGGTATTTTCCCTCATTGTTCATTGTTGAGCCCATCCTATTGCCATATGTACTGCCTCTGCATGTATGTCTGTGCCCATGCACTGTCTTCTTACCTTTGATGTATACACTTTCCCTTTCAGTCTGTGCTTGTGTGTCTATTTTCTATTGCATAACAAAGGACAACTTTTTCATAAAAAATACACTTCCATTCACCCTACCTTTCATAACATATAGTTCCCCAGCTGTGTTTTTCTTTGCTTACTGATCTCCAATTTACAACTTTTCAAACTCCAATTTCTTCCCCAAATAGATAAATAGATAGACAGATAGATATATAGATAGATATATAGATAGATAGATAGATAGATAGATAGATAGATGGATAGATAGATAGACAGATAGGTAAATAGACATATATGGGTCTATTTTATGCGAACAGCTTTTTAAAAAGTTAAAATTCATATGGTTGAAACCATATGATCAACCTTTTAACCTTTTAAAAGTCAAATTGTTTTAGTGAGATTGTGATACAGTGAAGATTGGGGAATGTGCCAATTTTCTCACTGTAGTGCAGTCTTGAAGTTAATATACATATGCTTAATAGGATGAGTGGGGTTGTCACTTTCAAAGTCAGTTGTATATATAAAATAATAGGGTTGTCACTTTACTGTGCATGCCCAGACTGATGTAGCAGTTGGATACTGTACTACTTTTCTTGTGTTGCTCTGGTGCTAGATGCAGCTATGCATTGCTGCATTGCACATTCATGCTTGCCTGTGATGTCTATCAGGTTGATCACACAAGCTACTCTAGTACTGTTTGTTCCGTTATTGCCAGGCCTCTATTTTAATATAATCCTTTTCCCATAACACAGGCACCAGTCATTGCCTCAGTCATGTGTGATTAATCGTATGCTTCTTTATGCAGTGATCCCCTTGAAAAATTTAAGGACTATGTAGCTACTCCTTTGTGTATGAATCCTGCCCAGTGTCTTTCAATGTCTGAGAATGAAATGAAAAAAAGAAGTGTAGTTTTACTGTTGATACCATGAATTGATAAAAGGATGCATGATTCACACCTCTTTCTCTAAAGGAGTTTATCAGAATTACAAAACACACGTTTCCTAAATGTGCAACATGCTTATTGATCTGTCATTTGAATGAAACAACACAAGGGTAGCACTTATGTTATCATTAACTTAGAACCTTAGCTAGGCTATCTGCTGCCCTGTTTTGCTGTACAAACTGACACCAAATCTCAAAGACTCAAAGTTGAGCACCAGGATAAAATCAATAAATAAATAAAACAAAATGTTTTTTTTTTGCATCTTAAATGTAAGAAGCAACTTGCTAGACTTATTACTACAGACTGCGCACTTCAGTGCTTCAGCCGTGACCACAAATGCAGTATTGACATTCCTATATAAAACTATGCCTTCCTTGTAGCTTCATAATTCTGTACTGTTACTGCAGTCTACACCATCAGCACATGATGATCATACTCTCTGAAAGATTGTGCCTCAGGCAGCTGCCCCTTTTGCCTCACCCCTGTTACAACTCTGCATTAATCTTTTGCATTGCTCTGCCTGTTATTCAGGAAGGATCATGCTATTATAACAAATCATATACGGAGATATGACTGAGTTAGTAACACTAAAAAGTGCAAAATAATTCTCTGTACCAGTGAGGCAAACAGTAAGTCATTTATCATCACATGTTCCCTGATGTCTATGAAGGTGTTTTTTGAAAGTAAATATTTTCTTATTATAAAAGATGATTCAAGTTATCATAAGGGATGCATTTCTTTACTATTTCTAGAACTCATCATTCTCTTCAAGCATTCTAATGCTGCTGTCATTTTGCATTTTAGTGTAATGCAGGGCTACCAAAAGCAATGTGTGGAAAACAATTAATTTTATTGAAAACGCATACTTTTTCTGTTTACATCGTCTTGCAATTAGTGCAGGGAATGATGGCTCTAAGTTATTAACAGGCTGTTTCCTGTACCCAAGGCACAGGTTTGATTCCTTTTACCTACTCTGGAATTCTGATGAAACAACTTAACCAGAAAATGCTGAGCTGCCCCTGAAAAGTGAAGTTTGCATACCTCTCAACCATTCCAGATTAGGTGGACTGCTCTGACTATAGTTTCGAATACTAATCTAATCTGGCCTTACCCATTTCCAGTTTCTTCACTTTCATTTGCATGACTGCAGAGACAACCAGATACAGAGATTTCCTGACGTTTGTCACAGTCAAAATGGAATCAAGCCTCCCTGCACCACCTTAGCAATGGATGCTAACCATAACCCTAACCCTGCCACGAGCCACTAACCCCTAATACTGCCACTACACAAGACATGCAAGGACACACAAACACTCACAAACACTTAAAAACACACAGTACCAGCACTACATCCATCCCCTTACCTATCCCTGACACTAACCCTAACTTTCAAACACACACACACACACACACACACACACACACACACACACACACACACACACAAACACTATCACCCCTTGCAAACACCACTCCCCTGTCTCAACAAAACTTACCACTGACATTTTGTCAATTCGGCTATACATATATTTGGCAGAATACACCACTCCTAGCATTTGTCAACCAAATGTATGCTCAACAAAATACAAGGGAACCGTGTGTGTGTGTGCATGTGTGTGTGTGTGTGTGTGTGTGTGTGTGTGTGTGTGTGTGTGTGTGTGTGTGTGTGTGTGTGTGTATGTGTGTATTACATATATTTTACTGATTGCATAGTGGTTAAATCACATGCAGTTGGCAAGAAATAGGTTGAGCATGTCTAATCAATTTTATCATATCACATATGCACCTCCTTCTGTTTCCAAGTTAGTTCTTGCTCTGGAGTTGGGCAAGCAGTGTGAGCATTGATGGATTATTCCTCCTGCAAGACCCATGTTAAGGCCCATCTCAAAGTTTTAATGGGTGGTGATCCAATGCATAGATTTCATAGATTTCATAAATATTCCAAGGCCATTGAGTATAAGATAATTTACTCTTTGCTAGTGCCCTCTCTCAGTGTACAACTACTTTATCCAAGATGGCCTTATCAGTCAACCATGGAGTACATTTCTGAATACTCATCCAGTTATCTATGTTATGTTTATAGGAACATAGTGAAATGAACTGCTTAAAATGCAGGGAAATTTATTGTAGGTGTTAGGGAGTGCTGGGTTATAAACCTGTTCCTCCTCCATGTTTTATTTATCTGATGGTGAAGATTTATGTCCCTGACTTACAGAGATATAGCAGACATAATGGGGAAAAAAGGTCCAAAAATAGGGACACTTTTTAAAATATTGTTCTTATAAACTTAGAAAGTTGCTATAATGACAGAATTTGTGTTAGAATGCATTTTCTGAAGGATAGGAAGTCTGAAACTCAGATGTGTGTCACTATTTAGTGACTTTAATCCTTAGATCACCCCAGTGATTTGTCAAAAAAAAGATAATTTTTATGAGGAACAGACCAAAAATATGAAGACAAAAATCTGGAAATTCTGCAAAAATCTGTACAGTTGAGAGGTATGAGATCCAGGATAAATGGGCCCCTAATGAAGTGGTAAGTAAGATAGAGATCTCATCTCAAAAGTTTATAAGATAGTGAATAAAAGAAAAGTGTGTTAGTGTTGTCGCCTCACAGTAAGACGCTGTCCAGTTCGACTCTCAGCTAGAACGTCTTCTGCATGGAGACATGCGTGAATGGGCATACCTTCGTTGAAGGTTGTGCATCAGGGCTGGCAACTCGGCATGTAAAAATCAACTGCCAATCATTAGCGGATCGGAGTTCCACTGTGGCGACCCCTAACTGGGAAAAGCCGAAAGACACAACAACTTCCAGACACTCTTGATAGTTCAGGGACTTTAGGCCTGTGATTGTATGTTTAGTGAGATGAATCTCAAAGGTAGAATTGCACTTTTTTATTTGGTTTGATTAATGCAGATCATAGGGGAGTAATTACTTCAGTTAGACCTTGCTAATATTCCTTTGACAATTAGCCATGAAAAATAAAAGAACTTCCTGAAAGCCATTGTTACATGATGCTTATGCTTAAAAAAGAGCAAATTATTATCCCAAATTCCTACATTCTTGCCTACTTTTACATTTCCTAGTCATGTGTTGTCTCTACAATATGATGAGTGAATGGGTTGTCTATAAAAGGGATGTCACTAAGCTTTTTAGCATCCAGGTTGAAACCATTTACAGAACACAGAGTGTACAAGGGAGACATCATTCTGAAGGCTTTGGGAAACAGACAGTGACTTAACAATAGCTTACAGTTTACAGTCATCTTCTAGCTTTGTGAGCCAGATCTCTTTGTTTTGTGCTTGGAGATCTAAGAAGTAAAGACCAAAAAGGAGGAGTTCCACCACCTGGCTCTAAAGGCACCACTGGTCATTTTCATACTTTCTGACAAGATGGCTGCAACTCACACAGCATGTGTTCTATCGTTCAACAAGTTTGCTATCTGTCTTACCACATATCGGTCATTTTTTTAAAGCATTTACTTTCTGTATCAAGATGATAAGCGATGGAGTCAAATGCCTTGTGCAGGTTAAAACATGCCCCATGTACCTCGTGGATACTGTCTGCAACCTCTGTATTCCTTTCAAAGAAATTTACCATATTTAATAGACAGGATCTAGCCTTCACTAAGCAAAACTTTGAGGGTCAAGCCTAGTAATATTTACATCCCAGTTTATGAAATGTTATATTTCATGGTTTTACAGATGAAGCTTTTAAGACTGACAGATCTTTAATTGCTTGGGATGGTTGTATGGTCAGTCCTATGGATGGACATCAGCACTATGGTGAATCACATATCTGAGATGAAACCAGTATATAAACTTAGTTTGAACAGTTTAAGGGGTGAATCTGCAAGGGGATGTTTAACATTATTAGTTACCATAACCAGGTATATTTTCAGGTCAACTGGAGAAAGTATTATGGGTTTTGTTTAGCATTACCTGTAATAGACCTTTAGACATAGTTGGATAGTAAGGGATTCAGAAATTTCAGGGTTTTAGACAGAAGTCGTAGGGGTAAAGTTGGCACTAAATTTGTTCTCAGTGAGATTGGCAATATATACTGGGTCAGACCTGGAAGCATTGTTATGAATAAGTCCAAAGCAATGTAGGGCATTGTCTCTTAATTTTGTAGCATAGCTAAAGAAGGGCTTCAATTATCATAGGTTTTGGAGGCCAGCCTAAGGTCATGTGCTACTTTATTTTTTCTTTAAGAAGATAAATGTTGCATCTGTTATATAACTTAAGGAGTTTTTTTGTTTGGCTGTAGAGTTTATTTATCAGACTGGACCAACAGGGTAGCTCAGTTTTAAATTCCCTATGATATTTCATTCTAGTAGGTCTGCTAGTTCTTTGCATTTTTTAAAGGTGTATAGAATTTCATAATGAAGTTTGCTGGTGTATCTGGTTAAAAGGTGATGCAGTTATGAGTCAGTTTTGATATTTAATTTAGAGTAAGATGTGATTGGCATGATTGCAGCCCTTAAATTCAATGGAGTTTGCTGTATAGGGCTTTTGTGAGTTTACAGTAGAAGGTCACAAGTTTAGGGTGAGACTTCACTGGGGAATGAGTTATTAAAGGTGCAGCGCAAGACATTGTCATGTCAGTGAGAATCAGGTCAGGAATGCTGTATTCCCTAGCAGGTTTTTTGAAAAACGGCTCAAGGAAGTTTTGCTTATAAAGTCTAGGAAGTTTTGGGCACATCCTGCATTGTAGATATAGTTGTCCCAATTTATTAAAGGATTGTTAAAGTAATTGAAAACAATGGAGTTTTTGAAAACAGGAAGATTGTTTAGAACACTGAGAAAACTGACACTATCATCAGGGGAAAAAAGGTATTCTGTAGAAAGACATTAATTAATAATTTAATCCCACCTACAGTGGTTTATGGTTCAATTATTTCAATTTGTAGATGCTTAGAGATCTGCCTGAATATGATATGTTCCTTGACAAATATGAAAACTCGACCACAGTTATTATCTGGTTTGAAGGTCTGAAGGAATGTCCTCTTCATTTAAACCAAGTCTCAATAACTATGAAATCAATTGAGTTTTCCAAATGCATGAGTGCATCAAGATTATACAGCATATTGTTTAGACGCCAGCCATTGAAAAGAGTCATCCTAATGCATTGAATCCTAAAGTGCCTTTTTTATATACTTTTTCACACAAATGCTGTAGCTTCTTCAGGTCTCCAGTCCTTTTTTGATCTGGCTTCTTTAACTAAGTAACTTACCAGCTAATGAAAGACAGCATTTGAAAGTGCAGCGAGTTATAAAAAAATGACACACTAAGATTGTTAACCTTGGAAGAGCTGCAGTAGAGAAATGTATCACTATTCATCAGTCATTAATCCTATTTTCATATTTGTGTTCATGATTTCATAACTGAGAGTCCTACATCTTATTGAGTGGTATAGTGTGATACGCCATGGTGAGAGATAGGGAATTTATTGTCAGTGTCAATTTATATCACACTGCAGCTGATATATTGATAGTTGTTAGTAACTAGAAAAAAGAAACAATGTTTCAATATGTATTTAACCCTTAAAAAAGTGGCTCAGAAACATTTGCATGTCATCAGGTGAAACCTTAGCTGTTAAAGAAAACTATCTTTGATTTTGCACTGTAAATTGTACATCTTTAGAAATATGCAGTATTACTTCTATTGCTAATTATACAATTAAGCATATGTTTTTATGTTTCTGTAAATGTCATAATAAACATGCATTCACAGAGGAATTTCTTGTTGGCCTGTGAAAGCTTATGTTTGGTTAACAAAAGTGTGATATCAATATACATCTAGGTAATACAGTTTCCAATATATTAAAATTTGTTTGTAAAGGTTTAGCAAAAAATATAACTTGAGTTTTGTGTATAGTATAATATATCGGGAGCACTACAGAATCCTGAAAGCCCAAAATCCTTTAGATCAAAATCCTGAGACCAAAATCCTGAAAGTTCAAAATACTGAAAACTCAAAATACTGAAAATACACACAATACCAACACTTATTATATTCCAGCACAACTACATACAGAAACAAATAAAACACAAACTATATTACTGTTCTCCAAGTATAGTGTACTGAAGTGCAGTCTTGGAGTTGATATATTTAAGTAGCAGGGGGTGTGGTGGGCTGGGGTTGCAGGGGTGCTTGCCCCCCTGCATGTAGTTGAAGGGTAATATGTTTCTGTATGTAGTTGTGCTGGAATACAATAAGTGTTGGAATAATTAAAAACAGAAAAAAGACGGAGGCAAACTGACACTGGTATGCTATCTTCTGTGCCAGCTCCCTAGCACTATAATGATGTAGTGTGATAATGTGATGCCAGCTCCTTAGCACTGTATTGATGTATTGTGAAAATGTGATGAAGTAATTACCATACATATGCAAAATACATCAATAAATCTGGAAACTGGCTATGCCCTCATGGTTAAACCACATCAACCACTGGTTAATCCTGAGATACCCACACCCAGACGTGGGTTATTGATAAATTATACCATTTATCGAAAGCATATGAATGCACACTGACTATTATCACTACGAAGAATACTTCTTATTGATAATATATCTATTTGTGCAGTTTTAATAATTTTTACAGTTAATAAAATAGTACTGTTTGTTTATCCTTTGCTTTGTAAGTTTATTTTTCAGAAAATGCTCAGAATGCAAGCTGTGTGTAGGCTGCTAGAGGTCTGACATTCCACACCACATACTGTAGGTGTTAATCAGCTAATGTTTGAGTTATGGAATGATATGTCAATTATTTTGGAATGTCCCTCAACTGTACTCTGCCTAAGAAAAGGCACTTAGGTCAACTGGTACCCTAGGCAAAAGGGCTCCATGGCACCCCCCACCACACTACCTGGTGCCCCCATCCTGGTCTAACTACATCAAATAAATACTAGAAAAGTGCCCCTGCTAGACCGGCGCCCTAGGCAGCTGCCTAGTTGGTCTATGCCTAAGGCCGGCTATGACTAGAGGACGGCAAAGGCTTTAGCAGTATGAAGACGTTTTGAAATGAGAGGTGCAAGCTATCCTTACCAGTGCAAGCTGGGCTGCATGGCATCTCACCCATAGTCATATATATTTTGAGTCCCCTTGCAAAACTCCAGATATTTAACCAATTATTAAAAAATTTATCTTTTCTTTGTATATATTTATCATTTAATGTAAAGAAAAGATTCCATTTAGGAGCATTCCCCTACTTGCATTTGTAACATGTATGGCAAGTTATAGCATATCTGTCAGAATGCCCCTGGGGGTTTTACATCTCATGTCATTCAGTCATGTGTGTACCACTAGAATATCATACTCGTATCTGTCAGGAGTTAAGGTCTTTAAATCCTTCTATTGTTAGAAATCTTGAAGCCTGAAAGGTAACTCACTGTAACCCTCTACTTGTCCAGCCTTGTAAGTGATGAGTCACTGTGCCTGACAATAAAGACATCTATCACTAAAACATTTTAGCAGCTGCTATGGTTGAGAGTGGTAGATCTGAAGGGTTTTTGCACAGGATGACTGTTTATGGTAGGTAAGCATGAGGTAGATGACTGCCTGATATTTGCTGTGTCTTCTCAGTACTAGAAGGCTTTGGGAACAATCTTTTTGCAACCTCTGCATAAGGATTGTGGTGGAGGTGTACAAAGTTCACAGATCAAGATTTTACATTTTATTTAGGTATTTGAAACTTTTCCTGATGGAATTATTAATTTTGAGAATAATATCATTATTTCTGAGTATAAGACAATTAGTACACTGTCTTAACAGACTTAGTGTTAAAAGGCTGATGACAGAGGGAAAACTAGGGGACCTACCTTCCATCTTTTCCATTTCTGAGGTATTTAGAATTAAAAAAGTCAGTGTAACAGAGGAGGTATGCAATTATGGTAGAATATACAAAATATACAGAAGGCTCTCCTCTGAATGGTAGTTTTGTCCCTGATGTCACAGATTACAAAAGTAAGATGGAAAAAGAGTGCTAATACTTCTATGCATTGCACTGAGCACAGGTCAGGCAGGAAGATAACTCAATATTTTGTAGTTCTCAGTTTGATCTTCTAGTGACCAATAGCATGGACAAATGAGATGAGACTGGGAGGAGCTTCCCAAGACAAATTTATATCAGAACCCACTAAGTGTAAAAAAGAAACATGGCTTGGCTGGGTGGGTAATCAGTACTCTGGATCTATGGAATGCATTGGGGGGGCAATAGTATTTAAATAGCTTAAAGGGACTGGCTAAATAAAATGATACTTGTGTGCTTTCTGGCAAGACATACCAATTGCAATTTACTGCCATATGTATGACAATTCTACAGTAATCATATAAGTAAAAAATATATTTTTATACGCATAATGACCATCTATGACTTATCCATGGAAGACAGAAACCATCTCAGTACCAGTTTTGTGAATTAATGAACTGTCAATGTAACAGGCAATCCACAACATACTTTATAACTGTCCCAATTATGCTGAATAGTTGCATACTTGAGCTGTTTGGTTAGTTTTTACATACCTACATCAACTTTATTACAAGCTGAGATAAGTACAAACTTGCAGTGTTATAAGATAGTACTGCATTTTATTTTTTCTGTCTTATTGTTTCATTGAATATTGTGTTAAAAATAAAACTGCATTTATCTGCTTATTTATTTGTTCACTGACAATTGTGAGCTCTCTCTCTGTCTGCAGTTAGTTTTCTCCATCTGCCCTCTCTGTTCTTGTTGTGGTATTAATCTTGATGGGTTTGGAACTGACGGCCCCTCCTGTAAATTTGTGTTTGAACACTCCACTCCTCCTGGGCCCAACTCATTTGTTCACTAAACCGAGTACAGTGAGATCATATTTTGACTTCAGACTGCCATTCCCTCCTACCATTCCCATCTGTTCAGCCCTATCCCAGCTCTATCCTAGTCTAGTCTCATTAGCTCAACCTGCCTAATATAGAGTGAACATGTAAATAAGCATATCCACTTAGGCCCTGAACTTGTCTGATTGAAGACTGCTGGAACATGGCTCAGTTCTAAGGTTTTTTACTGGTTAATTGGGTAATTTGTTTAAATCAGTTTTTTCTATTGTTATATATAAAAAATGCACGTTATCTGCTTTTACTGTATTTGTGTTTCTTCCTACTTTATTACCTTATTTACTTTTGCCTCTTCTTAAAAGTACTCAATTGTGTTTATTCTGCTGCATTTAGTACTGCTTGGTAGTAGCCTGATTAAATTGTAACTGTTATTCTAAGTCTTTTGGTTAAAGCACTTGGGCTTCAGACCAGTTGTTTTACATTAAGAAGGTTTGTGGTCTGCACTGTTGTGGCAGGACAGGTAACTTACATCCTTCTAAGTTGGGAATTGCTGATTGAAGGCTCAGTGCCTGTTATTCTAAAAGTGTATTAGTTCTGGTTTAAGCACTTCGGCTCCAGGACAGTTATTTTACATTAAGAAGGTTTGTGGTCTGCACTTTTGTGGGAGGAGAGGCTAGATTCTGCCCTCTTGAGTTGGGAATTTCTGGTTAAAGGCTTACTGTGCCTGCTTATTTTAACAGTTTTTTTTTATATTAGTGCACCTTGTCTGTTGTAGCATAAACTAGATTCAGGCCTGCTGAATCTATCTTTGTATAACTTGAGCACAAATCCAGGCCATCTTTTTTTGGAGAAGGTTCCCCTGCACCCTAGTGGCAGGAGAGTGCGGTTGGACCTTGTCAGATTGAAGACTGCTGGAACTGGGCTCAGTTTTGAGTTGTATTACTGGTTAATTGGGTAATTTGTTTAAATCAGTTTGCTTGTTTTCTATTGTTATAAAAAAATTGCACTTTATTCATCTGCTTTTACTGTAATTGTGTTTCTTCCCACTTTATTACCTTATTATGATTGTGCTTCTTCTTAAAAGTACTTAATTGTATTATTCTGCTGCAGTTATTACTGCTTGGTAGTAGCCTGATTAAATTGTAAATGTTATTCTAAGCCTTTTGGTTTAAGCTCTTGGGCTTTAGACCAGTTGTTTTACATTAAGAAGGTTTGTGGACTGCATTGTTGTGGCAAGACAGGTAGCCTACATCCTTCTAAGTTGGGAAATGTTGATTGAAGACTCAGTGTCTGTTATTCTAAAAGTACATTGCTCTGGTTTAAGCACTTGGGCTTCAGGCAAGTTAATTTACATTAAGAAGGTTTGTGGTCTGCACTCTTGTGGGAAGAGAGGCTAGATTCTGCCCTTCTGAGCTGGGAATTTCTGGTTAAAGACTTATTGTGCCTGCTTATTTGATCTGTTTCTTTCTGAAATTTGTCTGCCTTGTTTGCTGTAGCCCAGAAGTTAGTAGTTTATTGGCCATTTTGGGCTAATTTCTATATCTTTCATTTCCCTGCAATAAAAAATGCATTTTCGTGGTTTTGTGCGCTGGGCAGAACCAGTTAGCTAGGGTTAAACTATTCCCGGCTCCACAAAGTGTACTCTTCAATTTTTCCCTTGGAACTAGACAAACTTTCAACTTAAGCACTCAAACCATCCATTTCACAGCCCAGCACTTGCTCAAAAATCATAGCGACCTCTAATTAATCCTAGCACTAAACCCCCTATACAGTCCAGAAGGACAAGGCTCTCTATTCGCTCCAACCAGCCAATCAGTAAAACAGCTCACTTTACCTATTCAGGCATGTCCAAAGGGCAGTTGCAGGTGTACTCTCCAGTCCAACTGGTGAATCTGGTTATTTTGAGGCAATGTTACAACTGCCTCATGTACACAGTCAACCCTCTCCTCCTACCACCAAACACTAATATATGTGAGAGATGCAATTATACAGCCAAACTTGAGGCAAAACTCTCTCAACCCAAGACTGGAACTGACAATCAAGAGGAGAAGGAAAATACTTGCAACACACCACCAGTCTCACATATACCTACTAAACCAACACTGGCAAATAACACACATAAATACAAGAAAACATACTCGGAGACTCTAAATAAAAATCTGAAAAAGCAACAGAGACCTCCAAAGCAGACTCCCAAGCAACCTCCACACCCCATCACAAACCATGAAACACATACTTCACATAATCAGTGTGCCATGCAATCACAGCCCTTAAGACAAAATAACATACCCAACAAACTAGTAATAGGTATCTCTATAGTCAGGCATATTGATGTCCCACTAACTAGGCTGGACAAGGAGAAGGTTACAGTTAGCTGCCTGTCAGGCACCGGGATCCGCCATATAACACAAGCACTTAGGTCACTTCAGAACAAGTACAAATATGACTCTGTCATTGTCCATGCTGGTGTGAATGACCTGAGATGTACCTCCCTGGACTACATGAAAAGAGACATGGAAGAGGTCTCTGATCATGTAGCCCAGGCCTGTATTCCCCTGACCCTGAGTAGCATCCTGCCCTCACCAAGAATGATGCCACAGTATAAAGAAAAAAATGATCAATTTCAACAACTGGCTAAGTTTCTGGTGCCATTCAAAGGGGATCCAGTATCTGTCCACCTGGGATGACATGCTCAACAAGCCATGTTGCTTTGCTAGAGATGGCTTGCACCTGTCACCCTTAGGCTTTCGAATACTGGCCAAGGCTTTTGCTGCCCCCATAGTGCCTTTTTTAGGCAAGGATCAAAAGACAAACCCACCACCGTAAATAGCACAAGTAACCAAAAACTGATGGTAATGCTACTCAATGCCAAAAGTCTAAACCTCAAAATGCATGCACTCAAGGCACTCCTCAGTATGGAAAACATTGATATCTGTGCAGTAACAGAAACCTGGCTTAAGGATCCAGAGAGCACCCCAGCACTACCAGGCTATAACCTCATACCATACTTTTTGACCACAGAACTCAGACCAAAACACAAAAGGCAGGGGTGTATCCATAATCATCAAGGATACCCACACCTCCAGGTTAGTGGCACAGCACAATGCCTCAGAAATCATCCATGTGCAACTAACAATGGGCAAAACTGCAATTCAAATTGTAGCTTGCTACAGATCACCCACCATGACCCAGGACCCCCATTCAGCATTTCTGGAGACACTGGAAAATATGAAGGTCCTACCAAACACCCTAATATTGGGTGATTTCAATTACCCAAACATTAACTGGCACAACTACTCAAGTACTAACTCCCTTGCCCAACATTTCCTATAATTTATAAACTTGAATGCCCTGGATCAACTGGTCAACACCCCCCACCAGAGGTGACAACATATTGGACCTGGTTATCACCAACATGGGCGATCAGTATTCTACACCAGAGGTCAAACCCTCGCTGGTTAGATCAGACCATAGACTAATTACTCTGGATACCCACATTCCGCCCCCACCCCCAGTCAAGGAAACCACCATGAAAAAGTTTTCAAAAGCAAACTTCACGTTACTGAAGACCGAGGTGGAAAGGTTCACAGCCCCCATGCTAAAGGACAACACTGTCAAAGCTGCTGAATCCCTTACAAAGGCACTCTGTGAGCACCTACAAGAATGCATGGATCATGCTATCCAAAGCAAAACCAAGACTCACTCCTCCAAGAAAAGGAAACCAGTCTGGTGGACCCCTGCCATAAATAAGCTATACAACAGAAGGAGGAAACTAGTACAGAAAAGAGTAAAATCCCAAGAGGGAAAGACATCCCTGATCAGTATCAACAAGAAACTACGATCCCTCATAAAATGATCCAAGGCAGTCTTTGAAAGAAAAATTTCCAAGGACTCCAAAGATAACCACAAAGTGGTCTTTAGCTATGTCAAGAACCTAAGTGGAAATGCTCAGATCTGCTCTGGGTTAGTGCAGAATGGCACAAAATACATTGAACTGACTGATATAGTCAACATTCTGGCAGACAGGTTTCATGCAAACTTCACCCCCCTCTCACCCCCCAAAAGGGCCCATAACCATACCAGAAGAGTGTAGAGCCCCGGTAATCACTGATACACAGGTTAAACAGTCCTATTCAAAGCCAAAAACACAGCTTCAATGGGACCGGACGGTGTCCCAGGCTGTGTCTTACACGAGTTCCAAAATGAACTAACCCCTCACCTAACAATTCAAACTCAGCCTCTCTACAGGCTATGTACCCATAGTGTGGTGCACAGCAACAGTTATCCTGCTCCACAAAGGTGGAGCCACAAAGGACCCCATGAACTATTGCCCTATAAGCCTGACTAGCCTGGTCTGCAAGGCTATGGAGTGCATCATAATGAAACTCATTAACAGAGATATTGGGAAGCTCAAACATTGGACCCTACCCAGTTTGGCTTTGTTAAGGGCAGATCATGCCTCCTAAATCTGGTGGACTTCTTTGAGACAGTCACCAAGGCTTTAGATGAGGGAAAGGAGGTCTACACAGCCTACCTCAACCTCACAAAGGCTTTTGACACCATTCCCCATTCTGGTATTATAGAAAAGATCACCAGCCTGAACATAAACCCGTACATCATGAGATGGGTTGCCAATTGTCTCATGGATAGAACCCACACAGTGAGAGTTGCAGGCTCTAGGTCCAACTCTAATCTGGTTACAAGTGGCATCCCCCAGGGCTCAGTCCTGGTTCCCCTTCTATTCGGTATATACTTCTCAGAGGTACAGGCAAGCACAGGAGTACTGTGGCTGAAAAAGTTCGCAGATGACTGCAAACTGGGGGCCATAATTGACTCTCTGGCTGATACAGACAGACATTCTCCAGAAGGGTCTCACTGAGATGGATATCTGGTGTCAAAATCATGGCCTCAAGCTAAATGCCAAAAAGTGCATAGTCATCCCCTTTGGAAAAAACAAAGTACTCACAAACTACCACATACGTGGTAGTCCCGTAAATACAGAAAATGTAATAAGGGATCTGGGGACCCAAGTAGATAGTAATCTCTTCTTTGATAATCATATTGACAAGGTGGTTAGAAAATCCTTCTGTGTGGCCCACCTAATCACAAAAAGGTTAGCATGTAGAACAAAAGAGATCATTGTGCCCCTCTACTCATCACTCATCAGACCCATCATAGAGTGCAACGCCCCATTTGGGATGTACCTTACAAGACACCTGCAACAGCTGGAAAGACCACAGAAGTACCTCACCAAGAAGATTACTGACCTCAAACAGATGTCCTATGCAGCCCGATTGAAGAAACTCCAGCTGTACTTGGTCGCATACCGCTTTCTCAGCGGTGATCTCTGCCTGACATACAAGGCCATGCCCAACCCAGAATTGATGGACATGCCCCTCCTAAAAAAACAAATCCCCAAGAGCCACATGCTCTTGGGATCTAAACTTCAACACAATGATAAATAGGACTTGCTGGAGGGTTATATTCCTGTCCCAGAGACTCCCATGGTTTGGAACAGGATTCCAATCTACATTAGGCAGAGCCCCTCACTAACACTCTTCAAGAGAAACCTTGACGAGTGCCTGGGAAACAGAATATTTACCCCGGGATCACTGCAGTGGCTCTGCTGGACAGAAGCACAGGGAACTAATGGCTCTGCTGGACAGAGGCACAGGGAACTAATCTAAGAGAGTGGCGAAAGCCAACACATTCTGGCTAGGCTTATAGATGCCCTCGGGCAGACAGCCTAGTACTTACCTATGAACCTATGAACCTATAAATCAGAGGGAACAATGTCCCAAGTATGTTCTTCTATTGGCAGTACTTACTATTACAACAGATAATGATTATATAATTAAAGCAAAAAAAAAAAAAAAAAAAGAGACAATTATATATATATATATATATATATATATATATATATATATAAAATATAATATTACATATCTATCTATCTATATATATATATATATATATATATATACATATATATATATATATGTGTGTGTGTGTGTGTGTGTATGTATGTATATAAAATGTTTGCCCAAAAAAGGACTTCAATGTGCCCTTACAGTTATTAAACCTAATCTGCAGAAAATTTCAGTCTAGTAAAACATCACATATTTATTTATTTAGTTGTATCTATTTACCAGGAAAGTCTGACTTTGGATGTGAGCTTCTTTTCCCAAGAAGTCAAGAGAGAAAAATTGCAGAGTTATAATAATACATGAAAAAGTATCATAAATACAAAAAAATAAAATATCACAAAAAAAAAACAGAATCATAAAAAGTTAATAAATCAGTAAAACTTCTTAATGTAAGTTATACATTTTGATCATATTTACTTATTGAGCAAAAAGGAATAATATCAAAGGGGAACATCATAATATAAAGGTGAAACCAGTTTCTAAAGTATGTTAGTAATGTTGTAAGTATTCCTGTTAGAAAATGTATTTTAAGTGACTATAATTAATGCTAGCAGAATTGGAGTTAATGAGTAGAGGAATAGCTGCTGTTTGATATAATTCTTTATAAAATATGTTTATATACAATTTATTTACACAGGAGACTATTTTGATTATCTTTATAGGCTAGCATCAGGATAACTGATGATGTAAGAGAGGGAAGGTAAATGTTAAATGTGTTAAGAAGCTAGTCTGAGAAGCACAAATCTCAAGGGTTATTAGGAGATTTGCAAGAAAACTAAATGCACAACAGCAAGATATTTTGTTAGTTAACATGAAGGTACTCTGAACAGCGTCTGCTTCCAAAAGGCCATTCTCTACCTGCAGTGGAAGCCAGAAACTAACCAAGCAATGTCACTGGAGAGTGCCTGTTGTAACAGTAAACAAGGCAGTTGCTGTACATCACTACACCGATGTTTTCTATAAATAAGACATTTTCAGGAGTATGTAACATAAACAGTAGTATAAATGATAATTGGAAGAAGACTGCACTAACAACCAGGTAAATACAACAATAAATTAAGGTATAATCTTTATTTGTACATGATGTTTAATTTTAAATGAACAAGATCACTAGATACTGAAATTTTTTATTCAGACATTCCCCAGGACTCATGAAGCTCGGCGCAAGGACGGTTTTAGTCTTACAGATGGTGCAGCAGTGCCATATGAATATTTATGAGGGTGCGCTGCCCCACCCTTGACGTGTACAGGAAACGTGTGCGAGTGCAGGGGGCATGTTTAAGTGCTCTACAGAGATGTAAACATGCCCCCACAGTTGCATAACCTACTATGCTTACTATTAGAGCCCGCCTCTAATAGTAAGCAATTAAGTCAGTGTCCGTGGATACTGAAATGTATGCTAAGCATACAAGAGTGTCCACGAACACTGAAATAAAATCAAAGTAGTAAACACACAAGCATGTAGTCCCAATTTTACATTTGTATTGCTTCATTATTGAAAGTGTAAGCGAAGTGCAGTGTGTTTGCGCATTGCCGCCCCATCCAAATTGAAAAGAACATGCAGAGTCAACGTTAATGTCAATAGTGTGGTGGTTAGAGCATTCGCCTAACGAACAGATATTCATGGTTCAAGTCCCAATATAGCACTATCATTCTCCATGTGGAATGTGTATATGAAAATATTTATACATCGTTTTGCTGTATAACCTACATAATAACATGTAAATGTGAACTGGAGTACCGCATGAAATATTTAACTAATGTCATTCAATCAAAGTGGTAGAGTCATAATAAATAAGGCACTAGTAAGCAGGTGTAAGCACAAATAAGCAGTAGTAAACATATATAAGTACCAGTAAGCAAGTCTGAGTGCATTTGCACGGGTGTAAGCAGTGTCCAGCATAGGAAATGTATATAATTATGTAGATGTATGTGCATGTGTATGCACAGATATATAATATATAAATATATCTATATAAATATATATATATATATCTATGAAGAATGAACATTGTGACAATAAATCATACAAAAAGAATGAGAAGGGAATCAACAGCAACTTCAGTATTATTTAGTGCTGTCAGCGTATGTCATACCCAGCTGGGCAGGGGTGAGCAAAGCACTGCTACTCACACCACAGGCAGGATAATACCAGTGGGAGTAACACTGTCGATCTGCTAAGTCTACTTTACAAACAATCACAGAGTAGTCACTGGTGGAACTACCCAAAAATTGCTAGGATGGTTAGACCTCTGACCATTACACAAGCAAGGGCAGGTATGTTCAAGGACTAAATGGTGGGAGAGCCTGATCATGCATGGGTTGGGACAACATACATGTAGGGTCCCTAACGCTGGGGAGAGGGCAATGTTTGGAGGTGTGTCATGGCTTTGATAGCAACCAGAGAGTGGATGGTTTGCGTGTATGTTGAACTCGGGTGGGGTGGAGGAACCATGGGTATGAAATTATGGATCCAGGCGTGTCAGGGTTGGATGGCCTGGTTCTAACTGGACCACCTCGTGGAGGTCAGCAAGTTCATTATAAGTATATGTGCATACACACGTGCATAGATGTATGCATGTGTGTATATATGCATACACACATGCATTCATCTATATGTAGAAATACATTCCCTGTAACAGATTCATTCCTTTTGCAGACATAAACAACATGAAAGTGCCCCTACAAACCTCGACAGTAGATAGAATAATAGGTTGTGCATAAGAGGGAAGGGACGAATCTGCAAAAATGCAGAAGTGTGTACATTGTCCAAAGTCAGTGCTGTTCTCAAAAAATCAAATGTGAAGACTTTCTCACACATGGAATCATTCCTGTGATCTGCCTGCTATGGCAATGCCAATCACTAAACCAGTCCTATTTGTAATATAATTTCGCCTAACTCATACATTATTAGCTCTCATGTGTAACGTGTGTGTTACCACATTGTCATAGTTATTAATTTATTGCAGTGTCATGTTAACGGGAGTAATGATGTAATGAAGTATAGAGTCTAATCTTGAAATAAAGACATGTGTGTCCCAGGTGGGACAACCCAAAAATTGTGAATAGAGTCCTATTGGTCACTCATTTCACCAATGTGTGTGGACTAAACTTTTGGGATGTCTGAGGAAACGTGGAGTGAGTCAACCCATGGGATGAGTCTACAGGAGTAGGGAGTGGCCAATGTGTAGTGGTGTGGATACACCGTGTATCCAACTGGAGAATGGATGACTGCTGTGTCAGTGAAGTGTTGGCGTGGGTGTTTGGGGAACTAGGATCCATGGGTATATGGGTATATATGCAAATGAAGCAGAACAGCAATAGTGTAGTGGTTAGAGCATCCGCCTAACGAACAGACATTCCTGTTCCGAATCCCACTGCAGCACATACCAGTTTCCATTGGTAATCTGTATATGAACATATTTTGACATCTGTCTGCTGTATAACCTGCATAATAACAATTAAAAGTGAAAAAAACAAAGAAATCCAAATGGATAAACTACCACTCAACACTTAAAATAAGAAAAAAATAATAAAACAGCCACCAAGGACTAAATGTAGGTCTTCACTATTTTGATAAAACACAGAACCAAATAACTAAGCACTTTCACCAGGCATAAACTGCTGCCGGTTTATGCCTGGTGAAAGCGCTTAGTTATTTGGTTCTGTGTTTTATTAAAATAGTGAAGACCTACGTTTAGTCCTTGTTGGCTGTTTTATTATTTATGTCTTATTGTAACAATTAAAAGTGAACTGGAGTGAAGTGTCAGTCATAACGAATAAGGCACTAGTAAGCAGGTTTAAGCATAAATAAGCAGTAGTAAGTATATATAAGCACCAGTAAACGTGTTTAAGTGCGTTTGCATGGGGGTATGCATTGCCTTACAGACATAAATATATATATAGTTGCAGACATATATATATATATATCTGTGTGTGTGTGTGTGTGTGTGTGTGTGTGTGTGTGTGTGTGTGTGTGTGTGTGTGTGTGTGTGTGTGTGTGTGCGTAGATATATGCAGATATACAGCTATGATAGGAAACAGCACACAAGAATGACATATGTTCACAGGCTATGCGAATGGGAAGTGAGGGGCCCAAGCAAGAAACATGTAACATGTAGCATGACCCCCCCCCCCTCCAGCCGGACAGAGGAAACATACACACAAACCCACAAACGATGTAAATACCACAGGCAGGGTACAACTGGGGGGGGGCAGAGTGCACCCATGAAATCTAATCTTGGAATAGACAGGAGCATCCCTTGCAGGACACCCCAAAAATTGACATATAGCCAAAGGAAGCTGATACAATGACCATTCTGCCTGGGGTGTGTACATACTCGGAATACAAGGGTGGGAAAGCCTGATGACCCATGGGTCGAGACAACGTATGACATGGATCCCGTGAGGTGGAGAGTGGGCAGTGTGTAGTGGTGTGTTCAGACCTGACCTGCACCCAGAGTAAGGATGGGTGGAGTAGAGGAGGTGGGGGTGGGGGAACTATGGGTAGCTAGTTATGGGTCTAGGTTTGCAGGTGTTGGCTGATGTGGGTCTATATGGACAGCCCGGGATGTGAGCAAAAGTGTTCATTGGGCAGAGGCATCGCCCAATGAGCAGACACACCCACTAAGAGTCCAACTGCAGCAAAGTCTAATCTACATTGCATAGAACGGAATAACCAGATGTAGATGTATATATGTAGAGGAATGTGTGTGCATATCTACCATACCTCTCAACCAATCAGGGATAAATTTCAACAGAATCAGGGACAAAGCCAGAAAAAATCAGGGACATTCAGGGACACTTTTAAAATATTTGTGCAATTAACTTGAGACATTCACAGAATCACAGCATATGAATAATGTACATTTTGTGAGGTAAAAGAAATCTACAACTCTTAATTATTGCCATTATTCATTAAGTTTAATTCACCAACTTTCCTCCAAAAGTCACCAGTTTTAGGAGGGATTAAGTGGGACAGAGCTAAAATTTGAGTCAGAATCAGGGACGACTCTGAAAATCAGGGACAGTTGAGAGGTCTGATATCTACCCATAGTGACATGGAGATATACCTCTCCCTCTCCATAGTACAAATGTATACATACAGAGACAGAATACATATACATACCCACGTATAGCTATATACTTATGCAGACACCTATACACCCAAATGTTGTTAGATATACATATACAGCAATATATAAATATATACATGTATGCATTCATATACAGATATATCTGTATATAGTAATGTAGATATATATATATATATATATATATATATATATATATATATATATATATGTATATATATATATATATATATATATATATATATATATATATATATATATATATATATATATATATATATATATATATATATATATATATATACATATATATGTGTGTGTGTGTGTGTGTGTGTGTGTGTTTGAAAATATACACATGTAAATAGCTAGGATATGACACAGCAATTACGAATTACATATGTTCACAGGCCGTGCAAATGGGGGTAAGGGGTCCAATCAACAAACGTGTTACATGTAGCATCAACCACCACCACCTAGACAGGTGAAACATACAAACACACAATACAAATAAACACACCACTGCTTCCCAGACCACAGGCAGTATACTACCAGTGGGAGAGACCTGCCAGGTCTAATCTTGAAACAAAGACATCAATGTCCCTTTTGGGACACCCCAAAAATGATTGATCATCGGAGTCAGTCCCTGTAATGATTCATCAAACCAGGCTGTAGACGTACACGGACCAGTAGGTTGTGCAAGCCTGATAACCCATCAGTCGGCACAACGTATGCATGGGTCCTGACACGTGGAGAGTGGGCAGTGTGTAGTGGTGTGGTTAGACCCCACCTGTACCCACAGTAAGTATGAGTGCTGTAGAGGAGGGGCAGTTGGGGGAACTATGGGTATGCAATTATGGGCCTAGGCGTACAGGTGTTGGCTGGCACAGTTGTATTAGGACCGCCCCGGGGATGTAAGTAATATTCCGAAATGAGCAGAGCTTACCCCCATACCTCTCAACTCCTAAGAGTAAAACCACTGGACAGAACATAAACCATTGGGGAAACAAATAGGGACAGAAAGCACATATTCCTCTTACAACCTTTGAAAGCTGATAGAATAATAGGTATGCATTAGCATGGCTCGGCTGAAGGATGTGGGGTACTAAACCCAATTACTTGTCTGTATTTAATGGTGTCATTTCCTAGGTATTTGCCAGACAGGTGCAGATTGTAAGAGGAACACATCAATAGTATGAAGCAAACTCTGTACAGGCCGCGGATTATGTACAGTAGACCAGCATGCTTACGCCTATTGGACAGCCATTCCCGATATGGGTCCCACTGCAGCACAGTCCAGTTTAAATGGTTAAGAATGGTATGACTATATGTGTCGTTGCATAACCCACTACACTACATATATGAACACATGGTTGCAACACCCCACTGTAGGCATGTAAGCCAATGTAATAGGCATCACACGGTATTATTGTAGTCCTCACCCCCACCCAGGGGTGTGAGTGTCAGATGCAAACACCAAATGCAGTGCATTTGCAAGTGCGGGAGCAAGCAGGTGTAAGCCTGCTTGGCCGCTGGTATGCGAGTATCACACTGGTGAAGCAATGCAGAGGCTAACTGTGTGTAAGAAACTGTAACCGGAGGTTAGCATTTCTTAGCTCCACGCAAACCCACGCACACCCGCTCACAGCTGCTTTAAAGTGCCTTAATCACTCTGTACCCAACAGCTCGTGTTCTGGCCAGCAACAAAATAAACAGCCTCTGCAAGGCTAGACCTCAGGACCCTGTACATCACAGTCACAGTAGTTCACCACTATGCCATGATAACGATGTTTATAAAGGAGGTATCATCAAACTAATCCTCACCACAGGGAAATCAAATCAAACACGTGAACTGAATCTATGCACAGTGTAATGTTCTATAACCTGCCACAGACCAAAAATATGTGAATTGGAGTACTGCAGTAAACATAGAGTTGAGGTGTCATTGTAATAAAGTTATGAAGTCCCCAGGACCCTATACAATATATGTACACATGAATGATGGATACCAGACACATATATAACCTGTAATGAATAAGACATAGCTTAGCCTTTTCAAAATCGGCCAATTATGGAAAAGTCTGGGAATCTTGCCATACTTAAACCAAAGAGGTGGGAATACAGCTCATAACTGGTTGTAGCATCCCCCTGCAGACAGAATGGCTGGATTGGGAGAAGGCACTCGCTTTAGAGCGCAGTGCTGGGGCATCCAGGAGTCCAGATTCATGGTATGGCTCCTGGTAAAGCACCATAACAGGAGACTACTGCAGGGCCAGTACCAGGGCTCTCAGTACAAAACAGATGCCTGGGACAGTCTCGCCCGTGACCTCACTAGTGCCACAGGTATCCCCCAGACTGGTGAGCAGGTCAGGCACCCCCATGCAGACCTGAAGCGGCAGAGGGGGGATGTCCTGGAACAGTGGATCCAGGAAGCAAGACAGATGCAGAATGCCCCAGAACTGTGTAAGTACTCCTTCCACTACGTAGTTAATAATTGCCTAGCTTGTGTATACTATGGATAGGTATGGCTAAATATCACTGTACTTCTCTGACAGCTGCAGATGAGCATGCTGAGAACCAGCAAACCTATGATGCTAGGCTGCAAAGGATGCATTGTGAGGCAGGTTAGTAAATAGCCTGCATGTACTGTCATAACAAATAAATGTAAGAGTCTCAGAAAATGTTGTACCAGTATACAGATTTGTGTAATATGCTGCGAATAAAGGTGTAACCCCTGCATTGCTTCTGTTTACTCTGTAGTCATATGTTGTTGCACTGTTGCAGTTATTAAATAGTACTGTTGTAGTTAGCAGTGTTTCCCACACTCTGGTATGCAGATAAAATGTGTATGAAGTGCTGTATAACAATGTTGGAATTGCAAACAGGTCAGTCATATTAGACTAAATACATTGCAAAGCCTCACAACAATTGCCTGATAGCATAGTGTACAGTGATCTTAACTGTAATGCTTTTGTCACACACAGCAGGGCTTTGTATCCCAGGAGCGCCAGTGAGTTGTATGCATAATCATTCCACACAACTGCACACAGTTTGTTAGAATGTTCAGAGAAAAAGCTGTATGCATATATGCACTTAACAACTGCACAGATTATGCCAGAATGCTCAAATAGAAAGTGGTATGCATATGCATAACACTCAACTGTTCCAATCTGCCCAGTAAACTGTTCCAATCTGCCCACTATGTCCTGATAAATGGCCCACATCACCTGCCTTTTGCCCTGTTCCCCTGACAAATTAGTGTGATGATCCAAGAAATGTAGACAGCTGTAAATGACATATAACTGATAATCAGATTTGTACATAGTCAAAGAATGTACATGCAAACATATCTGTCATCCCAGCATCTCACCCAAAGTGTATGACTGCAGTCAGCAGTCTCAAAACATGTTGCATTACACCTGTATCTTGTCAAGTCTGTATGTAAGACACAGGTCCCATACATACTAATCTACAAACATAGACCAGACAGGAGGAGAAGGTAACCACACACACAGCAAACCCAGTCCCACATAGACCTACCACAACTGTAAACCAAACACATAATAACACAAAGACATACTCGGAGGCTCTAACAAAAAACTTACCAAAACAACAGAGGCTCCCAAAGCAGACACCCAAAAATCCACCACCTCAAAACATAACACATGCAACACATACTTCAATAAATCAGTGTGTCAGACAATCACAGCCCTTAAGGCCAAGCACCATGCCTGATACACTAGTAATAGGTGACTCTATAGTCAGAGACACTGACGCTCCACTTACCAGGCTGAACAAGGAGAAGGTAACGGTGAGCTGCCTATCGGGAGCTAGGATCCGCCACATAACACACGCACTCAGGTCACTCCAAAGCAAGTACAAATATGACTCCATCATTGCCCATGCCGGCTTGAATGACCTGAGACGTACCTCCCTGGACTACATGAAAAGAGACATAGAGGAGCTCTCTGATTATGTAGCCCAGGCTGGTATGACCCTGACCCTGAGCAGCATCTTGCCCTCACCAAGAATGATGCCACAATACAAAGACAAGATGATCAGCTTTAATAATTGGCTCAATTACTGGTGTCATTCTAGGGAGATCCAATGTCTGTCTGCTTGGGATGACATGCTGGACAAGCCACGCTGCTTTGCAAGGGACGGCTTGAATCTGTCACCACTGGGCTTCCGGATATTGGCTAAGGCTCTTGCCACCCCCATAGTGCCTTTTTTAGGCAAGGCTCAAAAGACAAACCCACCTCCTTAGAAAACAAGAATGGAAAAAATTAAGGGTAATGCTGCTCAACGCCAGAAGTCTAAATCTCAAGATGCAGGCTGTCGAAGCACTCCTCAGTATGGAGAACATCGATGTCTGTGCAGTAACTGAAACCTGGTTCAAGGCTCCTGAGAGCACCCCAGCGCTACCAGGTAATACCTCGTATCATGCTTTTCGGCCCAAAAGCTCGGGCCAAACCAAAAAGGGAGGGGGAGTGTCCATATTCATCAAGGACACCCACACCTCCAGGTTAGTGGCAACACATTAAGCATCAGAGACCATCCAGGTGCAACTAACCGTAGGCAAAACTGCTATACAACTGGTAGCATGTTACAGACCACCCTCCCAATCTCAGGAACCCCATTCAGCCTTCCTGAAGACATTGGAGGATATGAATGTCTCACCAAACACCATCATATTGGGAGACTTCAACTACCCTAACATAGACTGGGTGCATTATTCTAGCACAAACACCCTAGCCCAAAGGTTCCTGGAATTCATAAATTCAAATGCAGTGGAACAGCTAGTCACCACTCCCACAAGGGGAGATAATATACTAGACCTGATCATCACAAACATGGGGACAAAGTGCGCCACACTGGAAGTATACCCCTCACTAGTGAGATCTGACCACAAACTAATCACCTTGGATATACATATCCCACCTCCACCCCCAACACAAAAGACTACAGTGAAAAACTTCTCAAAAGCCGACTTTACACTTCTTAAGACTGAGATGGTATCCTTTAAGCCCACTGGGCCAGTGGAAACCACATCCCACAGTGCTGAATCCTTCACAAATGCTTTCTACGGACATCTCCTAGAATGCATGGATCATGCAATCCCAAATAAAACCAAGACCCTCTCCACCAAGGGCAGGCGTCCTGTCTGGTGGACCCCAGCCATAAACAAATTGTATAACAAAATAAGGAAGCTACTGCACGACAGAGCAAAATCCCATAAAGAGAAGGCATCTCTGATCAGCACTAGTAGAAAGCTACATTCTCTCATAAACACATCCAAGGCCAACTTTGAGAGAAAAATCGCTATGGACACTAAAGATAACCACAAGGCCTTCTTCTGCTATGTTAGAAACCTGGGCGGAAACCCTCAGATATGCTCAGAGTTAGTTCACAATGACAAAAAATACACTGAACCCACAGATATTGCCAACATTCTGGCAGACAGGTTCAGTGCAAATTTCTCCCCTCCCTCACCCCCAAAAGAAGAAATACTTATCCCAGCTTAATGTAACCTCCCTGTCATCTCAGATGTCCAGGTGAGAACCGCCCTCAGAAAAGTTAAAACACAGCATCAATGGGACCTGACGGTATCCCGGGTTGCGTGCTACGTGAACTCCAAGAGGAGCTAAACCTGCACATAAAAATGCTATTTAACCTTAGCCTTACTACAGGATATGTACCTGAACACTGGCGTACAGCTACAGTAGTCCCACTCCACAAAGGAGGCACCTCTACAGACCCTGGTAACTACCGCCCCATAAGCTTAACCAGCCTGGTCTGCAAAGCTATGAAAAGAATCATTATGGAACTCATAAACAGAGACATTGGGGACCTACAGACACTTGATCCCACCCAGTTCATCTTTGTAAAGGGCAGATCCTGCCTTTTGAACCTGGTTGACTTTTTCAAAACAATCACTAGAGCCATTGACGAGGGCAAAGCAGTCCATACAGCCTACCTGGACTTGGTTAAAGCTTTCGACACAATACCCCACTCAGGCATCATAGACAAGCTCAACAGCTTAAATGTAAATCCATATGTCACAAGATGGGTTGCAAACTGGCTAAAGGATAGAACCCATAAAGTCAAAATCGCTGGAGCCATGTCAGACTCAAAGCCAGTCACAAGTGGTGTCCCACAGGGCTCTGTCCTGGGACCCCTCTTGTTCGGCATTTATTTCTCAGATGTGACAGCAAACATGGGAGGGTTGTGGTTGACAAAGTTCGCAGATGACTGCAAACTAGGCACCATAGTCGATACACCAGCTGACACATACATCCTACAGAAAGGCCTCACTGAAACGGACAACTGGTGCCGGAGTCATGGCCTTAAACTAAATGCCAAAAAATGTATAGTCATCTCCTTTGGGAAAAACAAAATGTATAGTCATCTCCTTTGGGAAAAACAAAGTACCCACAAATTATCACATAGACAGTAACCCACTGAGTATGGAAAAATTAATCAGAGACCTGGGGACCCAAGTCGATAGTGACCTCTCATTTGACACCCACATTGCCAAAGTGGTTAGAAAGACTTTCTACCTTGCCCACCTTATCATGAAGGGATTCACATCCAGATCAAAGGAGGTCATTGTACCCCTATATTCCTCCCTTATCAGGCCCATGATTGAGTACAATGCCCCATTTGGTATGTACCTCACCCAGCACTTGCAACAGCTAGAGAGACCCCAAAAGTACCTCACCAAGAGGATCAAGGGTCTCCAACATATGTCATATGCTGCCAGACTAAAGAGACTCCAGCTCTATTCAGTAGCATACCGCCTACCCAGAGGTGATCTGTGCCTGACATACAAGGCCATGTCCAATCAGGAATTGATGGACATGCTCCACCTTAAAAAAAATCCAAATCCATCAGAACCACGAGAGCTAAAGATTTAAACCTCAGCACAAATATGAATAGGACATGCTGGAGGGACAGATTCATAACTCAGAGGCTTCCCATACTCTGGAACCGAATCCCAGTTCATGTTAGGCAGAGCCCCTCACTGACTCTCTTCAAGAGAAATCTTGACAAGTGGATGGGAGATCGTAGGTTTACCCCGGGGGTCATCTCTGTGTCACTACTAGACAGAGGCACAGTAAACTAATTCTGTTATGTAAGGGGGGTCTTCACTGTGTCACTACTAGACAGAGGCACAGTATTCTAAATCTATTCTGTAAACATTTGTACCATTACATGGCGTGGCGAAAGCCACATCACTATGGCTAGGCTTATAAATGCCCCAGGGCAGATAGCCTAGTACTAAACTATGAAACTATGAAACTATAACATTGTATAATATAACACCATTGGGTAGTGTAATAATACATGTAAGGGACAGACCACTGCTGTGACTACGAATGTTGTGTAAACTACAAGGATTTATTAGTTGTTAATTGAACTCTCTCTCTCACCCCTACCATATGTGCAAAAATAACCAATTTATACAACTCATTTGGCATGTCTACACTCCTAGCCTTTGTTGAGACATATGTCCTATTGGTTTATAAATATTCACATCTGTTTCTATGCATGTGCCATGTTAAATTACTCCCATATTGGTGTCCTGTTGCCATCAATGAAATCTGCATGCTGTTGTAATGGCCACTGTTTACCCCTATATGCATGTGTTTTGCCTGCTCTTCAACTATTTTATATCTGGTGCCCTGGGTAATGGGAATACCTATGCATGCTGTTATAACTAATCATGAATGCTGTTGACTATTACTAACCCATATCTGCCTTAAACATGCTACAACATAGCTCATATGGGAAGGCCGGTCCCAGCGGACCCACCAGTCCCACCTCAGCTGGCCATGGCACCAGACACCAGCACATCTGGGGCCCAACCTGGGACCTCCTCATCCGTTGGCCCTGAACCACCTTCGGGTGGAACTGCCACAAGGGATGAGGCTCGGCCCACCCCTGGGAGCAGGAGCAGACAGGAACCTGTCACCCATGGTATGGTCTGGGCCATGGTGCATAGGGAGCTTGACAGGGAGATTTGAGACTGCCTATGCCAGGTTAAGGGCCGAGTTGCGCAACTAGAGAGTGAGCCTGCCCCTCCTACACAGCCCCAGCACAGTCATCTTCTTGGCTGTGAAGGTGTAGTGGTGACTGCCCATGGGTGGGGACCTCAGTCCCACTGTATCCATTTGTGGGCTCATGGGCTTGCAACTTCCAAACACCTCTCCCCATCGAAGGTGTCCCCCCCCCCACATGTGTCATATACTGCCCCTGTATGGATCTTGTTTGTCTTGTCTGTCATCCTACCAAACCTATCCTCCCTGGATCATACCTACTCTCCTTCCCCAACATCCCACTCTCCCCTAAAAGTTAAAGAAAATAAGGGTAATCTGTTCCCACAAAAAAAGCACACCCCATACATAGCTGTCCATTTCGCACATGTATCCACTGGACACATGTAAACATTTCTAATTAGCATCACAAGATACTATTGTTGTCCTCATCCCTTTCACAGGGTTGTGAGTGTCCAAATGTATCACCGAATTTATTGCATATGCACAGCCGTTGCTGTAGAAGAAATGGACAGCTATGAACATTCCCTACACCCTTCCTGCACATCCCTAGCTACCTTGCCTACTGTCATTCCCTCTTTGTGCCCCTTTTTCACCACTTTCCTATCACCCCTTTTTTCTTTTCTTTTAAAGAAATTAACATGGGGGTGAGCGGGAGTAAGCACTTTTAAGCAGCAGTGAGCAGGTTACAGCCTATTTGCACAGGGGTAAGCACTGCCTACACAGGTTAAGCAATCAAGAAGGTAATTGAGTGTAAGGAATTGTAACCGAAAGTAACCACTGCTTACCGTCGCGCAAACCCTCGCATACCCACTCACAACTGCTTAAAAGTGCCTTAATCACTCTGTATCCAATGACCCTTGTTCTTCCTAGCAACAAAATAAATGGCCTCTGCAAGGCTCAAAACTAGGACCTTGCACACCACAGCCAATGTGATTTACCACTAAGCCATGGCAGATATACAGACATCGGATGTTATCACAAACATAGCATCCAGCACAGTCATTCAACAGTATAGGAAATGTATTCCATTATGTAGATGTATGCGTGTGTGTTTATGTCCAGATATATATACATACATAGATATAGATATATATAGATATATCAAGAACATACCATGTGACAGCAAAGCAGCAACAAAGAATGAAAAGGGGAACACCAGCAACTCCTGTATTATGTAGTAGTGTTGTCCTATGTAATATCAAAACTCCCTCAGACAGACATGTGTCATTAATACACGCAAACATTTGTACATTGCCCAAATTTATTACTTTCAGCATTTCATTTACATTAACAAAATAGTTCCTGTCCAATCATTATGTGAGAACAGTACTCTTGCAAGGTGCTCTGTGCAACATCATCATCATTAAAAAGTTAAATGGGGTAACCATAGAGGGACCAGTAGTGTCATGTGTACAATAGGGTCGTCTGCATCAGGTGGACTTGGAACCTTTAGGAGTCATGTGCATACCAGGATCGTGTGCCTGAGAGAGGGGTGAGGAAAACAGTAGTATGTTGTGATGCAAGTTAAAAAGCTTACATGTGTGCAGTGGACACATGTATAAAATGGACAGCTATGTATCGGACAAAAGTTGTTCTGGGAACAGATTTGCCTTTTGTTTCCATTTTCATAAGGTGAGAGTGGGATTTTGGGGAAGGAGATTAGGTATGCTTGTGGAGGATAGGTTGGGTAGGATGACAGACAAGACAGCATACAGGGGTGGTATATGACAAATGTGGAGGGGATACACCTTGGACGGGGAGGGGTGTTTGGCAGTCACAAGCCCATGAGCCCCCAAATGGAAACACTGGGATGGAGGTCCCCACCCATGGGCAGCCACCACTGCACCTTCACAGTCGCAAAGATGGCTGTGCTGGGGGCTGTCTAGGAGGGGCAGGCTCACCCTCTAAATGTGACACTCTGCCCTCAAGCTGGCATAGCTGGCCTTGAACCCCCTTATTGAACCCCCTACGCAAAATGGCCTGGACTGTACGACAGCTGACAAGTTCCTGTCTGGACCTTCTCCCATGGGGGACAGGCCCCATCCTCAGTGGAGGATCCATCAAAAGGTGGTGCAGAGCCAACAGAGGTGGAGGTCAAAAGCTGGGCCCCAGATGTGCTGGTGCCCAGTGCCATGGCCACCTGAATTGGGACAGGTGGTTCCGCCGGGACCTCCAATCCCATACAGCCTATGGTGTTGCAGTTTTAACACAGAGAAGGCTTAGTAATAGTTAACAGCATTTAGGATTACTTATAACAGCATGCATAGATATTGCCATCAACCCAAGACAACAGATGTCATACAGTTGCAGAGGGAGTACAATACATGCCTATATACTACATGACATCTGTCCAAAGCATAGCTGACTTGTGACTGCAGCTAAGAATGGTGGCCCACTATTGGCATGTCACTGTGATAACCTCAGACAGTGACTGTCATACCACTGTTTCATGTGACGTATGTCCAATCAGTGATGTGATGGCAGTAACTCTCATCACTGTCACCATGTACTGACTGCAATCCTCACACTATGCTTATGCAGTTCACAGATGTGTGTTCTGTGAGTAACACAAGAAACAAATGGTTCCACACACTGACCAGTCTACAGATGTCCCTACAGATGGGGGGTTCTTCACAGAGCACTGCCTTGTCAGTTATTAAAACATGCAGACTAGCCATTACCACACACATTTTGTTAAACTGGCAGTAGTCTAAATGAAGCATAGCTACACTTACATGCTGTAGTCATGTCTGGCACATCACCCTCCCATCTTTAGGTTATTTTCCACTGTGTATGTTGGTTGAGGAATATCCAGATTTCATCTGTGATGCTGTTTACCAGATCCAGGTTCCACTCACAGCGACTGTCATGGGCAAACACCAACATGATGTTCCTAGATATTGTACTGTGTTTCCATTCAATTGGCTATGGGAATGTTACCACAGCTTTTCCATATGCAATCAGCTAGAAGAGGACTGCAATAGGTGCAGAGACCATCACCTGATCATGACCATCATTTACAAAACACAAGCTGCTGCTGAGCAGGTGTATATCTCCATATCAACCAGAGAGTGTGTGTGAGGGACAGACAGAGGCAACGTATATCAGAGAAGGGCTGGGAGACTAAAATCTAAGCATCGTCTGTCACACACCTGCCAGTACAGGGGTTCAAACCCCTGACTGACTAGCCATTACTATTACAAGTGCATGCGGTTACTCTATGTGCCACATAGCTCACATGTTAGTGTGCTGTAAGAACATATATGTGTACTGGTGAGCGACATCTGCAACAGAGATATAGTAGACATACATTAGGTGTAGCACACATGGCTGTCCACATAAACAGATGTCATTGTCAACACAACCACACTCTCTAAGGGACTCAGACACATTGGCACACTTTGGCAGGCTCACAAATATGCTTCCTAACTACATAGTTTGCCATGCTACAGTAATGCACAGGTGTTACATGCACCACAGGGGTTATCCTGAGGTTCTATGGGCTAGGGCATGTGAACGTGTCTGGCATCAGTCAGTATGTCAATGGGAATTATACTGGGTGTGACTGTGGTTGGGAACATCATACCCCACATGCAGACACAAGGTGCTAGTACTGACATGCATGTGTGCATTTCTTCATGGGTATGTAGTGGTTGGCTGTGGAAAATGGCTGTACAAGGCTGGGTGAGGGGTAATTCTTGGCATCAGGCCACCTGACAATGGTCTGCAGTGTGGTTCAGGGGTGTAGTGTCTGTAATGTCCCACACAGATGGGTATTGTATTAACTGTCCTGTCATCCTGGTTGCCATTGTGTGTGGTCATTGCTTTGCAATGCATGCCATGTCTGTGTTTGATAGTCCTTGACATGGACATTGCCTGGGATGTGCACCTCCCACATTAATAATGTACAGTGTACCTGGTTTGCCTGGCACATGTTGTGTACACAGACTGTTATCATCAGATGTGCCAATCCTTGCC
The DNA here is from genome assembly GCF_019279795.1 of Protopterus annectens. Lineage (NCBI taxonomy): Eukaryota > Metazoa > Chordata > Ceratodontiformes > Protopteridae > Protopterus > Protopterus annectens. Next base: position 1,905,439,404 of record NC_056739.1, on the reverse strand, counting down.
TGGTGTGGCAGGACCTGCTAATAGACAGCAGGTTGACCCTGCACCTGTTTTGATAGCATGATACAGGTATTCTCTGGTGTCAGTGGCATCTGTCCATACAGGGCATGTGTGTAAGGCATCGTATGTCCTTTGTGGATCACATTTGATGGCACTACATATGTTGCAGGAGTCCAATGGGAAGCATAGCGAAGGCTCATTGTCCACAATTATGTGCCTATTGTATTGGTGGATAGTGTGCCATGCCTACTGCAACCCACTGCATTCACACCATGCCTACTATCTGTCAACAATGGGCAGGGTAATAGCAACATAGCAGGATTTTATAGGCAAGTGTGTTTGTGTATGACACATGGTTTCAGACCGTATTCTGGGTAATAGTAGGGTTGCTTGCTTTGTTCACCAGGCCTTTTGCCAGATGTAGGGGTATGGCTTGCTAACACAGTCTCTTGGCTGATTGAAATCTGTAGTCCTCTTGAGGTGGACATTGTGACATATAATATGTCCACCATATATGAAAACTACAAAAAAGCACTCATCAACATGCCCAGTGGTTAGATGCTCACAGCCACCTCCACACAGGCTCTGACTGTCAAACACACACTCACACACCTGCCATGTCTTGGAATAAAACTCCTACCTAACTAGTTTATTACAATACAGCATTACACAGTTATAACACTCGCTACAGAGATTACTAGGCTCCCCCCTCCCCAAAGGTGTATTTCACAAGGAATGACATCAGCAGGGTTTCCAAAGTAGGGCAAATTTGAATTCCCTGCAAGTGAGTAGCCCAAAATGCATTGCTCACAAAACAGACAGTGAGACACAAACA
>NC_056739.1:1905403572-1905433572 GCF_019279795.1 Protopterus annectens | reverse complement strand
GCCACAGTAGCTTACTACACAGCTATCATGCTCTTGGATCATTAGATCAGTAAACATGTTTGAAACTTGGGAGATTATAACTGTGATGTGGAAGCTACAAAGTGCATGCAGGTATTATCATACAGACCTGTGAGTAGTCTACATTTACATATGGGACACTAACCACAAACACTGACATCCCCCGGCATATGGAATTACACCTGAAAGAGGAATGCAAAACATCAAGATCAACATGCAGTTACTGTTGTTACACATGATACATACTGTCAAAAGTACAAAATGCATACTAAAACTGTAGTACATGATATGTCTGCTGCCTGTCAACACCACTCAACAATTGTAATCTACATTTGTCTTCCAAGTATGTTCACCCTGTGCATCAGACCATATGAGCATGTCCCTGCACCAATGGTGTGGATGACAGGGATGCGGCACAGGTATCGTCCTATGCACAGGGTGATAATATTTGCCAGAGGCCTAGTCTGCACCATTGTATGACATCATGTGTGTAGGTTAGGGCCTTTGATCTCATTGGGTGTGTGTGGATGTTATGCATGTGTGTGTTGAGGTGCCCTACATTTGTTTCTGGTGTGTGCATGTATGTGTGCACACAGGTCTGGCATGTGGCTGGCCTACACAGGGGTATTATTGACAGCTGCAGACTGTACAGGGCAGGTTTCACAGTTCATGGTGTCTGGGCACAGCCATGTGACCTGCGCCTGCCAGGGGTTGAATGGGCACTACCAGGCAGTGGTCCAAATTAGGTACTGTCTGATGGCACATGTCCACTAGAACCATGTCCCTGTTGGGACCATCCAGGACCACGTGCACATGGCCTGCTGTATCCTGGTGTGGACAGCACAGCACCAGCTGCACTGCTGCTGCTTCCGCCACTATGGGAGCGGGCATGTGAAGTAGCATGTTCACGTAGACCTTTAACAGGTGATGTAGCTGGCCTACGTCCATGTGCCTGACACCTCACTCCCACCAGATGTTCCAGCACAGACATTCCACGCTCAAGGACTGACATGCCATGGTCAAGGACTCCCACCATGTCACCCAATCGTCTGTCCAAAACATCTGCAAGATGATGGTGAGCATTTGAAATTGCCTGGATTTTGTCAGTTAATCAATGGACAGCAGCCCTCTGAAGCCTCAGACCTTCTCTGTCATGCTGTTCAGCACATGCCTGTGCCTCCATTACAGCCTGAAACATGCGTCTGGTGACACCAGCTGATGTGCTATGTCTTGCAGGGGCATGTTGGCCAGAGGTCCTTCTATGAGCAGCATGGGGCACATGCCTGTATGGGACATCATCAGTCAGTTGGCTGGGATCATGGTGTGCAGGCAGATCTTCCATAGTCTCCACACTTTCCTGTTTCATGCTTCCACCCACCAACTGTCCTTCCTCTAGGGCCACTGGTGATGGGGTATGTGTAGGATGAGAACTGTGTGCGGGGATGAGGGGGATGCAGGTGGAATGGCAATCAATGGCACAGAGTCAGCCTCTGACAACCCTGCCTGTGCGTCAATCATACTTTCACCATCACTGCTAGAGTCTGTGGGGACAGTAACATCAGGTGGACCACAGGAGGGCAACGCACATACATCAACACCTGTGAGGGGCAGACAAGAACTGTACATTACAGGTTATATAGTACAGTACACATGCACAGACACACACACACACACACACACACACACACACACACACACACACACACACACACACACAGACACACAGACAGAAACCGATACAAACAGACACAGGCAGACACAGACAGACAGACACATACACAGACAAACATGGACAGACACAGGCAGACACAGACAGACAGACACAGACAGAGACACATGCTATGGCACCCAATGGCATGCAACATGCATGTGATATGGCAGAAGGCATTCAGCTTAGACATTTATAGTGGCAGTTATCATACATCCCTGAGTTGCACACAACAGCATGCATGTGTTATAGCAGAAGGCATGCACCTTACACAATTATGGGAGTAATTAGCATACATCCCTGTGTTGCACCATTTGTGTTAGTAGGTTATGCCCCAACCCTGCAACACAATGCATGCACTATGCACCGTTGCACCGCACTGCCATGTTTTGTGCAACATACCCCACATGTTAACAGACCATCGCTGACCTTTGTACATCTGCCACTGATGCTTTGTGTTGGCCACTGCCCCTATGTGTGAGGAGGACATGAGCAGAAGGGTATGTTGAGTGAATACTATGTTTGCCTGAGCTCTAGCTTGCATATCTCTGCCAAAACAGTGCATGGCTGTTCAACATTATTCTGCATACCCCTGAGCTGAATCTACAGACAATGTGCATGTGGCTGTGCACACATGTTTGACGTGGCTGCCCCTACCTAGCAATGGTGCCACAGACCAGCACTGGTTAACAGTACACCAGCCTGATGTGTGGCATATGACCTTGCCAATCACATGTAGTACGTCATGTCTTCTGCTGACATGTTGAATGACATGCATGCATGTTTAACACAATAGTGTCCTTTCAAATATATAGTGAGGTAATGGTGTCCCAATGCAGGGACATGTTATACTAACATGGACCTTCAGCTGACCCTACAGATATACAGTGACATACTGCACATTGAGCTGATGTACATAGCCATTGCAGGGTATCATGTGGCTTCATTATTGCTATACAGTGTGAGCTACAGACACAGTTCATAGCCTTGACTGTGAACAGATACAATACATATCTAATGTGGAATGTGACCCAAGTCACTGAGGTGTATACACACTAAACCCTAATGTGGAATGTGTGACACAGGTCACTGAAGGGTATACAGATGACACCCCTGCACATCTGCACCCATATTGATGATGCCTGGCTACTATGCCCAGACATAGCTAACTTAGCAGTACTCCATGTCCCACATGCCATCTGTGTACCTCACACACATGAGGAGCAAGCATGACAGTGATGTCTGACACTAGCAAGGTGAATATACTGTATCTGTGGCCTGATGTGGTTGTATGTGTATGTTGTGCAACACATGTATATATTTGGATACTGTATAGATGAATGCTTTCATGTTGTGACACACTCATGATGTTCAAGACATGTTATGTGGTGGTTTGATGTCATGCCTACACAAGCTGTGCACAGGCCTGTATGATGTTTAGTGTTTCACATTTGCAATATCACCATTACACAAAGGCCATAGTTGTATTGTGTTCAGCCAATGTACAACAGGGTGTACACACATGTACACCACTTCTACTGTATGTGTTGCTTCATGTCTCTGGCCATCCTCCATGGCCATGTGTAAGCATGTTTTGCCCAATGGTTGTGATGGGCATCTATTTCACATGTCAGTGTTGTCCCATATGGCATACACCCATAGATGGCATATGCTCCACTGAGGACAGGGTTATGCAGACAAAGGGTGGTATGTTTGGGATGTGAGATATCATGTTTTGCAGGATAGTTAAGCAGTGTTGCAGTCAGCCCACTAAATGTCATGGACATGTCAGCTAGCGCATGACATTGTGTGACCTTCATAGCAAGGTTATAATCCACAAGGGTGAATCATGTGGGCTGGTCATACTCCAGCTCCAAAATATTTAAAGTGTGTGCACACATATGCTCTCTGTATAGTACTGTTTGTATTTCCCACATGTGTAATGCTGATCTGTAGTACATGTCCCTACAGTGAACCACACCTCCACCATTGTATTCACAGCTGTCCAAACATCTGGCAATGACAGTTTGTAAGGTTTAGTGTAGGTATTTTTATATAGTATTCAATTATTCCACATGGATAACCACTGTGATGCATTGCAGGTCTGACCTGTATATATTAACAGGGCCACCATACATTATGGGTATATGTGTTAAATGGCCACATGGCAGATAGCAATGCAATTAATATGATCTGTGCATTATCGAGCCAGATAAATAATAACAATTTCACCTGTCACAGGCTGCTGTCACTGCAAAATGCCAGAGGTGCCTAAATAGGAATGTAACAGAAGTAAGATGATTACCCACACCTGTGTGATAGCTACAGGGTGCAATGTGTATGTTAGCACATAAGCCAGTACAACAGACTATACTATGGAGTATGCACATTTGTGCATACATAGAGTAGCAAACTATAGTATGTGGCATGTGTGCATACATGCCTTGCATATGATGTTAGATTACATATTGTACAGTAACACATGTAACTATATGAAATAAAGTTGTGTTATATGTCCAGTATTGCCTTACCAGGCAACTCCAGACTCAGTGGTTGTGAGACACCCACCTCCACAATACCAGCTAAGGCTTGTAGATGGAGTTCTGCAGGTGTCCCCAGGTTGGCCAGTAGCTCCTTGGTATGTGTGAGTGGGGGTTGGGTGAGGGGGCCCCCTCCTGTTGCACCTTGTTCCCTGGTGATTGCATTTGCATGCTGTTTCACCATCTAATGATGTTGGTGCAGTGTCGGTGCACCTGCTGATAGGTGTGATTGTGGCCGCCAACATCATTTACCCTCCTGTGCAGTTCCTCCCACTGGGCATCCCACTGCTGTGCATCCTGTGGCACATGGCTGAAGAGTGTTACATGGTTGTCGAAGAGGTATGGAATGAGGACCTCATCCTCAGAGTGGGTGTATGCCTAGCACGCGGCATACCTGGAAGACATAGTGATGGAGACAGATCACAGTATCTCACAGAGAAGTACAGCAGTACAGCTGAACATGCATGTGTATCACATTTATTAAGATTACAAATACGTCTTTGTAGATCTACATGACACTAACACCACTGATATGTATATGTCACACACATTTGACACCTACTGCTTATGTGATGTTATCACCATATATGTGTGTGTCATGTGATGACATTGCTCATACACCATGTGGATGTTGTCATGACGTGGGCATGTCTGTTTGCCTGCAGTGGTGTCTTTACCTATCAGCACATGCCTGGATGTGTTCACATTAATGCAATTGACCTTAATGCTGTGTATATGCAACATATATAGTCATGCATAGCCATTAGGGACATGACCTGTGACCCTGCAGACTTGCAAGCATGTATGTGTTTTGCCATATACATCTACATGGCACTGTACAGCTGTGTAGCATCCTGCCATGTATTGCCTGTGTTGCACATGTGGAACACATGGGGCAATAGCTAACCTGATGGTATTTGCAGGGTTGGATATCAACTATGGCATGTATGGTCATAGTGATCTAGTAGGTTATATGCCCTGGGCCATTTATGAGCCTAGGCAGACAGGTTACCTAGCTGTAGGCAACAGTCAGTTTAGTTTCAGTGGCCAGTTCAAGCAGTGCCACAGAATTGATCCACAGGGTTACTGATATATTTGCCATGCAGTCATCACACCATGTCTCAAAGAGGGGCAATGTGCAGCTTTGCTGGACAGGGATGCATAGTATGGCAGGAGTATGTAAAGTGTATGGGACAGGGATCTGTCAGGTATGTTGTGATCCTTATACTAGAAAGGCAGATGTCCATGAAGTATGTGTTCATTTGAAATCAGAATGTGTAAGTGTAGCATGTCCAACATCTCTGTGTTGGACATGGCTTTATTCAGGGTAGACATCATGCTACATAGTGGAGCTAGGGATTGGGAAGGCCAGTGTAGGCCATCAGAACATGGCCAATAACCCTTAAAGAAAATATGTGATCTATTATGGGCTACTTGAGTGTTGAGTATGGCTGAACAATGATCTCTATATTCATGGATGGCACCCTGTCATGATTAGGGGTGCCACTTATGACTACCTGACTGTTGTGGTGAAGTAACTATCAAAGAAAAGACTACTGTCCAGCTGCATCCCATACACACACAGTTTCTATTATGTGTGGTAGTTCATGGGTACAGGGTTTTTAACATAGGGGATGACAATGTAATACTTAGCTGTCAGATTGTGGCCATACATCATACACCACACATCTGACCCACAAAGGTCCTTCTGTATGTTGCCTGCAGCACTCATTGAGTCAACTATTGTTCCTAGTTCATAGTCATTTGTAAACTTCAATAGGCAGATGCCTTTTGTGTTAGTCTGTGTGGTATAGATAACAAAGAGGAGTACCAGGAATTAACCCTGTATTACTGTAGCTGGCACTGGTTTGATGTGTGTGCATTAATCACACCTTCTGTAGTGTTGGTTCTGCCAGCAGTCCAGTTGCCAACCACTACTGTGACATAGGAATATACACCTAGTTTACTGAGTGTAGCTAGAACACAGTATGGGTGATGGTGTCCTAACACCTGGCAAAGTCATGACATGCTGTGTGAATCAACCTTACTGTCATCTACATCTGTACTGACTACATCAAATAAGTTGATTAAGGTTCATGGCCTTACAGACCAGACTGAGCAGGGTAGTAGTGCACTATTTCCCATTATCAGTGGTGTCTCCCCCTTTGTGGGGTGTGATAACTGTTGCTGTGCACCATTCAGTGTGTACACAGCCTGACATGAAGCTGTGATTGAACATGATGTGTATGTGGAGAGCAAATTGTTTTGACATTTGTGTAGGATACACCCTGGGATGTAGACAGGTCCCATACAAGCTGTATCTATGGCTTTAGAGAGTGCAGCTTGTACCTGCATAGTTGTTATTACAGGGGCTCTGTAGTGTACATGGATATATAAATATGTGTACCTGTTGGGGGGGGTGAGTGTGGGTTTAGGTTATCCAAGACCCTATCTGGATGAACAGGTGCTATTTCTGCAGATGCAGTACTTCTCATGCCATAGTGCTGTGAAGCACGGCAGGTCTTGTTGTCATTATGATTCATGATACAGCTATAGAATGCTCTGTGGTTGGCCACATAATATGTGGCTGATTAGTTTCAGAGTAGCTTTGTGTGGCTTTATATGGTGTATCTGCATTTTACTGAGGCTGACCAGGGATCACCTCCACTCATGTGTGTTCACTCTTGCAACAGTTACTACCATATGTGGTACAGTCTAAGGCAGGATAACACCCGTTTTATTTCCTGTTTGTGTTTGGTTGAATCTTGGTTCTGTTTCAATGGTACAATCACTGCACTTATGTGAGTGCTTAAAGTGTATTTGTGTAGGATTCAGCATTTGCACATGCATTGTCCATCTGCATGGGTGCCATGACAGTCACCACTTTGCTCTTAAGAAGCATAACATTGGCTTTCGAGACTGACAATGTGTAGCATACTGTTAGCCCTGTTTGTGTGACTATGGTGATCCAGATCATTGGGGTCGATGAAATCCAAAATGCATTGAGCACAGGTGTTGGTATATGAGTCTTCCCAGTTCATAATGGGATAGTTGAGAGTAGCCATTATTATGGTTTTCTGTCTCAAACCTAATATTCTCCATTACAGCACAATATGACAGTTGGGAATTCTGAGGCATGGTGGGTTATGTGTCACAAGGTGAAATTTGGATTCCACTTTGGCACAAAGGTAGTTGCTCAGCATACTGCATCTGAAGTTATGCAAGTGCACCTAGCGTGGGGGTGTGTACATATCATTCAGGAATATGAACATGCCTGTGGCCCGTGTGTTCCAATAAAGGATAATGGCCAAGAGTTGAGGTATGTGTTATAACATGGTCATGCAGGGGTGCTCTCCGGAGCATTGAGTCATATCTCAGTCACTGCACAGATATGTCCTCCATGTTAAGGATTGATGTAAGTGAGTCCATACTGAGTTTCTGAAATGTATCATTGAGTAACGAGACCTGCAGTTTATTGCTTGGCTGTCCCTGTTACAGCAGCGGACTTTCACTGGAACTTTGCATGATGAAGGCTCTATAGGGGAAGCATGAGCCCTAGCCAGTATCCAGATTCCCAGGGGTGTCAGGTGCAGGCCCTGTCTGGTAAAGCATCATGGTCTGTCAACCATGTTATCCCAGGCAGAGAGATACTGGATACCCTTTGAATTACATCAGTACATTAGACAATTGTAGAATACAATCCTTTTGTCACTGTACTGCAGTATCATTCTGGCCAATAACAGAATGCTACCCAGGCCTTGGGACATACCTGCACGGGCTACAAGACCTGACAGTTCCTACATGCGTGTTTCCATGCAGTCCAGGCTACTGCATCACACGTCCTTCACAACAGCATGGAATATGCCAGAGCCATGTGTATAGTTCAAAAGGTGGTCTGAGTGTATGGGTATGTGGCTAATCATGGTAGACAGGCAGCTGACAGTATGTTTGCCCTTGTATAGCTTGGTGTGTAACATAGTGCTAGCTAGATTTTTTGTTTTTGCAAGTTTTATTACCCATTAGGTATTTTCGTTTTTGTGGTGATTTGGTATTTTTAAACATGATATCAGTGTACATTCGTGGCCGCAAAAGTGTTGTTTTTTTATTTAAATTGCTTAAACATTGGAATATCAATGGAAGCAGTGGTCATAGAACTGACTGCTTCGGTTAAAAAACTGACGGCTCTTTTAAATGGAAAGGAAGTGCCACGTAACCCACAAGTGATGTTAACTGACTCGCAGGTAGAATTGTTTACACTTCATTCATCGCCAGCTCTTGAAGCGGTGAACAATGCAAATGATGATGCCAACAAGAATGTAAGTGGCGTTAGTTGACCCATGGGGAAAGATATTAAACAATGGCTTCAGTTACCTGAAGTGGACTTCTCAGCCCTGAATGAGGAGGGAAGGACTACCCTAACCATCAAACAACAACGTGTTCGCTTTGAGGGCATGTGTCGGAAGTACAGAGGCCTACAACTTGACAATGCCTTCTTAACAAAATCCATGGCACTGAAACAAGTACCAAAAGGAATTAGACTATGGAAACTACCAAACGGAATCGATGAAGGATCACATGCCTACAAGGAACTTATGGACTTGTTTGATAGAACGGGGTTGCAAATAATGAACATTATTGTCAAAAATAATCAAAGTAAGTTGTCAGCACTTGAAAAAGAAGTTGTTTCTCTTAATGAGAGCATTGTAAATGACCTACTGTTTTTTCAACATGCTAAATGGTATCAAAATGCTTTGACTAACTTGAAAAAATATGTAGACAAAAGTGTTAAAATCAAAATCAAAAAGTTATCCAGGGATATGCATGATTATAAGAACAATAGGACTTATTAATTTGGTTACAACAAAACAGGGGGGGAATAATGCCAGATATGATGAGCGAATGCATGTAAAAGGAAATGGTGACTATAATGACTGTGAATTTGGGGAGGATGATGTAGATATGGAACAACAATGTTTTTTTTAGTTCGGACCCCACAGTTAAGGAGGTCTGAACATCTACAGAATAGAAGGGCTGGAACAAAATCAGTATTATGCTGTAGGACAGCAACAACAATCACAACAGTGGAGGAACAACTATCAGAAAAAGGGTCAGTAGTCCAACAACAACAAGAAGAGTCATTAATTATTGACAATACTGTGGATGTTTCCACTATAGGGAACAGTTTACCATATGTTTTGGACGATTCATTGTGTACCCCTGAAAATCATATGCCTATGTGTAAAGTCTTTAAAAAGTCTGAATTTAATATATATAATTTCAGTGCTATGGACATAAAAGAAGCTCACCATGATCTTTTGAGTAAAGGTTTTTCATTTATTCTAGAATACAATTTTAATGTGGTCGATGTTTATTCTAGTATAAGATTATACATTAGACAGTTAAATTTGGCCCTGTTTTTTAAGCATCGAATTGATGTGACAAATGATTTGATAAATGATTTGGTACAAGGTGGTTTAACTAGAAAGAGTACATTTATACCACCATATAATAATGAAGTTGCATTGTTTGGGAAAATTTGTATTGGAGGGGTTTGGAATGCCTTTAAAATGAAACATAATGCTCATTATAATGATAATTTAACTAGGGATGAAAGAGAAGTACTATTTGAATTGGCAGGTTGTAATGAACTTAGAATTATGAAACCAGATAAGGGTAGAGAGGCAGTCATAATGTCACAATTTGATTATATTGCTAAAGTGCAAGACATTTTGGATGACACCACCACTTATTTACAGGTTTCTCGGAATGAATTGAATATAGCCTACTATAAGATCGATTTGTTCCTTTTGGATGCATTATATTAAGGGGCAATAAATTGTGATGAGTATAATTTTTTGAATGTGGAACACCCAGTCACCCCCACTGTGTTTGGAATTCCAAAAATCCACAAAACTCTTAATGATCCTCCATTCAGAGCTATAGTGTCATCTAAAGATTCAAAGACTGAACCCATAGCAGCGTATGTGGATAAAAATACACAGCGGGTGGTGGCTGAGGCCCAATATATTTTGAAAGACTCTTGGCACTGCTTACAAAGGCTGAATATAATGAGAAATAAATATATCAAATGGTCATTTTTAACTATTGATATAGTTAATTTGTTTACAGTTATACAACATGAGGAAGGTATAAATTATTTTACACAAAGTTTAGTGAAAAGTGATAATTTAAGTAGTGACAAAGTAAATTTAGTAATATCTTTTATGGACATGGTACTCAAAAATCATTTTTTGTCCTTTGAGGGGGAAATTTTTCATCAAGTTTCAGGTATCGCCATGGGGGCAAAACGTGCCCCTAGTTTTGCGAACTTTGGTGTTGCTCCAATGGGAGGAAGAATTTGTTTTGAATTCAACATACAAAGATAAAATTGCCTTTTATAATCAATTCTTCGATGATGTCCTGATACTTTAGAGGGGTACTAAAGATGAGGCCATGTTATTTGTAGAATATCTTAATACTACAACATCCTTCTTCAAATTCACTAGTTAATTGGATAGTCAAACAATTGAATTTTTGGATCTTAGGTTAACAAAAACTGTTAAAGGACTTGAGAGTAGTATTTTCAGGAAGGAAACACATAGTAATGCCTTATTTCACTACAATAGTTGTCACCCCCCACATCAACGTAGGGGTATAGTGAAGGGTCGAATGGTAAGGTTGTCAAGACTTATTAGTGATAACCATGTCTTGAAACAAGAGTTATACATACTGATAGGGATGTTTCTTGACAGAGGTTATCCCTTGAAAATGTTGACCAAAATATGTAATGAGGTATTGAATAAGAGGGAATACTACTTTTCTACCTATACTTAAGAAGAACGATATAGAATGTATGAGGGCAGTTAATAACTGTAGTATTTTAGATTCAAGGGTTTTGGTATTTAAATATAATAACCAAATAAATGGCATAGTGGATTCCATACATACAGCATGGGATCTATGTTTTAACTGTGATTTGAAAGGTACTCTAGGTTGTTCTCCTAAAGTAGTTTTCTCTACAGGGAGAAATATCAAAGGGATTTTAGAACAACACAAGCCCAGATACACTCTTTCCAAAATTAATAGATGTGGGATGCGTAGGTCTTGCAGATTCATCAATGATGCACCCTACGTAAGTGTTCTGAGTTACAACAGGGCAATTCCATGTCCAGGTAGGGTCAATTGTAATACCCAAAGGGTGGTGTATTTAGCTACATGTAGCAACTGTAGTGCATTTTATGTAGGTAAAACTATCCGTAGGTTGAGAGACTGGTTAGGCGAACACCTAAGGGCCATTAGAAATCAAGACCCCCATAATGCCCTATATGTGCACAGTGTAGTTTGTACTAATTTCAAGAGATTTTTATTCTTTGTAATAGATAGGGTGTTATATAATGAAAGGGTTGGCGATGAAAAATTAAAAGTGGAACTTTTGGAATATAAATGGCAGGTTATATTGAATGCTACAATGTCACCTGGATTAAATTATTTCATTTCTATAGGACCAATTTTGAAACATCGAGCAATTAAAATTTATATAGTATTTTTATACATTTTTTATTTTTAAACAAGTTTAAACTAAGTGTTAATATCCAAAATATTAGAGTTTTCTAAGTATTAATTAGATTTGTATTTGTGGGTTGTGACTGTATTCTGTAGAGTTTTTTTTATATTGAAGTGTATTTGTAACTGTTTTAGCTTTTAGATGATTGAATTAATATTTATCTTTAATAGAATGATTAATTATTTGATAGTTGTATATAAGGATTTGATGAATAGCTACCATTCACTCTGATGATGCCATTGACTTATGGTAGAAGCACTTAGTGTGTGGAGCAACATTAAAGGCTTCAGATTTATCCTGTTGTTCGTGGTTCATTTTTTTGTTTTTCACAAGTTTTATTACCCATTGGGTATTTTCATTTTGTGATAACATAGTGCTAGAGTTTGCATTCACAAATGAGCACTGTTGGGCATGTTTCTGGCCACGTGTTCTGAGGTGTGGAACAATTATGCAAACTATGTCATACAGTATTTGATTTTGTTGTCTGTCTATTCCAGCTTGGGAGGCCTCTTGCTTGGCCAGATACTTAGAAGCCTCTGTGAATGTGTGTGATTTCTGGTGGTATGTGTGGGTGTCCTTACTGTGTTCTGGTGAGGGAATGTCTTGGCTGTGGTGATGAGATGCATGTGTTAACCTACACCTCATGACTGTCCAGACCAGTCATAGCTGTAGACTGAACTGCCTTCCAGCTTACCCCTGTAGCTGCATCCCAGACAATGTGTGGGGTGTGGTGTTAGGTGGGTTTGGCAGTGTACATGGCAAAGAGATTACACTCCCACCAGGATGGCCACATACACAAAGCTGACATTAGTAAACACCAGTAGCTGACTAGTGGACATGCCTGTATGAGTATTCAGTACTACAAGTACCAAGTACTGTATTTAATTTACTTATTGCTTATGAAGATGTTTTAGACAGTGATGCTCACAAGTAAATATTTGTGTTATGGACGTGACAACACTGGCTATTACAGAAACATAGTAGCTACCTTTAGTAGCAATCCTCCTCTGACGATCTGAGGAGCACATCGCATCCTGGTAGTTGATTACAGATGATGCAAGTGTCAACAGGTCTGTATCCTTTTCTGGGTATATACTTACATATCCACCAGAACCATGAGCTCTGCTGGGCCAGACACCCACTCTGCAAACAGAGTCAAATATCAATAGACTCTGCTGCCACTATCAAAATGATCAGGATATAATCAGATAGTGTAAGCCATCACCTATGAAGTAGCTATTACACATGGGCAGCGGTCTCCTACATCTTACACTCCTACTGCAGGTGTTACACTGGAGTTATAGATGATATGCAACCTGTTTCATTACCAGTACCTTGCACAACCTTACATACAGTATTTGCAAGCGGTTGTTAGGTTGGCAATGAGAGGTTAGGCTACACAAACCTGAAAGTTCAATCAGTGTGTCTCTACTCTCAATATCCACTCTATGTAGGTGTGCACATAGCCATTTGGGCCAGCCTTGTAACAAAGGTCACTACACATTTCCATAACATGCACACATGCACAGTTGTTATTGCTAACAAATGAGGTGGATATTACATGTCTTATGTGCATGAATAGTTACCTAGCTCTTCCAATTTTCTTTGCTATCATGCTGCTAAACTGTCAGATGAATACAAGTCATATGTATCCTGTTACTGAGTATTGTAATTGCCAATATACATAACTAATGTTTGCATAACATAACATAACATAACATAAATGCTATGTAAAATGGAATACAGATCTGCCTAAAATACTGGACGTTACACAGTTATTGGCACAATATCCCACAATGCAAATCATATTTGCACAGTAAGCCCACCTTTGACATGTTCATCTCACTAATACACCCATACATATGTCTGCTGTTACAATATATCAACATATACTATTCCCTGTTATAGCACATACTTGTTGGACCAACCCTGACACTGACAGTGGATGGAAAAGAATTGGTGAATTCCAAGCCCATATATATCATCCCTTGTGGTGTACGAGGAGTTTGCCTTGTGACCTACTGCAGTACACACATAAATACTACAAGCGTTACTATGCTCAACAATACATCACTACACGATAGCTATTTCCACTATAGGCATTGATCACACTATAATTATTACAGAACAGGTACTACATACACAGACATACTAAATGGTATACATACCTTCTTAGTAATTAGAGGTGTTATTGACTGGTATATTAATCATTTTCGGTTTGTGTTTCGATCTTCTGTTGGGTATTTTGTACTATTCTGCAGGTAGATACAGGTGGTTTGAATGTGTGACAAGGCATCCTTTTATAGTTGGAGATCAGCATCATGTGCTATCCTGATCACCGATTGGTGTTCCACAGTAGTTAATTTCATGCACATCACCTGGGCAGCTACTCCCTTAGCCAGTACCATGGCAACGGTGGAGTATAATTGAGTACTCTACTTGGGCATTGTCCCTTTGCCTTACTTGTGAGGAAGACAGCCTGGAAGTGTTGTTTGAAATGTATTGCAACAGCTGGATGGAGACAAACACAAATATATTGTATGCAATGCCTAGAAGATTTGCTCTACATGTGAATACTGCTATTATATTTCTGAACATTGCTACTTGTGCAGGGTTTGTCTATACTTAATACTTCTGCATATGTTACAGTCTGGCCAGGATGTATGATCAGCTCAAGGCTGTATGGCTATGCATATAATGTTAGGGGGTTTATAGTGTGCTTAACAGACATCTTTAGTGTGGTGTAAATGTGTATCATACTGTGCTGATAAACACTAATTGGTAACACTTCCTGGTGTACTTACTTTTCAACCCTCTGAAACAGGATTAATTCAAACAAACCCTGTGACATCAGCAGCTGTTCCATTGTATAACAGGAACTATTTCACATAAGGCCATGTTAGTGTGCCTCTGTCCAGGTATGTTAAGGTTTCAGCAGATGTCGTACAGTGGGTGAATAATTGGTTATGGTATGACAGTATGTATTGTTGTAATTAGTTTGGGTGTGCGGGAGATGTTGGTGGGTGTACATAGCAGACGCAGGTGTGTAGGAACTGATTTTATACATATTCTATATGTGTGTGGGGAGGGTGTTCCTTCCCTATGTGAACACCTATCCCTTAGTGGACTAATACTATGGTAATTGCAGGCTGATTCATTAAGGCACTGTTAAATGCTTCTTGTATAGCATGCAGGTATTGTTAGACCTTGAATCCTTTTGGCAATACATTGGAATGTAATAACATTTTGCTAAATGAAAGATGTCTGTGTATTTCTGTCATGGATGTTTGCAGTCATTGTAGTTGTGTTGGTGACTAACCCTATTTGGCTCATGTCCATAGAACATATTTGTAATAGTGTATTGCCATATACTCTTCATATGTTATGTTCATATTGTTTGGGGGTGGCAGAATGTGTGATTGCTATGATCCATGTTATACTCAGATTTGAACACTTCAGATGCTGTATAAACACATGTATGTATGTATGTATGTATGTATATATATATATATATATATATATATATATATATATATATATATATATATAGATATAGATATAGATATATAATATATATTATTGCATATGTTTATATTTAACTCCATAGATGTGTACATCTTTTATCCTATCTATATATCTACATATATATGTATATCTCTATATATCGACATGTATCTATGTATCTCTCTCTCTCTCTCTCTCTCTATATATATATATATATATATATATATATATCTAGAGAGAGAGAGAGAGAGAGCATACACCTTTCATTAGGTACATGACGGTTTGTCCTATTTCCACACAATCCTCCCTTTTGTGTTTTAGTCTGTCTGAATACACAATTGGCATAGGTACATCTCAGGTAGCTTAGTGGTAGGTTACTCTGAGGATGGTGTACATGGTTGTGGGTTCTAATCCTGGAAGTGTTTATTATTTTACCTCTCAGAACAGGCACTGGTAGGGAAAGTATGATTAACCCACATTTAAGTGGTTGTAAGCAGGTTTGCCTGTGGTCTGTGTGACATTAAGCAAAGGTTAAACCTGTGAAGCACTTATCCATTTAACCGTGTTTAAGTGCCACTTACCGTCATGCAATCCTGTGCAAAACCACTTACAACTGCTTAAAAGTGCATTAATCAACCTGCATCCAAAAGCCCTTATTCTGGCCCTCAAAATAAATTAACAGCCCTTGAACCCAAGACCATGAACACCACAGTCACTGACTTTACCACTAAGGCATCTGAGATATTTACAAATGTTATGGTGTTTAGAATATACATTTTACTACGGGCATTCCTCACTACTGAAAACAAATGTGACAGTCAGCTGGTGTACATATGTATGATACATGTTAATGTTCATATGTTTGTGGAATTAAGTGTTGCAATGTGACCTGACAGGGTGTATTATGGATGAGAATGTTTTTTGTTTTGTTTCTTTTTTATATTGTCCCCATACTCCCTGTATACCCTTCCAGTTCACTTATTGAACATCCATCCCAGGCTTTCCTTGATGCATAATTTCATTACCCATCATTCCTCCCCCCACCCTAATCTCCACATAGACAACAACCATCCCTTCTATGATGAATTAAGTTAATATTAATAGTTATAATAGCAGAGCTGCATGTGTTTTGTGTACACTTCAATTCCTTTGGATTGCTTTTGTGTCACAAAGTGTGTTCATAGATGTTTATATATATGGCTATAGATGTAACTGTATATATATATATATATATATATATATATATATATATATATATATATATATATATATATATATGTATATATAGATATATATTTCTATCTATGTGCAGACATCACTGACACACACACACACACACACACACACACACACACACACACATATATATATATATAGTTAGTATTAATTTGTAACAGTTATACATATGTAGACTTGTATATGTTGATTCACAAACTACAGTACATTACAATGTACTGTACATATGTACACAAAGTGAGTGTCCCATTTGTGTTCAGTACTGTGGAATGCCTATAGTATAAGGTGTAGTCTAAAGACCATGAAACATGTATATAGCTCAGCTGGCTTAGTAGTAAGTCCCATGACTATGGTGTGCATGGTCCAGGGTTCAACATCTGTGATGCTTTAAAAATGTGTTTTACTCCAGAATAAGGCTCATTTAAGCAGTTGTAAGCATGGAAACATACTAGAAGTGGTAATCACCAACATGGGCAACTGGTCCACCAAATCAGAGGTAAACTGGTCACTGGTTAGATCTGACCATGGACTATTCACTGATGATTTCCACACCCGACCATCTCCCCCACCCAAAATAAACCACAGTGAATACCTTTCCTACAGCTAAATTCACACTACTAAAGACAGAGGTGGAAGGTTTCACAGCCATGACACTAAGGGAAAACACTGCTCAAGATACAGAAAGATTTAAAAATGCACTCTATAAGCACCTACAAGGATGCATGGATCATGCCATCACTGGTAAACCAAGACTCGTTCCTCCTAGAGAAGGACACCAGTCTGGTGGACCCCTGCAATAAACAGGCTATACAACAGAAGTAGGACAGTAGTCCAGAAAAACAACAAAATCCAAGAAGGGCAGACATCCGTGACCAGTATTAGTAAGAAACATAGGTCCCTCATGAAATAATCCAAGGCTAACATCAACAGGATAATAGGCAGGGATTCGAAAGATAACCACAAAGCCTTCTTTGACTATGTCAAGGATCTACATGGTAACACACAGATTTACACTGTGCCGGTGCAATATAGCACAAGCTATACTGACCATACTGATATCACCAACATCTTTGCAGATACATTCAGTGTAAATTTCACCCCCTAAAGAGCCCACAACAATACCCGGAAAGTACAGTATCCCAGACCTCAGAGACACACAGGTGGAAATGGCCCTCTCAGATGGAAAAACACAGCGTCAATGGAGGCAGATGGTGTCCCAGACTGCATCTTGCAAACATTACAAGACAAACTAACCCCCGACCTAATTAAGCTTTTCAACCTCAGCCTGTACACAGGCTACATGCCCATACAATGGTGTATAGCAATGGTTATTCCACTCCACCAAGGTGGAAACACAACTGACCATGGTAACTACTATCCCATAAGCCTGACTAGCCTGGTCTGCAAAGCTATGGAGTGCATCCTCATGGCACTCATTGACAAAGACATTAGTAACCTCCAAACACTTGACCCAACCCAGGTCAGCTTGGTTGAGTGCAGATCATGCCTACTGAACCTGTTTGACATCTTACAGACAGTCACCAAGACGTTATATGAGAGGAGAGGTGGTTCGCACATACTACCTGGACCTCGCCAAAGGTTTTGACACCAATCACCACTCAGGTATTATTGATAACCTCACCAGCCTGTACATAAACCCTACATCACAGGATGGGTTGCCAACAGGCTTACACACAGAACCCACTTGGTAAGAATAGCAGCCTCCAGTTCCAACTCTTAACCAGTCATAACTGGTGTCCCACAGGACTCAGTCCTGGGACCCCTACTGTTTGGCATATACTTCTCAGAGGTACAGGCAAACACAGGTGGACTACGGCAGACCATGTTTGGCAATGACTACAAACTGGGAGCCATAACTGACAGTCCAGCTGACACAGACATCCTTCAAGGGGCTTCACAGAGACCGACACAGAGTGTCAAAGTCATGGACTCCAGCTAAGTTCCACAAAGTGCATGGTCATTCCATTTTGGAAAAACTAAACACCCACATATTAACACATAAGTGGCAGCCACTTTAATACAGATGAGGTCATAGGGTATCTGGGGACTAAGGTCGATAGTGATCTCTCCTTTGACAATCATATCTCCAAAGTAGTTAGGACATCCTTCTATGTAGGCCATCTGATTACAAAAGGGTTCGCATCTAGACATACTGAAGTTATAGTCCCCCTTTACTCACCACTCATCAGTCCCATCATAGAGTATAATAACCCATTTGAGATGTACCTCAGAAGACATTTCCGACAGCTGGAAGGTCCACAAACATACCTCGCCAAGAGGATTACTGGCCTCAAACATATGTCCTATGTAGCCAGACTGAATAAACTCCTGCTTTACTCAGTGGCATCTCGTTTACTCAAAGATGATCTCTGCTGGCCAACAAAGCCATGTCCAACTCAGACTTAATAGATATGCTCTGCCTATGGGGATCCATGTCACAGTGAGCCACATGCTGTAGTGAGCTAAACCTTGCCACAACAATAACTAGAAGATGATGGAGGGACAGCTTCCTGTCACAGAAACTCCCCATGGTTTGGAACTACATCCCTAATTACATTATACAGAGCCTCTCACTAACACTCTTCAAGAGAAACCTTGAAGTGTGGATGGGGAACTGTAGATACAACCCACGGATCCCACCATTGGCTCTGCTCCAAAGAGGGACAGTTAATTAATCAATGGGGTGGCAAAAGCTGACACATTTTGGCTAGGCTTATGAATGCCCTCAGGCAGTTAGCCAAGTACATACCTATGAATCTATACATACAGTATCAGCACATGCTGATAGCTTAATTTACTGTTCAGGTGTTGACTTACCTTGTGCCAATAGCAGTTGTCTGTGCAATAGTTGAGGGCTGACTATGTTGGATGCACACAGTAGACTGCATATACATGACAATTTACAGGTCGACTTGTGTGTGTGGCATCCATTTTTACTGTGTGTGCATGTAGAGAAAGGTGTCAGTTCCTAGGTGCCTACACTGTCAGTGTGTGTGCTATATGTTCCGTCCTTGCAAAGGCATGGGCATACTGGGCACACCTCCATCTGCCTACTGAGGCTGGCTCAGGGTGTTTGAGGTCTGAGTACCTCTGTGCCTGTGGGGCCCTTGGCAATGGTGGTGGACTGTGACAGCCTTCACCATTCTGTCCCTGCTGCAGCTGTTTCCGCAGGATCATATTGTGCAGCATGGCACATACTATGAAGATGTGGGCACATGTGGCTGGAGAGTACTGCAAGGCTCCACCAGATATGTCCAAGCAACAGAACCGTGATTTAAGAACCTAAACACATGCTCTATGATGAGTCTGGTTTGTGCCTCATTGTGGTGTTCTTGCATGGGTGTGTGTGCATTTCTGATGGGAATCATCATCCACGGTTTCAGTGCATAGCCAGCATCCCCCACCAGGTGGCCATATTGGATGTCCCCCCTGGAAAATACCTGATACAGCTGTGAGGCATGCCAGATGAGGGAGTCATGATAGCTTCCAGGGCACATGGAAACAGCTTGTAGCTGGATCGCTCGCCAGCCATATCTGGTGTTGGAACGCCAACGCTATGCCTGCACCTGGTGCAAGCTTCATGAATCCCAGTGATTGACTTTCTTCCATTTCACTTAAAGAAATAGAATGAGTATAAACACATACAATTTTATTTAATACACTGTTTAGGTATTTGTAGATAATGTGTCACAAAAGTGAATTGTTAAAGCAATATAATATTTAATTTCCAATTGTACCATCTATTTTATGCATTTGTCAAGGTTATTACTGTAAGTTCAAATTTAAGTCAAATAAAATGTATAAAAGACTAGAAACATTTTTACTTAGCATGTGATTTTGCTAATCCTTTTCAAACTGATAAGTATGTCTAGCAATATAAATGGTAGGAAACAAATGTTCCTTGTTGGGAAACTGTTTAAGCAACAAAGCAGATTTACTGTTAGAAGAGCTGAATAACATTAATCAGATGATATTACAGTTCTGAAAGTACATGTTTATGAGCTACTGCTCTCTTAATAAAATTAATTTATGTTATTGGTGTTACACTGATTGATGAATGTCTTAATATAAAATTATACTCTCTTTCTGCCAATGCAGTCAAGCATGAAAATAATACATCATTTTAAATGTATCATATAAATACATTTTTGAGACAATCATTTCACTCTTGACTGGCATTCATAACTTTGCGAGTCATGTTTTAATTACTGAAATTAAATAAGGCATCATGAAAAAGGTCTTTTTTCTATCATAGCAGTTCTCTTGCTTAAAAATAGTCCTGTCAGAGTGACATTCTGTCACAGAAAAACTTGAAAAAACACTTCAGTGTTTAGGTCACACAGCTATATAAAGTCAAACACTTGCAGAGTTGCCATTATTCTAGAACAATTCTTGAGAAGTAACCAAACTGTATTTGAACTAGACTATAATTTTTTTTTTAGTATTACTTGCCTCAGACTTAAATATAACAATAAAGTATACTTGAAGGAGTAGAACTGTACCACTTGTTTAATGTCAGAGTTCATACTAGTTTGAAATATCTTACCACTGAATGCTTACCCTTTACTATTGAAAGAAAACAAATAAACAATAGTAAGCCTTTCAAGATCCAACTCAAAGACTACCTAAAAATTAATGGCTGTGTCTCTGCTCTAGCCCTGAGTAATCCTCGATTACCTCTACCCCAGCTTCACCCATTTCTTCTTTCACACTTCCTCTATAACCACATCACTGCTATGACAACTACTGAGTGCATCTAATCTACTGTCCCATTACGTTTCATCCCATTCTCTAGCTGAGACTCTAATACTATAAGTTACACTCACTGAACTGAACTCACTACAACTTTCTGAAATGTCTTGCCACCTACCACACAAAATACTGATTGTGTGAGGCATCATCTAACAAGTAGCTGGCTTGTGTATCTACAAACTATATATATATATATATATATATATATATATATATATATATATATATATATATATGAAGAAAGAATGATGTAACAGTAAAGCATACAAAAGGAATGAGAAGGGAATCAACAGCAACCCCAGTATTATATAGTGCTGTCAGTCCAGCTGGGCAGGAGTGAGCAAAGCACTGCTACTCACATCACAGGCAGGATTAACATTGTTGATTTGCTAAGTCTGCTTTACACACAGAGGATAGTCCTTGGTGGGGCTACCCAAAAATTAGATAGACCATTTGGCCCTCCGACCATTACACAAGCAAGGGTAGGTATGTTCAAGGACTAAATGGTGGGAGAGCCTGAGAATACATGGGGTGGGACAACATACGTGTAGGGCACCTAATGCTCTGGAGAGGGCAATGTGTGGAGGTGTGTCATGGCTGTGATAACAAGTGGACAATGAAAGGTATGCATGTATTTGGAACATGGGCGGGGTGGAGGAACTATGGGTATGAAATTATGGAGCCAGGCGTGCCAGGATTGGATGGGCTGGTTCTAATTGGACTGCCCCATGGAGGTCAGCGAGCTCGTTATAGGTATATATGCATATACACATGCAGAGTTCAGTATGTAGAAGTACATTCTCTGTAACACATTCATTCCATTTGCAGACATAAATAACATGAATGTGCACTTACAAACCTCGACAGTAGATAGAATAATAGGCTGTGCAGAAGAGGGATGGGACAAAACTGCTAAAATGCAGAAGTGTGTACAATGTTCAAAGTCAGTGCTGTGCTGACAATAATCAAATGTGAGGACTTCCCCACACATGGAATCATTCCTGTAATCTGCCTGCTATGGCAACGTCAATTACTAAACCAGTCTATTTGTAAAAGAAATATGCCGAACACGTACATAATTAGGCTTTCATGTGTAACGTGTGCGTTACCACATAGTCATACATATTAATTAATTGTAGTGCCATGTTAATGGGAGTAAGGATGTAATGAAGTATAGAGTCTAATCTTGACATAAACAGTTTACTATTAGAAATGCAAATAGTACTTGTTCGAAAGTAGTGTTCACAGAAGTGGAATCTTGAATGTCAAAACATTGAATGCACATAATAGCGACTCATGCTTTCGAATATGTCGAAAATGTCAAAATCGACATTTTTCGACATCGAAGCAGTTCTTAATGCAATTGCTGGAAATAGCCATACATATGCTGTGGGTGTCCTGCAACCTGATATTAGAAGTCGCTGAGACAGCTGGAGGTGTTGTTGACATCTCACAATCATATCCATGTGGTTTTCCATGCATACGCACACAAACTCAAGCGTGACATCTTCCCCAATTACTGTAGTACGGCTGTATATTCCACTCTGATTTTTTTTTTCTGTCTGCATAATGACATATAACATACTGACACCCAAACTACACAATGTGACATATCCCATGTATATTCCAACGATCCTTATTCCCCAGTGTACTCCACACGTACGTGCTACAGTTCAATACAGTAGTGCTCTGTTTTTCCATGTCAATACATCTAAAAAGAACAGTGCTTTGCAACAAGTGTAGTAAACCCCCTACAGGTGAATGTATCTTGTTTACCCAACAACTTTTTAAATGCTTCTTCTCTGTCAAGTAGATGTTTACTTTTCGGTGAAGGTGGTAAACAAAGTAATAATCAAGATAGTAGGTCTTCCACATGATTTTACTCCAATTGTATTAAATGTAAGATATTGTAAATGTACAATGTTTTCCTCCCTATTAGACTATGAAGGCAGCAATGCCAACCTTTGACTGCGTTCTGTGATCTTGGAAACCCTTCTGTACATGTGTCATTTTGACTCCAAAATGAAAGGTCAAATAATGGTGGTATTCATTCCGTTGTACAAACTCTCATCCCATATCTTCTAGGCCTACCAAATAAGTAGTTTTCTTTAAAGAACACACATAATGTTTGCCCACTCTCAGGCATTTCACATTCAATATCAGTGAAAGTAGTTACAACATCCTCAGGCTTTAAAAACGCTAACGCAGGCAATTCCTTGCACAGTACAGAAAATTCCCTACTTAGTCTGAACTCAGTAGCAAGGTGCAGATTCTGGATTTGTTGCCATATTATTTGGCAAAAATGAAACCAGCATCCTTTGGCTGGTGAGTGTGGAAAGTGTCTTATGATGGCGTTAACTGCTCCTCTCTCAAAATCACTTAATATCATCTTTGGTGCTAAAGTAAGACTATGCTGTGTACATAACTGTATAACAGTATCCAAAAAGTAATAATAACATGCTTCTGTTTTGGAAGCAAGCAATCCGTATACCATGGCTATAACTTTCTTATGTTCACCATGTTGTAGTGGACAGTGTATGCTGTATATTTGCTTAAAATCTGATGTATGGATAGGAAAAGTGCCGGCAACCATTATAAAATCAGCATTACACAGTACCTTAAGGTTATTTACAGTAGCTATTATGACTACTTGGTGAGACTGGACCTCCTCCCCAGCATGTTGAATTATGAAACTACCACTCTTAATTGGTATCATTTCACTTGTAAGGTCCCTTAAATTAGTAAATTCCTTGAATGCAGTCACTTTAACTTTTTTCCTTGTTCTCACAACGGCTTGCTTCAAGACATTGGTGTTAGGTAGATCAACTGTAACATCTGTTGAACATGTGGCCAGCACCTCTGACACTACTCTGCAAGGATCATCTGTACTATGTGTGGCTCTTGCTTCTTTAACTTTAAGACAATCTGGTTTGATGGGGTTGGGTGCGTGAAAGTGGCCAGTACTTTTCAACAATATTTCACCATTAACATCAGCCTCTGTTATACATCTTCCCTTACATTTTTCAGTCTGTTTCATGGAACAGCACCAATACTTCCTATCACCAACCATTTTCTCTAAATAATATATATAGCCTTCACTTACAAGCATCTCTTTCCCCTTTTGTGATTTCACTGTACCGTATACTGCACGCAATTCTCCAGGATATATGTTATTGTGCTGTCCGTCATCAACCTGCCAAGGCACATATATAATGCATAACAGCCGGTAAGAAAATACCTTCCATAATAGCTGTACATACCAATATACACTTTCCTAATTGGAAACAGCACTATTATGCATTTGTCAACAATACAGTACAATAAATGGCGTTTGCATTCCCTATCAGATAAACTTACTTATGGTAGCACTATGCTATCAACTATATACTGCAACGCAAGTCAAGCACATGTCCAACTTTGAACAACTATTATGGATATGCCGTTTGCAATGCACATTTTCATGTTAGTCTGTATTAATTTACCTCTTACGTTGACTGCATATTTCCCTCTTTGGCAAACTTTATGATCCACAACATTCACAAGATCTGCTGAAATCACCGTATTCTTTTGGTCACTCACGTCACCAATGTTTGTGGACTAAACATTTGGGAGTTCTGAGGATACGTGGAGTGAGTCAACCGATGGGATGGGTCTATACGAGCAGGGAGTGGCCAATGTGTAGTGGTATGGATACACCGTGAATCCGACTGGAAAATGGATGACAGCAGTGTTAGGGAGGCATTGAAGTGTGTGTTGGGGAACCAGAAGCCATGGGTATATGGGTATATATGCAAATTAAGCAGCACAGCAATAGTGAATTGGTTAGAGCAACCCCCTAACGAACAGACATTCCCGTACCAAATCCCACTGTATCACATACCATTTACCATCGGTAATCCATACATGAACATATTGCGACATCTGTCCACTCTATAACCTACAAAATATCAATTAAAAGATAACTGGAGTGAAGTGTCAGTGTCATAATGAATAAGGCACTACTAAGCAGGTCAAGCATATATAAACACCAGTAAGCATGTGTAATTTGCATTGGGTATGTATTGCTTTACAGACACACACACACACACACACACACACACACACACACACACACACACACACATTATATATACATATATGTATAGACATATATATATATATATATATATATATATGTATATATATATATATATATATATATATATATATATATATATATTTCCTTACTATCCTAATCTTCTTACATCTTATATAAACATGATTGAATAACTTATAGTGTTCTAATTTTGTATGTATAATTTTTTTTTTACACTGTTATATAAATGTTTTTTTTGTAATATGTGTTGGAGCTTTTCTCCCCGGGCCTCCGCTGAAAATGGACATGTATCCAGTCGGATCCTCCCGGTCAACAAATGTAAAATAAAATAAAATAAATAAAAAATAAAATAAATATATAGTAGTCTATTGGCCATTTTGGGCCAATTTCTAGCTCCTTCAAGTCCCCCTGTATAAAACCGGCTTTGGCGCGGCTTTGCACGATTTTGTACATAGTGCAGCATCGGGCAGCTCCGCTTAATTAGATTTAAACCATTCTCGGCTCCACAAAGTCTGCTCTTCACTTTTTCCCTTAGAACTGATCTAGTTCTCATAATAAACTCCCTATTCCTACTCTAAAGCCTGGCACTTGCTCACTAAAGCAATTATTTAAGTCAGCACTAAAAAATTAAAAGCACTACACCCTCACAAACACCCCTTGAGTACCTTGTTCCCCATTGGCCCTTTTTTTCAATTATAAAGGAATTCCCAATACTATTCTAGCATGTCCAAAGGTGAGTTGTCAATCTCCTCTGGTCCAGCTGGTGAGTCTGGGAATCTTGAGGCAATGTTACAACTGCCTCATGTACACAGACAACCCTCTCCTCCTCCTATCAACAAATTCCAACACGTGAGAGATGCAACCATATAGCCAAACTGGAGGCTAAGCTCTCTCAACTCAGTACTGGCGTAACCAGTCAGGAGGAGAAGGAAACCACACTCACTACAATTCCAGTCTCACATAGACCTACCACGAGAGCAAACCAAACACATAAACACACAAAAACATACTCGGAGGCTATAAATAAAAATCTGCCTAAGCAGCAGAGACCTCCAAAGCAGACACCCAAGCAACCGCTACCCCAAAACAAAACACATGGAACACATAGCTCACAAAGCCAGTGTGCCGAACAGTCACAGCCCTTAAGGCTAAACAACACACGTGATAGACTTGTAATAGGTGACTCTATTGTCAGGCACACTGACGCCCCGCTCACCAGGCTGAACAAGGAGAGGGTCACGGTGAGCTGCCTATCAGGCGCTAGGGTCCACCACATAACACAAGCACTCAGGTCACTCCAAGGCAAGTACAAATATGACTCAGTCATTGTCCATGCTGGTGTGAATGACCTGAGACGTACCTCCCTGGACTACATGAAAAGAGACATAGAGGAGCTCTCTGAGCATGTAGCCCAGGCCGGTATGACCCTGACCTTGAGTAGCATCTTACCCTCACCAAGATTGATGCCACAATATGAAGACAAGATGATCAATTTCAACAATTGGCTTAAGTATTGGTGTCATTCAAAGGGGATCCAATGCCTGTCAGCCTGGGATGACATGCTCGACAAGCCACGATGCTTCGCTAGGGACAGCTTGCACCTGTCAACCCTGGGATTTCGGATATTGGCAAAGGCTTTTGCCACCCCCATAGTGCCTTTTTTAGGCAAGGCTGAAAAGACAAACTCACCTCCATAGGTATCACAAGGGAAAAGAAACTAAGAGCAATGCTACTCAACGCCAGAAGTCTAAACCTCAAGATGCACACACTCGAAACTCCTTAGTAAGGAGAACATCGATATCTGTGCAGTAACAGAAACCTGGTTCAAGGCTCCCGAGATCACGCCAGCACTACCAGGTTATACCTCATACTATGCTTTTCAGCCCCAAAACTTGGACCGAACCACAAAAGGAAGGGGAGTATCAATATTCGTCAAAGATACCCACATCTACAGGTTGGTGGCACAGCACGGAGCATCAGAGACTATCCATGTGCAACTAACAGTGTGTAAAATTGCCTTCCAGTTTATAGCCTGCTACAGACCACCCTCCCAAACCCAGAAAATCCACTCGGACTTCCTGAGAACACTGGAAAATATGAAGGTCTCTCCAAACACCATTATATTGGGCAACTTCAACTACCCAAACATAGACTGGGAGCATTACTCTAGCTCCAACACCCTAGCCCAAAGGTTCCTAGAATTTATAAACTCAAATGCTATGGAACAACTTGTTACCACTCCCAAAAGAGGGAAAACCGACCTGATCATCACCAACATGGGGGCTCTATGCTCCAGACCAGAAGTGTATCCCTCACTGGTAAGATCAGACCATAAACTAACCTCACTGGATATTCACATCTCGACCCCACCCCCTGCCCAGAAAACCACAGTGAAAAATTTCTCTAAAGCAAATTTCACACTCCTCAAAACTGAGGTGGAATCCTTCAAAGCCCTGGGCCTGTGGAAAATATGGCCCAGACCACAGAATCCTTTATAAACGCATTCTATGAACACCTTCAGGAATGCATGGATCATGCAATCCCAAATAAAACCAAGACCCAGTCCTCCAAAGGCAGGCGTCCTGTCTGGTGGGCCCCAGCCATAAACAAACTATACAATAGAAGGAGGAAGCTACTACATGAAACAGCAAAATCCCAAAAAGGGAAGGCATCTTTTATCAGTATTAGCAAAAAACTACAGGCACTCATAAAATCGTCTAAGGCCAGCTTCGAGAGAAAAATTGCACACAACACTAAGGATAATCACAAGGCTTTCTTTAGTTATGTTAGGAACCTGGGGGGGAATTCCCAGATATGCTCAGAATTAGTACAAAATGACAAAAAATACACCGAAACCACAGACATTGCCAACATCCTAGCTGACAGGTTCAGCGCAAACCCCCCCCCTCCCCACCAAAAGGGCATATATCTATCCCAGCAGAGTGCTGCCCCCTTGACATCTCAGATGCTCAGGTAAGAGCTGCCCTCTCCAAAGCAAAAAAACACAGCATCAATAGGACCAGACGGTATCCCGGGCAGAGTCCTACATGAACTCCAAGAAGAGCTAAACCCAAACATAAAACTACTGTTCAATCTCAGCCTTACTACAGGATATGTACCCAAAGAGTGGCATACAGCAACAGTGGTCCCTCTCCACAAAGGTGGTGCCTCAGTGGATCCTGGAAACTATCGCCCCATATGCCTGACTAGCTTGGTCTGCAAAGCTATGGAAAGGATCATCATGGACCTCATAAATAAAGATATTGGGGACATACAGACACCGGATCCTACCCAGTTTGGCTTTGTTAAGGGCAGATCCTGCCTCATAAACCTGGTCGATTTCTTTGAAACAGTCACCAAGGCCATTGATGAGGGGAAGGTGGTCCACACAGCCTACCGGGACCTCACAAAAGCCTTCGATACAATACCTCACTCGGGCATTATAGATAAGCTCACCAGCTTAAATATAAACCCCTATGTCACTAGATGGGTTGCAAACTGGCTCAAGGACAGAACCCACATGGTTAGAATTGCTGGAGCCATGTCAGACTCCAAACCAGTTACAAGTGGCGTCCCACAAGGCTCAGTCCTCAGACCTTTCTTGTTCGGTATATATTTCTTGGAGGAACAGGCCAACACGGAAGGACTGTGGCTGACCAAGTTCGCAGATGACTGCAAACTAGGCGCCATAATCGACTCTCCAGCTGACACAAGCACAAAAGGGCCTCATAGAAACAGACAACTGGTGCCAGAGCCATGGCCTCAAGCTAAATGCCAAAAAGTGTATAGTCATCCCCTTTGGCAAAAACAAAGTGCCCACAAATTACCACATAGGTGGTAATCCATTAAGTACGGAAGAAGTAATTAGGGACCTGGGGACCCAAGTTGATAGCAATCTCTCATTTGAAAACCATGTGGCCAAAGTGGTTAGTAAAACATTTTATATAGCCCACCTAATCATAAAGGGATTCACATCTAGATCAGGGGAGGTCATCGTGCCTCTTTACTCATCCCTCATCAGGCCCATAATTGAGTACAATGCCCCTTTTGGGATGTACCTTACCAGACACCTGCAGCAACTGGAAAGACCCCAAAAGTACCTCACCAAGAGGATCAAAGGGCTCAAACAGATGCCATATGCTGCCCAGTTAAAGAAACTCCAGCTCTACTCAGTGGCATACAGCCTGCTCAGAGGCGATCTGTGCCTGACGTATAAAGCCATGTCCAACCTGGAATTAATGGACATGCTGCACCTCAGAAAATCCAAATCCCTGAAATAAATAGGGCATGCTGGAGGGACAGATTCATAACCCAGAGGCTCCCTTCACTCTGGAATAAAATCCCAGTCCAATTTAGGCAGAGTCCCTCATTGACTCTCTTCAAGAGGAATCTTGATGAGTGGATGGGAGATCGTAGGTTTACCCCGGGTATCACTTTTGTGTCACTGTTAGACAGAGGCACAGTATACTAACCTTGAAAAAGGGCATAGCAAAATTCATTTAAAATGGGTGGCGAAAGCCAAACACACTCTGGCTAGGCTTATAAATGCCCTAGGGCAGAT
>NC_056739.1:1905338572-1905401072 GCF_019279795.1 Protopterus annectens | reverse complement strand
AATGTGTCCCTGATGTTGTTATGCCTTGTCCCTGATTCAGTTTGTATATTTCCCCAATCGTATGAGAGGTCTGATAGGGACAGAAAGCACATATTCCACTGACAACCTTAGAAAGATGATAGAATATTAGGTATGCAGTAGCATGACTCGGCTGAAGGATGTGGGTTCCAAAACCCAATTACTTGTTTGTATTAAAGAGTGTCAGTTCCCATGTATTAGCCAGAGGGGTGCAGATTGTAAGAAGAACACACCAATAATATGAATCAAACTCTGGACAGGCCACGGATTCTGTACAGTTGAACGGCATGCTGTCACCTAATGGGCAGCCATTCATAATACTGTAGGCATGTAATCTGATGTAATAGGCATCACAAGGTAATATTGTAGTCCTCACTCCCACGCTGGAGTGTCAGTGTCAGATGCAAATACCAAATGCAGTGCATTTGCAAGTGCAGGAGCAAGCGGGTGTAAGCCTGTTTGGCCACCATTATGCGAGTATTACACTGCTAAAGCAATGTAGAGGCTAAATGAGTGTAAGAAACTGTAACCAGAGGTTAGCATTGCTTAGCACCATGCAAACCCATGCACACCTGCTCACAACTGCTTTAATGTGCCTTAATCACATTGTATCCAATGGCCTTGTTCTGGCCAGCAACAAGATAAATGGCCTTTGCAAGGCTCGAAACCAGGATCATACACACACAGCTATTGTGATTTACCTCAAATCCATGGCAGCTATACAGACATCAGACCTTATCACAAACATATCATCCAGCACAGTCATTCAACACCACCAATCCAGTCTCACATAGACCTATCGCATCAGCAAACCAAACACATAAATGCACAAAAACATACTCGGAGGCTCTAAATAAAAATCTGCCTAAGCAGCAGAGACCTTCAAAGCAGACATCCAAGCAACCCCTACCACGAAACAATACCCACGTAGCACATAGCTCACAAAGTCAGTGTGCCACACAGTTACAGCCCTTAAGGCTAAACAACACACCTAATACACTTGTAATAGGTGACTCTATTGTCAGACACACTGACGTCCCACTCACCAGGCTGAACAAGGAGAAGGTCACTGTAAGCTGCCTGTCGGGTGCCAGGATCTGCCACATAACAGAAGCACTCAGGTCACTCCAAAGCAAGTACAAATATGACTCCGTCATTGTCTATGCTAGTGTGAATGACCTGAGATGTACCTCCCTGGACTACAAGAAAAAAGACATAGAGGAGCTCTTTGATCATGTAGCCCAGGCCGGTATGACCCTGACCTTGAGTAGCATCTTACCCTCACCAAGAATGATGCAACAGTATAAAGACAAAATGATCAATTTTAACAATTGGCTAAAGTATTGATGTCATTCAAAGGGGATCCAGTGTCTGTCAGCCTGGGATGACATGCTCGACAAGCCACATTGCTTCACTAGCGACGGCTTGCACCTGTCACCCCTGGGTTTTCGAATACTGGCAAAGGCTCTTGCATCCCCCATGGTGCCTTTTTTAGGCAAGGCTCAAAAGACAAACCCACCTCCATAGATAGACAACACAAAGAAAAAAAAAACTAAGGGTAATGCTGCTCAACGCCAGAAGTCTAAACCTCAAGATGCATGCACTCGAGACTCTCCTCAGTATGGAGAATATCGATATCTGTGCAGTAACAGAAACCTGGTTCAAGGCTCCTGAGAGCACCCCAGCACTCACAGGTTATATTTCATACCATGGTTTTTGGCCCCAAAACTCAGACCGAACCACAAAAGGAGGGAGAGTATCCATATTTATCAAAGATACCCACACCTCCAGGTTAGTGGCACTGCACGAAGCATCGGAGACCATCCATGTGCAACTAACAGTGGGCAAAACTGCCTTTCAGTTTGTAGCCTGCTATAGACCACCCTCCCAAGCACATGAACCTCACTCGGCTTTTCTGAGAACACTGGAGAATATGAAGGTCTCTCTAAACACCATTATATTGGGTGACTTCAACTACCCAAACATTGATTGTGAAAACTACTCAAGTCCAAACACCCTCGCCCAACGGTTCCTAGAATTTATAAACTCAAATGCTATGGAACAACTGGCCACCACTCCCACAAGAGGGGAAAACATACTGGATCTGGTCATCACCAACATGGGGTCTCTATGTCCCACACCAGAGGTATACCCCTCATTGGTAAGATCAGCCCATAAACTAATCTCACTGGACATCCATATTCCGTCCCCACCCCTAGCCAAGGAAACCACGGTGAAGAACTTCTCAAAAGCAAACTTCACACTTCTCAAAACCAAGGTGGAATCTTTCAAAGCACCCGGGCCAGTGGAAAATACAGCCCAAAATGCAGAATCCTTTATAAAAGCATTCTATGGACATCTACAGGAATGCATGGAGCATGCTATCCCAAATAAAACCAAGACTCACTCCTCTAAAGGCAGGAGACCTGTCTGGTGGACCCTGGCCATAAATAAGCTATACAACAGAAGGAGAAAGCTACTACATGACAGAGCAAAATCCCAAAAAGGGAAGGAGTCTCTGATCAGTACTAGCAAGAAACTACGATCCCTCATAAAATTATCTAAGGCCAGCTTCGAAAGAAAAATTGCACAAGATACTAAAAATAATCACAATGCCTTCTTTAGTTATGTCAGAAACCTGTGAGGCAACTCCCAGATATGCTCTGAGTTAGTACAAAATGAAGAAAATATACACTGAACCCACAGACATTGCCAACATCCTGGCAGAAAGGTTCAGTGCAAACTTCTCCCCCCTTCCCCCCAAAAGAGCAAATGTCTATCCCAACATAGTGTAGCCTTCCTGACATCACAGATGCACAGGTGAGAGCTGCCCTCTCCAAAGCAAAAAAACACAGCATCAATGGGACCAGACGGTGTCCTGGGCTGCGTCTTACACAAGCTCCAAGAAGAACTAAACCCTCATATAAAGTCACTGTTCAATCTCAGCCTTACTACAGGATATGTACCCAAGGAATGGCATACAGCAACAGTGGTCCCACTCCACAAAGGTGGTGCCACAACAGACCCTGGAAACTATTGCCCTATAAGCCTGACTAGCCTGGTCTGCAAAGCTATGGAGCGTATCATCATGGAAATCATAAGCAAAGACATTGGGAACCTCCAGACACTGGATCCTACCCAATTCGGCTTTGTTAAGGGCAGATCTTGCCTCTTGAACCTGGTCGACTTCTTTGAAACAGTTACCAAAGCCATAGATGAAGGGAAGGTAGTCCACACAGCCTACCTGGACCTCGCAAAAGCCTTCGCCTCAATACCCCACTCGGGCATCATAAATAAGCTCACCAGCTTAAATATCAACCCCTATGTCACAAGATGGGTTGCAAACTGGCTCAGGGATAGAACCCACATGGTCAGAATAGCAGGTGCCATGTCAGACTCTAAACCAGTTGCAAGTGGCATCCCACAAGGCTCAGTCCTGGGACCTCTCTTGTTCAGTATATATTTCTCTGAGGTACAGGCCCTTAATTGAATACAATGTCCCATTTGGGATGTACCTTACCCGACACCTGCAGCAACTGGAAAGACCCCAAAAGTACCTCACCAAGAGGATCAAGGGGCTCAAACAGATGCCCTATGCAGTTCGGCTAAAGAAACTCCAGCTCTACTCAGTTGCGTACCGCCTACTCAGAGGCGATCTGTGCCTGACGTATAAAGCCATGTCCAACCCAGAATTAATGGACATGCTTCACCTCAGGAAATCCAAATCCCTTAGAGCTACACGCTCCAGGGACTTGAACCTCAGCACAGAAATAAATAGGACATGCTGGAGGGACAGATTCATATCCCAGAGGCTCCCCTCACACTGGAACAAAATCCCAATCCATGTTAGGCAGAGCCCCTCACTGACCCTCTTCAAGAGAAATCTTGACGAGTGGATGGGAGATCGTAAGTTTACCCCTGGGATCTCTTCTGTGTCCCTGCTTGACAGAGGTACAGTAAACTAACCTTAAAAGGGCTACCTTCTGTGACCTACTATTCAGAGGCACAGTCAACTAATCTAAAAGGGTGGTGAAAGCCAAACACACTCTGGCTAGGCTTATAAATGCCCTAGGGCAGATAGCCTAGTATCAACCTATGAACCTATGAACTATGAACAGTATAGGAAATGTGTTCCATCATGTAGATGTATGTGTGAGTGTTTATGTCCAGCATATAGATACATACATATATATAGATATATCAGGAACATCCCATGTGACAAAAAAGCATTACAAAGGAATGAAAAGGGAAACACCACCAATGTCTGTATTATGTAATGGTGTTGTCCTATGTAATATCAAGACTCCTTCAGACAGACATGTGTCAGTCATACACGCAAACATTTGTACATTGGCCATATACATCACTCTGTGCATGTTACTTACATTAACACAACAGTTCCTGTCCAATCATTATGTGAGAACAGTACTCTTGCAAGGTTCTGTGTGTGAAATCATCATCATGATAAAGGTACATGGGGTAACCATAGAGGGACTGGTAGTGTTGTGTGTACAATGGGTTCATCCACAACACATGTACCTGGAACATTTAGGAGTCATGTGCATACTAGGATCGTGTGCCTGAGAGACAGGGGTGAGGACAACTGGAGTATGTTTTGATGCATATTAAAAGGGTTACATGTGTCCAGTGGACCCGTGTGTGAAATGGACAGCTATGTATGGGGCAAATGTTGTTCTAGGAACCGACTGGCCTTCTGGTTATGTAGGGTGAGAGTGGGATATGGGGGAAGGAGAGTATATATATATAGGTTCATACTAGGTTCATACTAGGCTAACACGATCCTAGTATGCACATGACTCCTAGTATGCACATGACTCCTAAATGTTTTAGTAGGTATGCTCGTGGAGGATAGGTAGGGTAGGATGACAGACAAGACAGCATACAGGGTCGGTATGTGACACATGGGGGGATACACCTCGGATGGGGAGGGGTGTTCAGCATTCACAAGCCCATGAGCCCCCAGATGGAAACAGTGGGATAGAGGTCCACAGCCATGGGCAGCCACCACTTCACCAAAACAGCTGAAAAGGTGGCAGTGTTGGGGGCTGTCTAGGATGGGCAGCCTCACCCTGTAAATGTGACACTCTGCTCTTGAGCTGGTGTATCTGGCCTTGAAACCCCTTATTGAGCCCCCTACGCACCACATCAAGGACTGTACAACAGCAGACATGTCCCTGTCTGGACCTGCTCCCGGGGGGACAAGCCCCATTGTCAGTAGCAGTACCACCACAAGGCAGTGCAGAGCCAACAGAGGTGGAGGTCCAAGGCTGGGCCCCAGATGTGCTGGTGCCCAGTGCTATGGCCAGCTGAAGTGGGACAGGAGGTTCTGCCGGGACCTCCAAACCCACACAGCCTATGGTGTCGCAGTTTAAACACAGATATGGCTTAGTAATAGTCAACAGCATTCAGGATTACTTACAACAGCATGCATAGATATGACCATCAACCCAACACAACAAATGGTATACATTTTCAGAGAGAGCACAACACATGCATATATACTGCATGACATCTGTACAACGTGTAGAAGACGTGTGACTGCAGCTATGAACAGTGGCCCATTATTGGCATGTTACTGAGAACCCGAGACAGTGTCTGTCTTACCACTATTTCATGTGACATATGCCCAGTCAGGGATACGATGGCAGTAACTCATCACTATCACCATGTACTGTCTGCTGTCCTCACACTATGCTCCTGCTGTTCACAGATGTGTGTTCAGTGAGTAACACAGGAAACAAATAGTTCCACACACTGACCAGTCCACAGATGGCCCTACAGATGGGGGTCCCTCACAAACAGAGCACTGTCTTGTCAGTTTTAGAACATGAAGAATATCCATTACCACACATACCATGTTAAACAGGCAGTTGTCTCAATGAAGCATAGCTACACTTTCCCACTGTGCATGTTGTTAGAGGAACTTCCAGATATCATCTGTGATACCATTTACCAAACACCAGATCCAGGTACCACTCACAGCGACTGCCATGGGCGAACACCAACATGATGTTCCTTGATATTGTACTATGTTTTTCATGCGAATGGCTATGGGAGCATTATTGCAGCTGTTCCACATGCAATCAGCTAGAAGAGGACTGCAATATGTGCAGAGGCCATCACCCAAACATGACCATCACTTACAAAACACAAGGTGCTGCTGAGCAGGTGTAAACCTCCACATCCACCAGAGTGTGTGGGAGGGACAGACAGAGGCAAAGTATATCAGAGAAGGGCTTGGAGAGTAAAACCTAAGCATCATCTGTCACACACCTACCAGTACAGGGATTCAAACCCATGACTAACTATTCATTACTATTACAAGTGCATGCAGTTACTCCATGTGCTACAAAGCTGACATGTTGGTGTGCCGTAAGAGCATATATGTGTGTTGGTGTGTGACATCTGCAACAGAGATATAGTAGACAGACATTAGGTGCAGCACACATGGCTGTCCACATGAACGGATGTCATTGTCAACACAGCCATATTCTCTAATGGACTCACATTGGCACTCTTTGCCAGGCCCACAAATACACTGACAAACCACTTAGTTTGCCACACTGCAGTAATGCACAGGTACTACATGCACCACAGGGGATATCCAGAGGTTCTATGGGCTAGAGCATGTGAATGTGTTTGACATCTGCCAGGATGCAAATGGGAGTTATACTGGGAGTGATTGTGGTTGGGAGCATCATACCCCACATGCAGACACAAGGCATCAGTACTGACATGCATGTGTGAATTGCTTCATGGGTATGTAGTGGTTGACTGTGCAAGATGGCTGTACAAGGCTGGGTGAGGGGTAATCCTTGGCATCACACCACCCAACAATGGTGTGCAGTGTGGCACAGGATTGTAGTGTCTGCAATGTCCCAAACAGATGGGTATTGTATGAAGTGTCCTGAAATCCTGGTTACCATTGTGCATGACCATAGCTTTGCAATGCATGCCTTGTCTGTGTTTGATAGTCCTTGACATGGACATTGCCTGGGATGTGCATGTCCCACAATAATGTACAATGACATGTACAGGTGTACCTGGTTTGGCTGGCACATGTTGTGTACACAGACCGTTATCCTCCAATATGCCAGTACTGGCCTGGTGTGGCAGAACCTGCTTATAGTCAGCAGATTGACCCTACACCTGCATTGATAGCATGATACAGGTATTCCCTGGTGTCTGTGCCATCGGTCCATACAGGGCACATGTATAAGGCATTGTATGGCCTCTGTGGATCACATTTGATGGCACCACATATGTTGCAGGCATCCAGTGGGGAACATAGTGAAGGCACATTGTCCACAATTATGTGCCTATTGCACTGCTGTACAGGGTGTCATGTCCTCTGCAGCCCACTGCAATCACACTATGCCTACTATCTGTCATCAATGTGTAGGACAGTAGCAACATAGCTGGATATTCTAGGCAAGTGTGTTTGTGTATGACACATGGGTTCAGGAAGTATTCCAGGTAACAGTAGGGTTGCATACTTTGTTCAGCAGCCTTTTGCTAGATGTAGGTGTATGGCTTGCCAACACAGTCCCTTGGCTGACTGACATCTGTACTCCTCATGAGGTGGACATTGTGACATATAAGATGGACACCATATAGGAAAACTACAAAATCCGCTCCCCAACATGTCCAGTGGTTAGACACTCACAGCCACCTGCACACAGGTTCTGACAGTCAAAAACACACACACACCTGCCATGTCCTGGAAGAGAACCCCTACATAACTAGTGTATCACACTACAGCATTACGCAGTTGCATCATGCACTATGGAGATTCCTGGGTTACAGTAGTCCCAGAGGTGTATGTCAAGGAGGGTGACATCAGCCGGATTGCCAAAGGTGGTCATGTGAATTGTAAAGAGTGTGCATACTCTAAAAAATATTGTTCCTGTCTCAGGCAGACAGAGACACACACAGTTGGTCTCTCTTGGAGTTTATCACACTAAGTGATACACACTTATAGCATGTGCTATGGAAAAATAGAGGATTACAGCGGTCGTAGAGGTTTATTCCTAGGTGGGTGACATCAGCAGGATTGCCGAAGGTAGTCATGTGAGTCGTAAAGAGTGTGCATACTCTAAAAAGCATTGTTCCTGTTTCAGGCAGACAGAGACACACACACAGTTGGTTTCTCATGGAATAGAACCCCTGCATAACTAGTTTATCACACTACAACAATACGCAGTTACAGCACACGCTATGGAGAATATTAGGTTACAGAACTCCCAGAGGTGCATTCATAGGTGGGTGACATCAGCAGGATTGCCAAAGTAGGGCATTCCAAGTGTACCGCGGGATGTACATGTCTGTTACCTGTGTGTACCCGCTGCTTACTGTCACAAAAACACAATTACACCTGCTTAAAAGTGTCTTATGCAGTCCTAATTGACAGTATCAACAAGGCTTGCAGGTCTCGAACCCTGGACCATGCACACTGAGGTCACTGGATGTACCACTAAACGATCTGGGTTATACACATGCTGCATGGAGTCTATAATGCAAATCCTACTACAGGTATTCCACAGTACTGAAAACAAATGGGACAGTTCCTTTGTGTACATATGTACAGTACCCTTGAATGTACTGTACTCTGTGAAACAACAAAGACAAGTCTACATCTGTACAACTGTCATACCTACATATATATATATATATATATAGATACACCTACGGGATGTGTACACACATACACACACACACACACATATATATATATATATATATATATGTATATGTATATGCATATAACAGCGACAGCCATAGCTATATATATATATATATATATATATATATATATATATATATATATATATATATATATATATATCTATATATATATATATACACACACACACACACACACACACACACACACACACACATACACACACACACACACACACAAGTCTATAACCCTTTGTGACACAGAAGGGTTCTAAAGGAACTGACGTGTACACAAAACAGAGACATCTCTTGTGTTAGAACATTTAAATCATAAGCACTTCACCAAAGAAGGGATGGATGTTGTGTATGTGAAGTTTGTGGTGGGGAATGATGGCTAATATAATCTACCCTGAGGATTGTGGAGTTAGGGTGGGGGAATGATGGGTATGGACCTACACCCCAGCGACCACTTCCATGTCACTGCTCGACAATGGCACAGGAAAATAACATACCCAACTGTAGTCATGCTTGACTGTGTATTCTTTACCATTCCTAACTATGTAATACTTTGTAGACACCGGTCACCACTGATGGCTACCATGCTGTGCTAAAAGACATTACACATGTGTATGTCTGGCTACAGGGTAGTCACACACACAAACATGCACACACTTGGCAGTATTGTGCATACACACCTTGCCTATGTAAAGGTAACTGGTGCAGTGGCATGCAGTTGGGGGTATGTGCCACAGAACACATACAATTTCATTTACTGATTCCACGTCTGAGCTTGGTGACATCATAGGACTGATTACTTGCAGTGGGGGGGGGGGGGGAGAGGTATATTGGTTGACAAGGATAAAGGCCAGTGCAAAAGGAGGTATCTGTTTGGAATGCAGCAAAAGCCGCTGCCATGACAGGATGCAGACACAAATACACACACACACAACCACACTCAGCCTTTGCTGACACACACACACAGGCATTTGCTGTCACACACACACTGTTGCTAGTGGTGGGATCAGAACTCCTGCCTATCTAAGGATGACTATTACAGTACTGCACAGTTATGAGACGCACCACAGAGATTACCCATCCCAAGGCAGTCAGACTGCCCTTCTACAATTGAGGACAACAACAGGGAGACTGACAGTCACAAAGTACATAGCTGTAGACCTGTGTGTTTAAAGTAGGTGTCCATTACAACCTGTATGCACAAACAAGACACACCATCCACAGGTAGGCCTGAGAGGTATAGTTGTAGCACAGCAGGAACCTGCACTGGAGTATGGCCATCTGTGGAATGGACAATTAGTATAACTATACAGGGTTGCAGTGGGCATGCTCAACCACTCAGAAGCACAGGGCCATTTAGGATGCACTATGACTACAACTACACAAGGTTATACTGGACATGCTCATACACTTAGTAACAAAGGGCTTGTTGGATGCACTGACTCAAATTACACAAGGTGTCAGTGGGTACACTCATACACTTAGTAGCACAGGGCTGTTTGGGATGCACTCAGATTCTAGCCACTGAAGGCCACAGTGTGCATGCTCAAACACTTACATGTACAGAACACATTGTAATGGACTCCTATTGTAAACACACAGGTTTACAGTTAGGTACATCTTACCTGTCAGTATATATGGACATCATACTGGTTTACTACCTGATACCTGTATGTGGCCTGTAAATGATATAGCTGTGTCTGTGCTGTGTGAAACACATGCATACATGTACATGAAGTACTGACATATATATGGTATGTATACACATTCATGCATGTGTGGACGTGACAGACAGTAGTTTACCTGGGTCGCACAGGTGGATGCTACCGTCAGCATGTGTCACACACCTTGCTGCCCTGAAAGGCGTACATTGATAGCAGGTTGTGGACAGTGACACTATACGTGGAACAGTGGCATGTGCAAGCATAATGTGTGAGCCACATTGTGTAATGGTATTAAGGTACAGGTGACAAGATGACCTCTCCCGGCTGTGGTAGTAGTTGTCATTATTAGCAGGACTGCTACCCTAAGTATATCTCACATTGGTCATTTACCCAAGTTCTGCCACTGTCCATCACTTACATGGGGCATTTGCTACCAAGCACATTAATGCCACTCGCAGTGATGTCATGGTACAGGTGGCAACTGCTAGACCAAAACAATGAGCCAATGTCCTGCTGTTATTATGAGGTTTTCTGTTGTCTGCCATTCCAGGCTGTCATGACTGAATGACAAGCCTTCAACACAGAGCAAATGCATCCATGTTACACGTGTGTGTGGATAATACCTAGGTCGCATTTACCCATATAGCCGCATAACAAGGCAAATGTCCTACACACAGAAGTAACAGCCTGACACCTGCATGACAATTGCATTGGATGCCTATGCTAACCCATGCTAGACGTGTGGCTTTAGTAATCCATTTACTCAATGTAGAACCTACAATGGGGAATACCGACATCTGTGCAGTGAGGAACACCTGCCTGAAGGCTCTGTATTTCACAATTGCACTACCACCATATAACTCAGATCCAGATATGTGGGCCATAATAGTGGTGTGGACCATACCAGGTGGTGGTGTACACATATTCATAAAGGTTACTCACATGTAAAGACCACTACTCTGACATAACGCATCACAGATGAGTCAGGTACAGGTGACAGTGGCAAATGCTGCATTCTAGGTTGTATCCTCATATGCATCCACCACCTTGTTCCCAGACTACCAACACACATCCATATGTGGCATGACATAGTATGATACACCACCAGATAACCCTCGATTGGTGGACTGTACCTAGGCCAACATCAACTGTGCAATGTTCCCATGTACAAACACAGCTGCATAATGTGTTATGCAATGCAATAATACCACTGTTTGTAACCTGCTCAGTTGTACACATACCAGGGTCCCTCAGATGTTGTCAGCATCAACACGGTCAACTGTTGCTGTACACCAGTAAACAACACCCTCATGATTGGATATGACCTAACCGTACCTGCCCTGGATATGTACACCCCACACCCACACAACATATATTACATTACCATAGGCTTCATTTACCTTTCTACATTCAGGTGGCTACAGTCATTACACACATGCACATGGCAGATAGCATGCTAATAGTACATAAGGTTTGATATCTATGTTGACAGAGGTAATATCCCCTCTCTACTGGTCACCCATGACACCTATCATATCATACAACACCCCATGTGGCATGTATGTCTTTAGACATGTCCATCTAATGCAATGCCTACAAACATACCCAAATAACAGGACCATTGGACCTACACAAGGCCTGTACTGACAGACTCAGGGACATCCAGCTCTGCACTGTATGTTCCAGAGTAGTCACCGGTGATATGTTCATGACATGTACAGCCGTGTGTGGCCATAGCTCCTACATATACCCCATGTCAACAATTGCAAGCCATGCATGCTGTGTGCTGTCTGCACATTAGCCTTAGTACCACAATAGCCAGTACATACTGGGGTGAGAGGTTTACAAGCCACAGACTTCGCACATGCTTGAATGAGTGTACTGCCTAGCTCTAACAGACCACATTGCTGACACTCTTCCAGTACGCATGAGGTGTGTGTGGCAAATATGATGTGCTCACTGTTGACCATTACAGTGCCCTGGATTCACTATGGCAGTGTCAAGTTACAGTTTGTAGGAGCATGACATGGAATAATGTTGTGTGTGTCACGCTATGTGCTGTTGTAATATATGTGCACTTAGCTACTCAGTGAAAGTGGTGGTGTCCTACCAGTACATGAATACAACATGCAAATTAAGCAGCACAGCAATAGTGCATTGGTTAGAGCAACCCCCTAACGAACAGACATTCCCGTACCGAATCCCACTGTATCACATACCATTTACCATCGGTAATCCGTACATGAACATATTGTGACAGCTGTCCACTCTATAACCTACAAAATATCAATTAAAAGATAACTGGAGTGAAGTGTCAGTGTCATAATGAATAAGGCCCTACTAAGCAGGTCAAGCATATATAAACACCAGTAAGCATGTGTAAGTGCGTTTGCATTGGGTATGTATTGCTTTACAGACACACACACACACACACACACACACACACACACACACACATTATATATACATATATGTATAGACACACACATATATATATATATATATATATATATATATATATATATATATATATATATATATATATATATATATGTGGTAGTCTATTGGCCATTTTGGGCCAATTTCTAGCTCCTTCAAGTCCCCTGTATAAAACCGGCTTTTGCTGGCTTTGCGATTTTGCACATAAGCGCAGCATTAGGCAGCTCAGCAATTGGATTTAAACCATTCTCGGCTCCACAAAGTCTGCTCTTCACTTTTTCCCTTAGCACTGATCTAGTTCTCATAATAAACTCCCTATTCCTACTCTAAAGCCTGGCACTTGCTCACTAAAGCAATTATATAAGTCAGCACTAAAAATTAAAAGCACTACACCCTCACAAACACCCTTGAGTGCCTTGTTCCCCATTGGCCCTTTTCAATTATAAAGGAATTCCCAATACTATTCTAGCATGTCCAAAGGTCAGTTGTCAATCTCCTCTCCGGTCCAGCTGGTGAGTCTGGGAATCTTGAGGCAATGTTACAACTGCCTCATGTACACAGACAACCCTCTCCTCCTCCTCCCAACAAATTCCAACACATGTGAGAGATGCAGCCATATAGCCAAACTGGAGGCTAAGCTCTCTCAACTCAGTACTGGCGTAACCAGTCAGGAGAAGGAAACCACACTCACTACAATTCCAGTCTCACATAGACCTACCACAACAGCAAACCAAACACATAAACACACAAAAACATACTCGGAGGCTCTAAATAAAAATCTGCCTAAGCAGCAGAGACCTCAAAGCAGACACCCAAGCAACCGCTACCCCAAAACAAAACACGTGCAACACATAGCTCACAAAGCCAGTGTGCCGAACAGTCACAGCCACTTAAGGCTAAACAACACACCTGATACACTTGTAATAGGTGACTCTGTCGTCAGGCACACTGGCCCCGCTCACCAGGCTGAACAAGGAGAAGGTCGCGGTGAGCTGCCATTCAGCTAGGATCTGCCACATAACACAAGCACTCAGGTCACTCCAAGGCAAGTACAAATATGACTCAGTCATTGTC
Source organism: Protopterus annectens (assembly GCF_019279795.1). NCBI lineage: Eukaryota > Metazoa > Chordata > Ceratodontiformes > Protopteridae > Protopterus > Protopterus annectens. The sequence continues at coordinate 1,905,387,159 of NC_056739.1, read as the reverse complement.
CATGCTGGTGTGAATGACCTGAGACGTACCTCCCTGGACTACATGAAAAGAGACATAGAAGCTCTGAGCATGTAGCCCAGGCGATATGACCCTGACCTTGAGTAGCATCTTACCCTCACCAAGAATGATGCCACAATATGAAGACAAGATGATCAATTTCAACAATTGGCTTAAGTATTGGTGTCATTCAAAGGGGATCCAATGCCTGTCAGCCTGGGATGACATGCTCGACAAGCCACGTTGCTTCACTAGGGAACCTGTCATCCCTGGGTTTTCGAATACTGGCAAAGGCTCTTGCATCCCCCATAGTGCCTTTTTTAGGCAAGGCTCAAAAGACCCCCCAGCCGGACATGGGAAACATACGCACAAACAATGTAAAGAGACCACTGCTACCCCGACCACAGGCAGGATACAACCGGGGGGGGTACACAGTGCACCCGTGAATACTAATCTTGGAACACAGACTGGAGCGTCCCTTACAGGACACCCCAAAAATTGCCAAGACCAAAAGAAGCTGATAGATCGGCCATTCTGTGTATATATACTCGGAATACAAGGTTGGGAAACCCTGATGACCCATGAGCCGAGACAATTGTATGAAATGGGTCCCATGAAGTGGAGAGTGGACAGCATGTAGTGGTGTGTCCAGAACAGACCAGGACCCAGAGTAAGGATGGGTGCTGTTGAGGAGGAGCGGGTGGGGGAACTATGGGTAGCTACTTATGGGTCTAGGTGTGCAGGTGTTGGCTGATGTGGGCCTATATGGGCAGCCCTAGGGTTGTAAGAGAATATGTTCATTGGGCAGAGGCGTCGCCCAATGAGCAGCCACACCCACTATGAGTCCCACTGCAGCAAAGTGCAATCTGTTTAGCAAGGAACGGAATAACCAAATGTAGACGTATATATGTAGAGGTATGCGTGTGTATATCTACCCATAGCGACATAGAGATAAGCCTCTCCCTCTCTGTAGTATAAACATATACATACAGAGACAGAATACAGATACATACCCACATATAAATATATACATATGCAGACACCCATAGACCCATATGTTGTGATATATATATATATATATATATATATATATATATATATATATATATATATATATATATATATATATGTATATATATATATATATATATATATATATATATATATATATATATATATATATGTATATATCTTTGTATGTATATATATATCTATCTATATATATATATATATATATATATATATATATATATATATATATATACATATATATATATATATATATATATGTATATATATACATATATATATACAGCAAAATATAAATATACATGCATGCATACATATATAGATATATCTGTATATAGTAATGTAAATATATATATATATATATATATATATATATATATATATATGTGTGTGACTGTAAATATACACATGTATATAGCTAGGATATGATACAGCAGTTACGAGTAACATATGTTCACAGGCCATGCATATGGGGGTGAGGGGTTCAATAAACAAACGTGTAATGCGTAGCATCAACCCCAGCTAGGCCGGTGAGACATACAGACACAAAATAAAGGTAAACACACCACTGCTTCCCAGACCACTGGCAGGATACTACCAGTGGGAGAGACCTGCCAGGTCTAATCCTGAAACATTGACATCAATGTCCCTTGTGGGACACCAAAAATTAATGATCGGAGGCAGTCCCAGTAATGACTTATCAAACCAGCCTGTAGATGTACATGGACCAGTAGGTTGTGCAAGCCTGATAACCCATGGGTCAACACAATGTACGAAGTGTGTCCCGACACTGGGAGAGAGGGCAGTGTGTTGTGGTGTGTTTATACCCCGCCTGCACCCACGGTAAGGATGAGTGCTGTAGAGGATTGGCAAGCGGGGGAGCAATGGGTATGCAATTATGGGCCTAGGCATGCAGGTGTTGGCTGGCAAAGTTGTATTAGGACTGCCCCTGGGATGTAAGTAATATTCCAAAATGGGCATAGCTGAAGCCCATACCTATGAACCCCTAAGAGCACATCCACTGGACAGGACATAAACCATTGGGGGAACAAATAAGGACCGTACCTCTGAACTCTCCCCAATTTCGAGGGACATCCCAGATTTTGACTCAGTTTCTAACACTGCCCCACGTAATCCCTCCTAAAACTAGTGACATATGGAGGAAAGGTGGTGAATTACAAGTAATGAATAACGACAACAATTAAGAGTTATAAACATCATTTACCTCAGACAATGTGTATGAATTCATATGCTCTGAGTCTGTCAATGTGTCAAGTTAATAACACCAATAATTTAAATGTGTCCCTGATGTTGTTATGCCTTGTCCCTGATTCAGTTTGTATATTTCCCCAATCGTATGAGAGGACTGATAGGGACAGAAAGCACATATTCCACTGACAACCTTAGAAAGATGATAGAATATTAGGTATGCAGTAGCATGACTCGGCTGAAGGATGTGGGTTCCAAAACCCAATTACTTGTTTGTATTAAAGAGTGTCAGTTCCCATGTATTAGCCAGACGGGTGCAGATTGTAAGAAGAACACACCAATAATATGAATCAAACTCTGGACAGGCCACGGATTCCGTACAGTTGAACGGCATGCTGTCACCTAATGGGCAGCCATTCACAATACTGTAGGCATGTAATCGGATGTAATAGGCATCACAAGGTAATATTGTAGTCCTCACTCCCACGCTGGAGTGTCAGTGTCAGATGCAAACACCAAATGCAGTGCATTTGCAAGTGCAGGAGCAAGCGGGTGTAAGCCTGTTTGGCCACCATTATGCGAGTATTACACTGGTAAAGCAATGTAGAGGCTAAATGAGTGTAAGAAACTGTAACCAGAGGTTAGCATTGCTTAGCACCATGCAAACCCATGCACACCTGCTCACAACTGCTTTAATGTGCCTTAATCACATTGTATCCAATGGCCTTGTTCTGGCCAGCAACAAGATAAATGGCCTTTGCAAGGCTCGAAACCAGGACCCTACACACACAGCTATTGTGATTTACCTCAAATCCATGGCAGCTATACAGACATCGGACCTTATCACAAACATATCATCCAGCACAGTCATTCAACACCACAAATCCAGTCTCACATAGACCTATCGCATCAGCAAACCAAACACATAAACGCAAAAATATGCCGGGCTCTAAATAAAAATCTGCCTAAGCAGCAGAGACCTCAAAGCAGACATCAACAACCCCTACCACGAAACAATACCCACGTAGCACATAGCTCACAAAGTCAGTGTGCACACAGTTACAGCCCTTAAGGCTAAACAACACACCTAATACACTTGTAATAGGTGACTCTGTTGTCAGACACACTGATGTCCCACTCACCAGGCTGAACAAGGAGAAGGTCACTGTAAGCTGCCTGTTGGGTGCCAGGATCTGCCACATAACAGAAGCACTCAGGTCACTCCAAAGCAAGTACAAATATGACTCCGTCATTGTCTATGCTGGTGTGAATGACCTGAGACGTACCTCCCTGGACTACACAAAAAAAGACATAGAGGAGCTCTTTGATCATGTAGCCCAGGCCGGTATGACCCTGACCTTGAGTAGCATCTTACCCTCACCAAGAATGATGCAACAGTATAAAGACAAATTGATCAATTTTAACAATTGGCTAAAGTATTGGTGTCATTCAAAGGGGATCCAGTGTCTGTCAGCCTGGGATGACATGCTCGACAAGCCACGTTGCTTCACTAGGGAACCTGTCATCCCTGGGTTTTCGAATACTGGCAAAGGCTCTTGCATCCCCATGAGTGCCTTTTTAGGCAAGGCTCAAAAGACAAACCCACCTCCATAGACAACACAAAGAAAAAAAACTAAGGGTAATGCTGCTCACGCCAGAAGTCTAAACTTCAAGATGCACGCACTTTCGAGACTCTCCTCAGTATGGAGAATATCGATATCTGTGCAGTAACAGAAACCTGGTTCAAGGCTCCCGAGATCACCCCAGCTCTCACAGGTTATACTTCATACCATGCTTTTCGGCCCCAAAACTCAGACCGAACCACAAAAGGAGGGAGAGTATCCATATTTATCAAAGATACCCACACCTCCAGGTTAGTGGCACTGCACGAAGCATCGGAGACCATCCATGTGCAACTAACAGTGGGAAAAACTGCCTTTCAGTTTGTAGCCTGCTATAGACCACCCTCCCAAGCACAGGAACCTCACTTGGCTTTCCTTAGAACACTGGAGAATATGAAGGTCTCTCTAAACACCATTATATTGGGTGACTTCAACTACCCAAACATTGATTGGGAAAACTACTCAAGTCCAAACACCCTCGCCCAATGGTTCCTAGAATTTATAAACTCAAATGCTATGGATCAACTGGCCACCACTCCCACAAGAGGGGAAAACATACTGGATCTGGTCATCACCAACATGGGGTCTCTATGTTCCACACCAGAGGTATACCCCTCATTGGTAAGATCAGCCCATAAACTAATCTCACTGGACATCCATATTCCGTCTCCACCCCTAGCCAAGGAAACCATGGTGAAGAACTTCTCAAAAGCAAACTTCACACTTCGCAAAACCAAGGTGGAATCTTTCAAAGCCCCTGGGCCAGTGGAAAATACAGCCCAAAATGCAGAATCCTTTACAAAAGCATTCTATGGACATCTACAGGAATGCATGGAGCATGTTATCCCAAATAAAACCAAGACTCACTCCTCTAAAGGCAGGAGACCTGTCTGGTGGACCCCGGCCATAAATAAGCTATGCAACAGAAGGAGAAAGCTACTACATGACAGAGCAAAATCCCAAAAAGGGAAGGAGTCTCTGATCAGTATTAGCAAGAAACAACGATCCCTCATAAAATTATCTAAGGCCAGCTTCGAAAGAAAAATTGCACAAGACACTAAAAATAATCACAAGGCCTTCTTTAGTTATGTCAGAAACCTGTGAGGCAACTTCCAGATATGCTCTGAGTTAGTACAAAATGACAAAAAATACACTGAACCCACAGACATTGCCAACATCCTGGCAGAAAGGTTCAGTGCAAACTTCTCCCCCCTTCCTCCCCAAAAGAGCAAATGTCTATCCCAACATAGTGTAGCCTTCCTGAGATCACAGATGCACAGGTGAGAGCTGCTCTCTCCAAAGCAAAAAAACACAGCATCAATGGGACCAGACGGTGTCCTGGGCTGCGTCTTACACGAGCTCCAAGAAGAACTAAACCCTCATATCAAGTCACTGTTCAATCTCAGCCTTACTACAGGATATGTACCCAAGGAATGGCATACAGCAACAGTGGTCCCACTCCACAAAGGTGGTGCCACAACAGACCCTGGAAACTATTGCCCTATAAGCCTGACTAGCCTGGTCTGCAAAGCTATGGAGCGTATCATCATGGAAATCATAAACAAAGACATTGGGAACCTCCAGACACTGGATCCTAACCAATTCGGCTTTGTTAAGGGCAGATCTTGCCTCTTGAACCTGGTCGACTTCTTTGAAACAGTTACCAAAGCCATAGATGAAGGGAAGGTAGTCCACACAGCCTACCTGGACCACGCAAAAGCCTTTGACTCAATACCCCACTCGGACATCATAAATAAGCTCACCAGCTTAAATATCAACCCCTGTGTCACAAGATGGGTTGCAAACTGGCTCAGGGATAAAACCAACATGGTCAGAATAGCAGGTGCCATGTCAGACTCTAAACCAGTTACAAGTGGCGTCCCACAAGGCTCAGTCCTGGGACCTCTCTTGTTCAGTATATATTTCTCTGAGGTACAGGCCCTTAATTGAATACAATGCCCCATTTGGGATGTACCTTACCCGACACCTGCAGCAACTGGAAAGACCCCAAAAGTACCTCACCAAGAGGATCAAGGGGCTCAAACAGATGCCCTATGCAGATCGGCTAAAGAAACTCCAGCTCTACTCAGTTGCGTACCGCCTACTCAGAGGCGATCTGTGCCTGACGTATAAAGCCATGTCCAACCCAGAATTAATGGACATGCTTCACCTCAGGAAATCCAAATCCCTTAGAGCTACATGCTCCAGGGACTTGAACCTCAACATAGAAATAAATAGGACATGCTGGAGAGACAGATTCATATCCCAGAGGCTCCCCTCACACTGGAACAAAATCCCAATCCATGTTAGGCAGAGCCCCTCACTGACCCTCTTCAAGAGAAATCTTGATGAGTGGATGGGAGATCGTAAGTTTACCCCTGGGATCTCTTCTGTGTCCCTGCTTGACAGAAGTACAGTAAACTAACCTTAAAAGGGCTACCTTCTGTGACCTACTATACAGAGGCACAGTCAACTAATCTAAAGGGTGGCCAAGCCAAACACACTCTGGCTAGGCTTATAAATGCCCTAGGGCAGATAGCCTAGTATCAACCTATGAACCTATGAACTATGAACAGTATAGGAAATGTATTCCATCATGTAGATGTATGTGTGAGTGTTTATGTCCAGCATATAGGTACATACATATATATAGATATATCAGGAACATCCCATGTGACAAAAAAGCATTACAAAGGAATGAAAAGGGAAACACCACCAATGTCTGTATTATGTAGTGGTGTTGTCCTATGTAATATCAAGACTCCCTCAGACAGACATGTGTCAGTCATACACGCAAACATTTGTACATTGGCCATATACATCACTCTGTGCATGTTATTTACATTAACACAACAGTTCCTGTCCAATCATTATGTGAGAACAGTACTCTTGCAAGGTTCTGTGTGTGAAATCATCATCATGATAAAGGTACATGGGGTAACACTGGTAGTGTTGTGTGTAGAATGGGTTCATCCACAACACATGTACCTGGAACATTTAGGAGTCATGTGCATACTAGGATCGTGTGCCTGAGAGACAGGGGTGAGGACAACTGGAGTATGTTTTGATGCATATTAAAAGGGTTACATGTGTCCAGTGGACCCGTGTGTGAAATGGACAGCTATGTATGGGGCAAATGTTGTTCTAGGAACCGACTGGCCTTCTGGTTATGTAGGGTGAGAGTGGGATATGGGGGAAGGAGAGTATATATATAGGTTCATACTAGGTTCATACTAGGCTAACACGATCCTAGTATGCACATGACTGCTAGTATACACATGACTCCTAAATGTTTCAGTAGGTATGCTCGTGGAGGATAGGTAGGGTAGGATGACAGACAAAACAGCATACAGGGTCAGTATGTGACACATGGGGGGATACACCTCGGATGGGGAGGGGTGTTCAGCATTCACAAGCCCATGAGCCCCCAGATGGAAACAGTGGGATAGAGGTCCACAGCCATGGGCAGCCACCACTTCACCAAAACAGCTGAAAAGGTGGCAGTGTTGGGGGCTGTCTAGGATGGGCAGCCTCACCCTGTAAATGTGACACTCTGCTCTTGAGCTGGCATATCTGGCCTTGAAACCCCTTATTGAGCCCCCTACGCACCACATCAAGGACTGTACAACAGCAGACATGTCCCTGTCTGGACCTGCTCCCGGGGGGACAAGCCCCATCATCAGTAGCAGTACCACCACAAGGTGGTGCAGAGCCAACAGAGGTGGAGGTCCAAGGCTGGGCCCCAGATGTGCTGGTGCCCAGTGCTATGGCCAGCTGAAGTGGGACAGGAGGTTCTGCCGGGACCTCCAAACCCACACAGCCTATGGTGTCGCAGTTTAAACATAGATATGGCTTAGTAATAGTCAACAGCATTCAGGATTACTTACAACAGCATGCATAGATATGACCATCAACCCAACACAACAAATGGTATACATTTTCAGAGAGAGCACAACACATGCATATATACTGCATGACATCTGGCCTAGCGATGTAGAAGACGTGTGACTGCAGCTATGAACAGTGGCCCATTATTGGCATGTTACTGAGAACCCGAGACAGTGTCTGTCATAACACTATTTCATGTGACATATGCCCAGTCAGGGATGCGATGGCAGTAACTCATCACTATCACCATGTACTGTCTGCAGTCCTCACACTATGCTCCTGCTGTTCATAGATGTGTGTTCAGTGAGTAACACAGGAAACAAATAGTTCCACACACTGACCAGTCCACAGATGGCCCTACAGATGGGGGTCCCTCACAAACAGAGCACTGTCTTGTCAGTTTTAAAACATTCAAGAGAAATCTTGACCAATGGATGGGAGATCGCAGATATACCCCAGGGATTACCTCAGTGTCACTGCTCAACAGAGGCACAGTAAAATAATGGGTATAGTTCCCCATACTAAAGGGGTGGTGTAAGCCACAAAACTATGGGCTAGGCTTGTAAATGCCCTTGGGCAGATAGCCTAGTATGAACCTATGACCCTATGAAGAATATCCATTACCACACATACCTTGTTAAACAGGCAGTTGTCTCAATGAAGCATAGCTACACTTACATGGTGTAGTCATGTCTGGCACATCACCCTTCTGTCTTTACGCTATTTCCCACTGTGCATGTTGTTAGAGGAACTTCCAGATATCATCTGTGATACCGTTTACCAAACACCAGATCCAGGTACCACTCACAGCGACTGCCATGGGCGAACACCAACATGATGTTCCTTGATATTGTACTGTGTTTTTCATGTGAATGGCTATGGGAGCATTATTGCAGCTGTTCCACATGCAATCAGCTAGAAGAGGACTGCAATATGTGCAGAGGCCATCATCCAAACATGACCATCACTTACAAAACACAAGGTGCTGCTGAGCAGGTGTAAACCTCAGCATCCACCAGAGTGTGTGGGAGGGACAGACAGAGGCAAAGTATACCAGAGAAGGGCTTGGAGAGTAAAACCTAAGCATCATCTGTCACACACCTACCAGTACAGGGATTCAAACCCCTGACTAACTAGTCATTACTATTACAGGTGCATGCAGTTACTCCATGTGCCACAAAGCTGACATGTTGGTGTGCCATAAGAGCATATATGTGTGTTGGTGTGTGACATCTGCAACAGAGATATAGTAGACAGACATTAGGTGTAGCACACATGGCTGTCCACATGAACGGATGTCATTGTCAACACAGCCATACTCTCTAATGGACTCACATTGGCACTCTTTGCCAGGCCCACAAATACACTGACAAACCACTTAGTTTGCCACACTGCAGTAATGCACAGGTACTACATGCACCACAGGGGATATCCGGAGGTTCTATGGGCTAGGGCATGTGAATGTGTTTGACATCTGTCGGTATGCAAATGGGAGTTATACTGGGAGTGATTGTGGTTGGGAGCATCATACCCCACATGCAGACACATGGCACCAGTACTGACATGCATGTGTGAATTGCTTCATGGGTATGTAGTGGTTGACTGTGCAAGATGGCTGTACAAGGCTGGGTGAGGGGTAATCCTTGGCATCACACCACCCGACAATGGTGTGCAGTGTGGCACAGGGTTGTAGTGTCTGCAATGTCCCAAACAGATGGGTATTGTATGAAGTGTCCTGAAATCCTGGTTACCATTGTGCATGACCATAGCTTTGCAATGCATGCCTTGTCTGTGTTTGATAGTCCTTGACATGGACATTGCCTGGGATGTGCATGTCCCACAATAATGTACAATGACATGTACAGGTGTACCTGGTTTGGCTGGCACATGTTGTGTACACAGACCGTTATCCTCCAATATGCCAGTACTGGCCTGGTGTGGCAGAACCTGCTTATAGTCAGCAGGTTGACCCTACACCTGCATTGATAGCATGATACAGGTATTCCCTGGTGTCGGTGCCATTGGTCCATACAGAGCACATGTATAAGGCATTGTATGGCCTCTGTGGATCACATTTGATGGCACCACATATGTTGAAGGCATCCAGTGGGGAACATAGTGAAGGCACATTGTCCACAATTATGTGCCTATTGCACTGCTGTACAGGGTGTCATGTCCTCTGCAGCCCACTGCAATCACACCATGCCTACTATCTGTCATCAATGTGTAGGATAGTAGCAACATAGCTGGATATTCTAGGCAAGTGGTTTGTGTATGACACATGGGTTCAGGATGTACTCCAGGTAACAGTAGGGTTGCATACTTTGTTCAGCAGCCTTTTGCTAGATGTAGGGGTATGGCTTGCCAACACAGTCCCTTGGCTGAATGACATCTGTACTCCTCATGAGGTGGATATTGTGACATATAAGATGGACACCATATAGGAAAACTACAAAATCCGCTCCCCAACATGTCCAGTGGTTAGACACTCACAGCCACCTGCACACAGGCTCTGACAGTCAAACACACACACACACACCTGCCATGTCCTGGAAGAGAACCCTTACATAACTAGTGTATCACACTACAGCATTACGCAGTTGCATCATGCACTATGGAGATTCCTGGGTTACAGTAGTCCCAGAGGTGTATGTCAAGGTGGGTGACATCAGCGGGATTGCCAAAGGTGGTCATGTGAATTGTAAAGAGTGTGCATACTCTAAAAAACATTGTTCCTGTCTCAAGCAGACAGAGACACACACAGTTGGTCTCTCTTGGAGTTTATCACACTACAGTGATACACACTTATAGCATGTGCTATGGAAAAATAGAGGATTACAGCGGTCCTAGAGGTTTATTCCTAGGTGGGTGACATCAGCAGGATTGCCAAAGGTAGTCATGTGAGTCGTAAAGAGTGTGCATACTCTAAAAAGCATTGTTCCTGTTTCAGGCAGACAGAGACACACACACAGTTGGTTTCTCGTGGAATAGAACCCCTGCATAACTAGTTTATCACACTACAACAATACGCAGTTACAGCACATGCTATGCAGAATATTGGGTTACAGCACTCCCAGAGGTGTATTCATAGGTGGGTGACATCAGCAGGATTGCCAAAGAAGGGCATTCCAAGTGTACCGCGGGATGTACATGTCTGTTACCTGTGTGTACCCGCTGCTTACTGTCACAAAAACACAATTACACCTGCTTAAAAGTGTCTTATGCAGTCCTAATTGACAGTATCAACAAGGCCTGCAGGTCTCGAACCCTGGACCATGCACACTGAGGTCACTGGATGTACCACTAAACGATCTGGGTTGTACACATGCTGCATGGAGTCTATAATGCAAATCCTACTACAGGTATTCCACAGTACTGAAAACAAATGGGACAGTTCCTTGTGTACATATGTACAGTACCCTTGAATGTACTTTACTCTGTGAAACAACAAAGACAAGTCTACATCTGTACAACTGTCATACCTACATATATATATATATATATATATATATATATATATATATATATATATACAGAGATACACCTACGGGATGTGTACACACACACACACACACACACACACACACACACACACACACACACACATATATATATATATATATATATATATATATATATATATATATATGTATATGCATATAACAGAGACAGCCATAGCCATATATATATATATATATATATATATATATATATATATATATATATATATATATATATACACACACACACACACACACACACACACACACACACACACACACACACACACACACACACACACACACACACAAGTCTGAACACCCTTTGTGACACAGAAGGGTTCCAAAGGAACTGACGTGTACACAAAACAGAGACATCTCTTGTGTTATAACATTTAAATCATAAGCACTTCACCAGAGAAGGGATGGTTGTTGTGTATGTGAAGTTTGTGGTGGGGAATGATGGCTAATATAATCTACCCTGGGGATTGTGGAGTTAGGGTGGGGGAATGATGGGTATGGACCTACACCCCAGCGACCACTTCCATGTCACTGCTTTACAATGGCACAGGAAAATAACATACCCAACTGTAGTCATGCTTGACTGTGTATTCTTTACCATTCCTAACTATGTAATACTTTGTAGACACCGGTCACCACTGATGGCTACCATGCTGTGCTAAAAGACATTACACATGTGTATGTCTGGCTACAGGGTAGTCACACACACAAACATGCACACACTTGGCAGTATTGTGCATACACACCTTGCCTATGTAAAGGTAACTGGTGCAGTGGCATGCAGTTGGGGGTATGTGCCACAGAACACATGCAATTACACTTACTGATTCCACGTCTGAGCTTGGTGACATCATAGGACTGATTACTTGCAGTGGGGAGGGGGGGAGGTATATTGGTTGACAAGGATAAAGGCCAGTGCAAAAGGAGGAATCTCTTTGGAATGCAGCAAAACCCGCTGCCATGACAGGATGCAGACACAAATACACACACACACAACCACACTCAGCCTTTGCTGACACACACACACAGGCATTTGCTGTCACACACACACACTGTTGCTAGTGGTGGGATCAGAACTCCTGCCTATCTAAGGATCACTATTACAGTACTGCACAGTTACGAGACGCACCACAGAGATTACCCATCCCAAGGCAGTCAGACTGCCCTTCTACAATTGAGGACAACAACAGGGAGACTGACAGTCACAAAGTACATAGCTGTAGACCTGTGTGTTTAAAGTAGGTGTCCATTACAACCTGTATGCACAAACAAGATGCACCATCCGCAAGTAGGCCTGAGAGGTATAGTTGTAGCACAGCAGGAACCTGCACTGGAGTATGGCCATCTGCGGAATGGACAATTAGTATCACTATACAGGGTTGCAGTGGGCATGCTCATCCACTCAGTAGCACAGGGCCATTTAGGATGCACTATGACTACAACTACACAAGGTTATACTGGACATGCTCATACACTTAGTAACAAAGGGATTGTTGGATGCACTGACTCAAATTACACAAGGTGTCAGTGGGTACACTCATACACTTAGTAGCACAGGGCTGTTTGGGATGCACTCCAATTCTAGCCACTGAAGGCCACAGTGTGCATGCTCAAACACTTACATGTACAGAACACATTGTAATGGACTCCTATTGTAAACACACAGGTTTACAGTTAGGTACATCTTACCTGTCAGTATATATGCACATCATACTGGTTTACTACCTGATACCTGTATGTGGCCTGTAAATGATATAGCTGTGTCTGTGCTGTGTGAAACACATGCATACATGTACATGAAGTACTGACATATATATGGTATGTATACACATTCATGCATGTGTGGACGTGACAGACAGTAGTTTACCTGGGTCGCACAGGTGGATGCTACCGACAGCATGTGTCACACACCTTGCTGCCCTGAAAGGCATACATTGATAGCAGGTTGTGGACAGTGGCACTATACGTGGAACAGTGGCATGTGCAAGCATAATGTGTGAGCCACCTTGTGTAATGGTATTAAGGTGCAGGTAACAAGATGACCTCTCCCGGCTGTGGTAGTAGTTGTCATTATTAGCAGGACTGCTACCCTAAGTATATCTCACATTGGTCATATACCCAAGTTCTGTCACTGTCCATCACCTTACATGGGGCATTTGCTACCAAGCACATTAATGCCACTCGCAGTGATGTCATGGTACAGGTGGCAACTGCTAGACCAAAACAATGAGCCAATGTCCTGCTGTTATTATGAGGTTGTCCGTTGTCTGCCATTCCAGGCTGTCATGACCGAATGACAAGCCTTCAACACAGAGCAAATGCATCCATGTTACACGTGTGTGTGGATAATACCTAGGTCGCATTTACCCATATAGCCGCATAACAAGGCAAATGTCCTACACACAGAAGTAACAGCCTGACACCTGCATGACAATTGCATTGGATGCCTATGCTAACCCATGCTAGATGTGTTGCTTTCGTAATCCATTTACTCAATGCAGAACCTACAATGGGGAATACCGACATCTGTGCAGTGAGGAACACCTGCCTGAAGGCTCTGTATTTCACAATTGCACTACCACCATATAACTCAGATCCAGATATGTGGGCCATAACAGTGGTGTGGACCATACCAGGTGGCGGTGAACACATATTCGTAAAGGTTACTCACATGTAAAGACCACTACTCTGACATAACGCATCACAGATGAGTCAGGTACAGGTGACAGTGGCAAATGCTGCATTCTAGGTTGTATCCTCATATGCATCCACCACCTTGTTCCCAGACTACCAACACACATCCATATGTGGCATGACATAGTATGGTACACCACCAGATAACCCTCAATTGGTGGACTGTACCTAGGCCAACATCAACTGTGCAATGTTCCCATGTACAAACACAGCTGCATAATGTGTTATGCAATGCAATAATACCACTGTTTGTAACCTGCTCAGTTGTACACATACCAGGGTCCCTCAGATGTTGTCAGCATCAACACGGTCAACTGTTGCTGTACACCAGTAAACAACACCCTCATGATTGGATATGACCTAACCGTACCTGCCCTGGATATGTACATCCCACACCCACACAACATATATTACATTACCATAGGCTTCATTTACCTTTCTACATTCAGGTGGCTACAGTCATTACACACATGCACATGGCAGATAGCATACTAATAGTACATAAGGTTTGATATCTATGTTGACAGAGGTAATATCCCCTCTCTACTGGTCACCCATGACACCTATCATATCATACAACACCCCATGTGGCATGTATGTCTTTAGACATGTCCATCTAATGCAATGCCTACAAACATACCCAAATAACAGGACCATTGGACCTACACAAGGCCTGTATTGACAGACTCAGGGACATCCAGCTCTGCACTGTATGTTCCAGAGTAGTCACAGGTGATATGTTCATGACATGTACAGCCATGTGTGGCCATAGCTCCTACATATACCCCATGTCAACAATTGCAAGCCATGCATGCTGTGTGCTGTCTGCACATTAGCCTTAGTACCACAATAGCCAGTACATACTGGGGTGAGATGTTTACAAGCCACAGACCTCGCACATGCTTGAATGAGTGTACTGCCTAGCTCTAACAGACCACATTGCTGACACTCTTCCAGTACACATGAGGTGTGTGTGGCAAATATGATGTGCTCACTGTTGACCATTACAGTGCCCTGGATTCACCATGGCAGTGTCAAGTTACAGTTTGTAGGAGCATGACATGGAATAATGTTGTGTGTGTCACGCTGATATGTGCTGTTGTAATATATGTGCACTTGGCTACTCAGTGAAAGTGGTGATGTCCTACCAGTACATGAATACAACATCCATTATGGTGTAATGCTCGGCTATGTTTCACACATGGCGGGGGGAAGGTGTGGAATGTATCCTCTTGACCTGCTAGTGCACGTACTGATGTAGACCGCGTATGTGTACATGTATTGCTGTTTGTGTAGATTCCATGTGTGTGCAGTAACTGATGTCTGAATGTGGCTGTTGTCTTACTACATTATGCTGTTAAAATACAGCTTCAACATTGCTAACTGTATATCGTGATATGCTCTAAGTACAGTAAGCCGTACATGAGGTATGGACAGATGTTTGGACATGACTACTAAGTGGTGGGGCTTCTTTGCAGATGAATGATTACTGAGGACAGCACACTGGTGTGTTACAACCAGTCCTACAATAACCTGTGTAGCTGTTAATGTTAGGTTTTGTTAATTGAAGTGGAAGACAGACAATGTAGAATGCTGTAAGGATGACACTGAAGGCAAACCCCATGACACCTGTAACAGTAATACCTCACCTGTGCATATATTGTGCATATATCAGCACAGTTATCAAAGGAAAGAGTCAGTGAGCATTGTACCGGATGTGATAGTGCTGTACTGCTGTAGTACCTATCATGAGATAGCCATGTGTTTGATTCACAGTACTGGCACGTGTGGGTGTGTGTCCATATATGTCACATATGGTTGGGAAAACATCCCACATGTTATCACTCTTCTGAACACTGTTGGTGACACTAGTACAGAGTGAAGTGTAGAAAGAAAGCCATAGGCAGGTGGTTAAACCTCACACATCCATGTGCAACTAACAGTGGGTAAAACTGCCTTCCAGTTTATAGCCTGCTACAGACCACCCTCCCAAACCCAGGAACCCCACTCAGCTTTCCTGAGAACACTGGAAAATATGAAGGTCTCTCCAAACACCATTATATTGGGTGACTTCAACTACCCAACCATAGACTGGGAGCATTACTCTAGCTCCAACACCCTAGCCCATAGGTTCCTAGAATTTATAAACTCAAATGCTATGGAACAACTTGTTACCACTCCCACAAGGGGAAAACATACTGGACCTGATCATCACCAACATGGGGACTCTATGCTCCAGACCAGAAGTGTATCCCTCACTGGTAAGATCAGACCATAAACTAATCTCACTGGATATTCACATCCCGACCCCACCCCATGCCCAGAAAACCACAGTGAAAAACTTCTCTAAAGCAAATTTCACACTCCTAAAAACGGAGGTGGAATCCTTCAAAGCCCGGGCCTCTGGATATCTGGCCCAGACCACAAAATCCTTTATAAGCATTCTATGAACACCTTCAGGGAATGCATGGATCATCACAATCCCAAATAAAACCAAGACCCAATCCTCCAAGGCAGGCGTCCTGTCTGGTGGACCCCAGCCATAAACAAACTATACAATAGAAGGAGGAAGCTACTACATGACAGAGCAAAATCCCAAAAGGGAAGGCATCTCTGATCAGTATTAGCAAAAACTACGGGCACTCATAAAATCATCTAAGGCCAGCTTGAGAGAAAAATTGCACAGGACATTAAGGATAATCACAAGGCTTTCTTTAGTTATGTTAGGAACCTGGGTGGGAATTCCCAGATATGCTCAGAATTAGTCCAAAATGACAAAAATACACGAACCCACAGACATTGCCAACATCCTAGCTGACAGGTTCAGCAAACTCCCCACCAAAGGGCTAATATCTATCCCAGCAAAGTGCTGCTCCCCTGACATGTCAGATGCTCAGGTAAGAGCTACACTCTACAAACCAAGAAACACAGCATCAATGGGACCAGGCGGTGTCCCAGGCTCGTCCTACATGAACTCAAGAGCTAAACCCAAACCTAAAACTACTGTTCAATCTCAGCCTTACTACAGGATATGTACCCAAAGAGTGGCGTACAGCAACAGTGGTCCCTCTCCACAAGGTGGTG
Organism: Protopterus annectens; assembly: GCF_019279795.1. Lineage (NCBI taxonomy): Eukaryota > Metazoa > Chordata > Ceratodontiformes > Protopteridae > Protopterus > Protopterus annectens. Next base: position 1,905,370,115 of record NC_056739.1, on the reverse strand, counting down.
CCTCAACGGATCCTGGAAACTATCGCCCCATAAGTCTCACTAGCTTGGTCTGCAAAGCTATGGAAAGGATCATCATGGACCTTATAAATAAAGATATTGGGGACCTACAGACACTGGATCCTACCCAGTTCGGCTTTGTTAAGGGCAGATCCTGCCTCTTAAACCTGGTCAATTTCTTTGAAACAGTCACCAAGGCCATTGACAAGGGAAGGTGGTCCACACAGCCTACCTGGACCTCGCTAAAGCCTTGATACAATACCCCACTCGGGCATTATAGATAAGCTCACCAGCTTAAATATAAACCCTATGTCACTAGATGGGTTGCAAACTGGCTCAAGGACAGAACCCACATGGTTAGAATAGCTGGAGCCATGTCAGACTCCAAACCAGTTACAAGTGGCGTCCCACAAGGCTCAGTCTTGGGACCTCTCTTGTTCGGTATATATTTCTCGGAGGTACAGGCCAACATGGAAGGACTGTGGCTGACCAAGTTCGCAGATGACTGCAAACTGGGCACTATAATAGACTCTCCAGCTGACACAAGCATCCTCTAAAAGTGCCTCATAGAAACAGACAACTGGTGCCAGAACCATGGCCTCAAGCTAAACGCCAAAAAGTGTATAGTCATCCCCTTTGGCAAAAACAAAGTGTCCACAAATTACCACATAGGTGGTAATCCATTAAGTACAGAAGAAGTAATTAGGGACCTGGGGACCCAAGTTGATAATCTCTCATTTGACAACCATTGGCCAAAGTTGTTAGAAAAACATTTTATATAGCCCACCTAATCATGAAGGATTCACATCTAGATCAGGGAGGTCATCGTGCCTCTTTACTCATCCCTCATCAGGCCCATAATTGAGTACAATGCCCCTTTTGGGATGTACCTTACCAGACACCTGCAACAACTGGAAAGACCCAAAAGTACCTCACCAAGAGGATCAGGGGCTCAAACAGATGCCATATGCTGCCCAGTTAAAGAAACTCCAGCTCTACTCAGTGGCATACCGCCTGCTCAGAGGCGATCTGTGCCTGACTTATAAAGCCATGTCCCGGAATTAATGGACATGCTGCACCTCAGAAAATCAAATCCCATCGAGCTCTGGCTTGAGGGACTCAAACCTCAGCACTGAAATAAATAGGACATGCTGGAGGGACAGATTCATAACCCAGAGGCTCCCTTCACTCTGGAATAAAATCCCAGTCCAGGTTAGACAGAGTCCCTCATTGACTCTCTTCAAGAGGAATCTTGATGAGTGGATGGGAGATCGTAGGTTTATCCCGGGTATCACTTCTGTGCCACTGTTAGACAGAAGCGCAGTATACTAACCTCAAAAAAGGGCATAGCAAAATTAATTTAAAATGGGTGGCGAGAGCCATACACACTGGCTAGGCTTATAAATGCCCTAGGGCAGATAACCTAGTATGAACCTATGAACCTATGAACATGTAAAGTGTCTGTATGTGTGTGACATAGGCGTATATCTTTGTGAATGCCAGTGTGTGTGTGTGTGTATGCATGTGTGTGCGTGCGCATGTGTGTGTGTGTGTGTGTGTGTGTGTGTGTGTGTGTGTGTGTGTGTGTGTGTGTGTGTGTGTGTGTGGCTGTCCGTCTGTATGGCTGCCCAGTTCCTGGAGTGAGGCTGTATTTTACCATAGTGAAATGTTAATACCCCTTCCCCCATCCACTCAAAGCAGTCTAGCATCCCTGTTGATGTCATCAATCGTAGACGGGCATGCTAACCGCCTTTTAACATCTACACCCTGGGGTGTGACCTGTTGTTACATAGCCTACTGATGGACCCCCCTCCCCACATACACTCACTGCACTGTAGTATCCCTGTCAATGTCCTCAATCTTAGGCCATTCCAACTACCTGTACATGTGTAATCTCTGTGGCGCATCTTGTAACTGTGTAGTATTATAATGATGATATGCACATAGGCAGGGGATCTCATCCGAACAGTGACAGCTGTGTGTGTGTGTGTGTGTGTGTGTGTGTGTGTGTGTGTGTGTGTGTGTGTGTGTGTGTGTGTGTGTTACTGTGTCTGGAATCCCTGAGTGTGTGGGTGTGTCTGTGTTTGCATGCTGTCATGGCAGTGGCTATTACTGCTTCACAATGAGAAGCCACTATTTCCACTTGCCTTTACCCTTGTCATCAAGCATACCACTCTTTTACCCACTATGTGCTCCAGGTAACTATACCTGTGATGTCACCCACTATGGATGGGATGGATCTGAACACAGTAGCTTACTACACAGTTATCATGCTCTTGGATCATTAGAACAGTAAACATAATTGAAACATGGGGAATATAACTGTGATGTGGAAGCTACAAAGTGCATGCAGGTATTGTCATACTGACCTGTGGGTAGTCAGCATGTACATATGGGACTTCCACAAACACCAACATCCCATGGCACATGCAACTACTCCTGAAAGAGGAAAGCAGAACATCAAGATCAACATGCTGTTAATGTTGTTACACATGTTACATGCTGTCAAATGTACAAAATGCACTCTAAAACTGCAATACATGGTATGTCTGCTGCCTGTCAACACTACTCAACAATATTAATCTACAATTGTCTACCTAGTATGTTCACCCTGTGCATCAGACCATATGAACATGTCCCTGCAACGATGGTGTGTATGACAGGGATGTGGCACAGGCAACATCATATACACAAGGTGATAATGTTTGCCAGAGGCCTAGGCTGTGACATTGGATGACATCATGCATGTGTGTTAGGGCCTGTGATATAATTGGGCATGTGTGGATGTTATGTGCGTGTGTGTTGAGGTGCCCTACATTTGTTTCCAGTGTGTGTGTGTATGCATGCACACAGGTCTGGCATGAGGCTGGCCTACACAGTGGTAATATTTACAGCTGCAGACTGTACAAGGCAGGTGTCACAGTTCACGGTGTCTGGCCATGGCCATGTGACCTGCACCTGCTAGGAGTTGCATGGGCACTACCAGGCAGAGGTCCAGATTGAGTACCGTCTGATGGCACATGTCCACTGGAATCATGTCCCTGTTGGGACCATCCAGGACAATGTGCACGTGGCCTGCTGTGTCCTGGTGTGGACTGCACAGCACCAGCAGCACTACTGCTGCTACCGCCACTATGGGAGCAGGCATGTGCAGTAGCATGTTCACATAGACCTTCAACAGGTGATGTATCTGGCCTACATCTACGTGCCCGATGCCTCAGTCCCACCACATTTTCCTGCACAGACATTCCACACTCGAGGATTGACATGCCATGGTCAAGGACTCCCACCATGTCACCCAATAGTCTATCCAAAACATCTGCAAGATGATGGTGAGCATTTGCAAGTGCCTGGATGTTGTCAGTTAATGAACGGACAGCAGCCCTCTGAAGCCTCAGACTATCTCTGTTGTGCCATTCAGCATGTGCCTGTGCCTTCATTACAGCCTGAAACATGCGTCTGGTGACTCTAGCTGATATGCTTGGTCCCGCAGGGGCATGTTGGCCAGTGGTCCTCCTATGAGCAGCACTGGGCACATGCCTGTGTGGGACATCACCAGTCTGTTGACTGGGAGCATGGCGTGCAGGCACACCTTCCATAGTCACCACACTTCCCTGTTCCATGCTACCACCCGCTAACTGTCCTTCCTCTATAGCCGGTGGTGATGGGGTATGTGCAGGCAGGGGAACTGTCTGTGAGGATGAGTGGCAGACAGGTAGAATGGTAACCAATGGCACAGATTCAGCACCTGACAGCCCTGCCTGTGCTTCAATCATACTATCATCATCACCACTGCTAGAGTCTGTGGTGACACTAACATCAGGTGGACCACAGGAGGGGCAAGGCACCTACATCAACACTTGTGAGGGGAAGACAAGAACTATATATTACAAGTTATACCAGACACATACAGACAGACAGAGACACAAACACACAGACAGACAGAGACACACACAGACACACAGACAGAGACACACACAGACACACAGACAGAGACACACACAGACAGACAGAGGCACACACAGACAGACACACAGACAGAGACACACAGAGACACACAGACAGACAGAGACACACACAGACAGACAGAGACACACAGACACACACAGACACACACGCTACATGCAGGTGATATGGCAGATGGCATTCAGCTTAGACAATTATAGTTTCAGCTTAGGCAATTATAGTGGTAGTTATCATACATCCCTGAGTTGCACACAACAGCATGCATGTGGTATAGCAGACAGCATGCACCTTACATAATTATAGTGGTGGTTAGCATACATACCTGTATTGCACCATTTGTGTTAGTAGCCTATGCCCCATACCTGCAACACAATGCATGCAATTTGCACCATTGCACTGCACTGCCATGGTGTGTGCAACATACATCACATGTTAAAAGACCATTGCTGACCTTTGTACATCTGCCACTGATGCTTTGTGTTGGTTACCGACCCCATGTATGAGGACATAAGCAGTAGGGTATGTCAACCACATACTATGTTTGCCTGAGCCCTAGCTTGCATATCTCCCCAAAGCAGTGCATGTCTGTTCAACATTATTCCGCCTACTCCTGAGCTTAGTGTAGACATTGTGCATGTGGCTGTACACACGTTTGACATGGCTGTCCCTACTTTGCAATGGTGCCACAGACCAGCACAGGTTAACAGTACACTGGCCTGCTGTGTGGCATATGATCTTGCCAATCACATGTAGTATGACATGTCTTCTGCTGACATGTTGAATGACATGCATATATGTGTAATACAATGTGGTGTCCTTTCCAATCTACAGTACGGTAATCGTATCCCAATGCAGGGACATGTTATGCAAACATGGGCCTTCAACTGATGCAATGTTGTCTGTCCACCCTACAAATATGCAGGGACATACTGCACATTGAGCTGATGTGCATAGCCATTGCAGGACATCATGTGGCTTCACAATTGCTATACAGTGTGAGCTACTGACACAGTTCATAGCCATGACTATGTTCACAAACAATATATATCTAATGTGGAATGTGACCCATGTCACCGAGGTGTATACACAATAAACCCTAATGTGGAATGTGTGACACAGGTCACAGAAGGGTATACGGATGACACCCCTGCACATCTGCAACCATATTACTGATACCTGCCAACTATGCCCACACATGGCTAACTTACAAGTTCTCTATGTCCAACATGCCATCTGTGTACCTCACACACATGAGGATCAGGCATGACAGTGATGTCTGACACCAGCAAGGTGAGTCTACTGTATCTGTGGCTTGATGTGGATGTATGTGCATGTTGTGCAACACATGTATGTATTTGGATACTGTATATGTGAATGCTTCCATATCGTGACTCACTCCAGATGTTCAAGACATGTTATGTGGTGGTTTCATGTTATGCGTACACAAGCTGTGATGCTTAGTGTTTCACATCTGCAATATCACCGTTATACAAAGGCCGTAGTTGTATTGTGTTAAGCCAATGTACAACAGGGTGTACACACATGTACATCACTTCTACTATGTGTTTTGCTTCATGTCTCTGGCCATCCTCCATGGCCATGTGTACACATGTTCAGTCCAATGGTTGTGATGGCCATCGTATTTCACATGTCAGTGTTTTCCCATATGTCATCCACCCATAGATGTCATATGCTCCACTGAGGACAGGGTTATGCAGACAAAGGGTGGTATGTATGGGATGTGAGACATGTTTTGCAGGATAGCTGAGCAGTGTTGCAGTCAGCCCACTACATGTTATGGACATGTCTGATAGCACATGACATTGTGTGACATTCATAGCAAGGGTTTACTCCACAAGGGTGTATCCTGTGGGCCGGCCATACTCCAGCTCCAACACATTTAGTGTGTGTGCACACATATGATCTCTGTACAGTACTGTTCACATTCCCAACATGTGTAATGCTGATATGTAGTACCTGTCCCTACAGTGGAACACACCTCCACCATTGTATTCACTGTTGTCTACACATCTGGCAATGACAGTTTGAAAGGTTTAGTGTAGGTGTTTCATATAGTCTTCAATTGTTTCACATAGGTAAACAGTGTGATGCATTGCAGGTCTGACCGGTGTCCATTAACAGGACCACCATACATTATGTGTACGTGTGTTATGGCAGATAGCATGCAATTAATATGTTCCGTGCATTATCAAGCCTGGTAAATAATAACAATCTCACCTGACACAGGCTGCTGTTGCTGCAAAATGCCACAGGTACCTAAACAGGGATGTCACAGCAGTAAGATCATTATCCACACCTTTGTGGTAGCAACGTCTAAGTTAGCACATAAGCCAGTACAATACATTATACTATGGAGTAAGCACATCTGTGCATACATAGAGTAGCAGACTATAGTATGTGGCATGTGTGCATACATGCCTTGCATATGATGTTACATTACATAGTGTACAGTAACACATGTAACTATGTGATATATGGTTGTGTTTTATGTGTAGTAGTGACTTACCAGGCAACTCCAGGCTTTGTGGTTGAGAGACACTCACCTCCACAATACCAGCTAAAGCTTGTGGATGGAGGTCTGCAGGTGTCCCCAGGTTGGCCAGTAGCTCCTCGGTACGTGTGAGTGGGGGCTGGGTGAGTGTCCCCCCACCTGTTGCACCTTGTTCCCCTGGTGATTGCATTAGCATGCTGTTTCACCCATCTTATCCAGTTAGTGCAGTGTTGGCGCACCTGCTGATAGGTGCGATTGTGACCACCAACGTCATTTACCCTCCTGCAGAGTTCCTCCCACAGGGCATCCTGCTGCTGTGCATCCTGTGGCACATGGCTGAAGAGCATCATGTAGTTGTCGAGGAGGTATGGGATGAGGACCTCATCCTCCAAGCGGCTGTATGGCGGCAGTCTGCTACATGGCATACCTGGAAGACATAACGATGGAGACAGGACACAGTAACTCACAGAGAAGTACAGCAGTACAGCTGAACATACATGTGTATCACATTTATTAAGATTACAAATACGTCTTTGTAGATCTACATGACACTAACACCACTGATATGTATATGTCACACACATTTGACACCTACTGGTGATGTGATGTTATCACCATATATGTGTGTGTGTCATGTGATGACATTGCTCATACACCATGTGGATGCTGTCTTGACGTGGGCATGTCTGTTTGCCTGTAGTGGTGTCTTTACCTATCAGCACATGCCTGGATGTGTTCACATTAATGCAATTGACCTTAATGCTGTGTATATGCCACATATATAGTCATACATAGCCATTGGGGACATGACCTGTGACCCTGCAGACTTGCAAGCATGTATGTGTTTTACCATATATATCTACATGGCACTGTACAGCTGTGTAGCATCCTGCCATGAATTGCCTGTGCTGCACATGTGTAACACATGGGACAATAACTAACCTGATGGTATTTGCAGGGTTGTATATCAACTATGGCATGTATGGTCATAGTGATCTGGTAGGCTATATGGCCTGGGCCATTTATGAGCCTAGGCAGACAGGTTACCTAGCTGTAGGCAACAGACAGGGAATTTTCAGTGGCCAGTTCAAGCAGTGTCACAGAACTGATACACATGGCTACTGATATATTTGGCATGCGGTCATCAAAGGGTTGGGAGGGTGGCCTAATGGTTAAGGTGTTTGCCTTACAAACACAAGGTGCAGGGTTAGAGTCTCACAAGGGATAATTGGCTAGGCTTAAAATGGCTCACCAGCGCAGTTAGCCTAGTACTAATCTATGAACCTATGAACACCATGTCACAGAGAGGGGAGATGTGCAACTTCGCTGGACAGGAATGCATAATATGTCAAGAGTATGTTAAGTGTATGGGAAAGGGATCTGTCAGGCATGTTGTGATCCTTGTACTAGAAAGGAGGATGTCAATGACGTGTATGTTTATTTGGGATCAAGATGTGTTAAGTGTAGCATGTCCAACACCTCTGGGTTGGACATGGCTTTGTTCAGGGTAGACTGCATGCTACATAGTGCAGGTAGGGATTGTGAAGGGCAGTGTAGGCCATCTATACATGGGCAATAACCCTTAAAGGAAATATATGCTCTGTTATGGGTCACATGGGTGTTGAGTATGGCTGAGCAGTTATCTCTATATTCCTGGATAGCACCCTGTCATGATTAGGAATGCCACATATGACTACCTGTCTTTTGTGGTGATGTAACTATCAAAGGGAAGTACTGTCCAGCTGTATCCCATACACACAGTTGCCATTATGTTGACTGTTGCCTAGGTAGTAGTTAATGGGTACAGGGTTTGCAACATAGGGGATAACAATGCAATACTTAGCTGTCAGATTGTGGCCATACATCACACACCACACATCTGATACACTAAGGCCCTTCTGTATGTTGAACGCAGCACACAAGTCGATTATTGCTCCTAGTTCATAGTCATTTGCAGATATCAATAGGCTGATGCCTTCTGTGTTAGTCTATGTGGTATAGATAACAAAGAGGGGTACTACCAGAAATGACCACTGTATTACTGTGACTGGCACTGGTTTGATGTGCGTGTATTCGTCAGATACTTTCTGTAGTTTGGGTTCTGCCAGCAGTCCAGTTGCCAACCACTCCTGTGACATAGGAATATGTACTTTGAAGCTTAGTCTAACCTTGTTATTGTTTGAGTCTAACAGTTTTATACCTTCTGTATAATTATTTATAACAGTTTTAATGATACTTTTAAACTGACAAATTTGCAGCTCTTGTATTCAGGTTTCATGAATACATGTGTTTTTTTAGGAAATGTCTCTTTAAGAATTTGACTCACTGAGAGGTGTGGTCATCACATGATATGTCTCAATTACTTATAAACTACTGTTTGAAACTGTGCATCTTTTCTGAAGAAGTTGCTACATTACAAGCAACGAAAAGCGCTTCAATAAATTGTTTTGTTTTATATTTTTTTGGTTCCTGTAACTTTCTGTGGTGGGTCTTGGTGCTGCTGACTTAATTTTTGTGTGACATAGGAATATACACCTAGTTTACTGAGTGTAGCTGGAACACAATATGGGTGATGGTGTCCTATGACCTGGCAAGGTCATAATATCCAGTGTGAATCAACCCTACTGTCATCTACATCTGTACCGAGTACATCAATTACATTGACCAAGGTTCATGGCCGTACAGACCAGACTTAGCAGGGTAGTTATGCACTATGTCCCATTATCAATAGTGTCTCCCCCTTTGTGGAGTGTGATAACTGTTGCTGTGTACTATTCGTTGTGTACACAGCCTTAAATGGAGCTATAATTGAACATGATGTTTATGTGGATAGCTGAATGTTCTTACATTTGTGTAGGATACACCCTGGGATGTTGACAGGTCCCATGAAAGCTGTATGTATGGCATTAGAGAGTGCAGCTTGTACCTGCATAGTCATTAGTACAGGGGCCCTGTAGTGTACATGGATATATTACTAAGTGTACCTGTTGGGGGTGGGGGTGAGGTGGGAGTGGGTGTAGGTTCTCCAAGACCCTATCTGGATGAGCGGGTGCTATTTCTGTAGGTGCAGTACTTTCCATGCCATAGTGCTGTGCAGCACGGCAGGTCTTGTTGTTGGCATTATGATTAACGACACAGCTATAGAATGCTGTGTGCTTGGCCTCATAATATGTGGCTAATTGGTTTCACTGTAGCTTTGCGTGGTTTTATATGGTGCATCTGCATCTTACTGAGGCTGACCAGGGATCACCTACACTCATGTGTGTTCACTGTTGCAACAGTTACTACCTTCTGTTGTACAGTTTAAAGCATGATACCACCAGTTTGCCTACTTATTTGTGTTGGGTTGACTCCTGGTTCTGCTTCAATGGCACAATCACTGCGCAAATGTGACTGCTTAAGGTTCATTTGTGTAGGATTCAGCATTTGCACATGCATTGTCCATCTGCATTGGTGCCATGTCACTCACCACTCTGCTCTTAGGGAACATAACATTGGCATTGGAGACTAACTATGTGTAGCATACTGTTAGCCCTGTTTGTGTGACTACTGTGATCCAGGTCAGTGGGGTCAATTGAATCCAACATGCATTGAACGCAATGGGGTCGATGGAATCCAACATGCATTGAATGCAGGTGTTGGTTCATGAGGGGTCTTCACAGTTCATAATGAAATAGTTGAGAGTAGCCAATATTATGGTTCTGTTTCAGACCTAATCTTCGCCATTACAGCACATTATGACAGTTGGGAAGTCCGCGGCCTGTTGGGTGATCTGTCTCAAGATACATTTTGAATTCCACTGTGGCACAAAGGTAGTTGCCCAGCATAATGCATCTGATGTTATGCAAGTGCAATTAGCATGGGGGTGTACATATCCTTCAGGAATATGGACACACCTGTGGCCTGTGTGTTCCAATAAAGGATAATGGGGAAAAAGGTGAGGAATGTGTTATAACATGGTCATGCAGGTGTGCTCTCTGGAGCATTGAAACATGTCTTAGCCATTGCACAGATATGTTCTCCATGTTGGAGATTGACATATGTGTGTCCGTATAGGGTTTCTGACCTGCACCATTGTGTAGCAAGACCCGCAGTTTATTGTTTGGCTGTCCCTGTAATAGCAGTGGACCCTCACTTGAACTGTGCATGATGAAGGAACTATAGGGGAAGCATGAGCCCTAGGCTGTATCCAGATTCCCAGGGGTGACAGGTGCAGGCCTTGTCTGGTAAAGCATCATGGTCTGTCAACCATATTATCCCAGGACAACAGATACTGGATACCCTACGACATGCACCACTACAACAGACAATTGTGGAATACAATCCTTTTGTCCCTGTACTGCAGTATCATTCTGGCCAATGGCAGAATGCTACCCAGGCCTTAGGACATACCTGCATGGACTACAAGACCTGACAGTTCTACATGTGTTTCCATGCTGTCCAGGCTACTGCATCACAGGTCCCGCACAACAACATGGAATATGCCAGAGCCATGTGTATAGTTCAAAAGATGGTCTGAGTGTATGGGTATGTGGCTAATCATGGCAGACAGGCAGCTGACAGTATGTATGTATGCCCTCGTATAGGTCGGTGTGTAACATAGTGCTAGAGTTTGCATTCACAAATGAGTATTGTTGGGCATGTTTCTGGTCATGTGTTCAGAGGTGTGGCACAATTATGCCAACTATATCATACAGTTTGTGTATTTCGGTGTCTGTCTCTTCCTGCTTGGGGGAGTCACTGGTTTGGCCAGATACTTAGATGCGTCTGTGAATGTGTGTGATTTCCGGTAGTGTGTGTGTGTGTGTGTGTGTGTGTGTGTGTGTCCTTACTGTGTTCTGATAAGGGTATGTGTTGGTTGTGTTGATGAGTTGCATGTGTTAACCTACACCTCATGACTGTCCAGTCCAGTCATGGCTGTAGACTGGGCTGCCTTCCAGCTTACCCCTGTAGCTGCATCCCAGACAATGTGTGGGGCATGGTGTTAGGTGGGTCTGGCAGTGTACATGGCATAGAGCTAACATTCCCCCAGGATGGCCACATACACAAAGCTGACATTAGGAAACAACAGTAGCTGACTAGTGGCCATGCCTGTATGAGCAGTCAGTATTACAAGTACCAAGTACTGTATTTAGTTTACGTATTGCCTATGAAGATATTTTAGGCAGTGATGCTCACATGTAAATATTTGTGTTATGGACGTGACAACACTGACTATTACGGAAACATTGTAGCTACCTTTTGTAGCAAACCTCCTCTGAGGAGCACATCACATCCTGTTAGTTGATTACAGATGATGCAAGTGTCTTCAGGTCTGTTTCCTTCTCTGGGTATATACTCACATATCCACCAGGACCATGAGCTCTGTTGGGCACAGACACCCACTCCCCAAACAGAGTCATGTATCAATAGGCTCTGATGCCACTATCAACATGATCAGGATATAATCAGATAGTGTGAGCCATCACCTATGATGCGGCTATTACACATGTGCAGCTGTCTCCTACATCTTACACTCCTACTGCAGATGTTACACTGGAGTTAAAGATGATGTGCATCCTGCTTCATTACCAGTGTTGTGCACTACCTTACATACAGTATGTGCAGGCGGCTGTTAGATTGGGCTACACAAACCTGGTAGTTCAACCAGTGTGTCTGTACTCTCAATATCCACTCTATGTAGGTGTGTACATAGCCATTTGGCCCAGCCCTGTAACAAGGGTCACTACATATTTGCATAACATGTACACATGCACAGTTGTTATTGCTTGCAAATGATAGTAGAGAGGTGGATATTACATGTGTTATGTGCATGGATAGTTACCTGGCTCTTCCAATTATCTTTGCTATCATGCTGCTAACCTGTCAGATGAATACTACTGCTATGTATCCTGTCATGGAGTAGTATAATTGCCAATAGATATAACTACTGTTTGCATAACATAACAGAACCGCTATGTAGACTAGAATACAGATCTGCCTAGAATACTGTACATTACACAGTTATTGGCACAATATCCCACAATGCACACCATATTTGCATGGTAAGTCCACCTTTAACATGTTCATCTTACTTATACACCCTTACATATGCTGTTACAATATATTGACATATACTATCCCCTGTTATAGTACATACTTGTTGGACCAATCCTGACACTTACAGTGGCTGGAAGCGAATTGGTGGGTTCCAAGCCCATAGCATCCCTTGTGGTGTATGTAGAGTGTGCCATGTGACCTACAGCAGTACACACATAGAATACTACAAGCATTACTACTGCTTAACAATACATCGCTACAAGATAGCTATTTCCACTATATGCATTGATTACACTGTAATTCTTACAGTACAGATACTACATACACAGACATACTGCATGACATACTTAGTAATTGGAGGTGTTATTAACTAGTGTACTACTCATTCTCGGTTCGTCTTTCAGTGTTTTGTACTGTCCTACAGGTAGATACAGATGGTTTGAATGTGTGACAAGGCAACCTTTTATAGTTACAGATCAGTAACGTGCTATTCCAATGGCCAGTTGGTGTTTCTAAGTAGCTAATTACATGCACATCAGCTGTGCTGCTGCTGCCTTAGCCAATACCATGGCTACATTGGAGTATAATTGAGTATTCAACTTGGGCATTGTCCCTTTGCCTTACTTGTGAGGAAGACAGCGTGAAGGTTTTGTTTGGAATCTATTGCAACAGCTGTATTGAGACGAACAGTAATATATTGTGTGTAATGCCTAGAGGAGTTGGTCTAAATGTGAGTACTGCTTATTTCTGAACATTGCTACTTGTGCAGGGTTTGTCTGTACCTAATACTTCTGCATATGTATCAGTTTGGCCAGGTTGTTTGACCAGCTCAAGGCTGCATAGCTATGCATATAATGTTAGGGGGTTTACAGTGTACTTACCAGACATATTTAGTTTGGTGTTACTGTGTATCATACTGTGCTAATAATCAGTACTCGGCAAAACTTCCTGGTGTATGAACCTTTCAACCCTCTGAAACGGGATTAGTTCATACAAACCCTGTTACATCAGCAGCTGCTCAATTGTATAACGGCAACTATTTCACATAGGGCCATGTTAGTGTGTCTGTGTCTAGGTATGTTAAGGTTTCAGCAGATGCTGCACAGAAGTTGCATAATTGGTTATGGTATGACAGTATGTATTGATGTAATTATTTCAGTTGTGGGGTGGATGTTGGTGGGTGTACATAGCATATGCAGGTGTGTAGGAACCTCTTTTATACAACATCTTTATGTGTAATGTGTTCTTTCCCTATGTGAACACCTATCCCTTAGTGGACTAATACTATGGTAATTACAGGCTGATTCATTAAGGCACTATTAAATGCTTCCTGCATGCAGGTACTGTTAGTCCTTGAATTTTTTTGGTAATACATCGTAATGTTATAAGGATTTGCAAAATGAAAGTTGTCTGTGTAATTCTGTCATGGATATTTGCAGTCAATGCAGCTGTGCTGGTAACTGTGTCCATAGAACATATTTGTAATAGTGTGTTGGCATATACTCTTTATATGTTATGTTCATATTGTTTGGGGGAGGGGAGATGGATTGTGTGATTGCTATGGTCCATGTTATACTCAGATATGACCATTTCGGATGCTGTCTACAGACATGTATGTATGTGTGTGTGTGTATATATATATATATATATATATATATATATATATATATATATATATATATATATATATATATATATATATATATATATGTATATATATATGTATATAGATAAATACATTATTGCATATGTTTATCTGTACCCCCATAGATGTGTAGTTGTTTTTAACCTATCTATATATCTACATATATATGCATACCTGTATATATCGCCATGTCTCTCTCTCTCTCTATACATATATATATATATATATATATATATATATATATATATATATATATATATATATATATATATATATATATATATCTAAGAGCATACACCTTTAACTGGGTACATGGCAGGTTCTTCTATTTCAACACATCCCTCCCTTTTGTGTTTTAACCTGTCTGCATACACAACCGGGATAAGTACATCCCAGGTAGCTTAGTGTTAGGTTAATCTGAGGATGGAGTACATGGTTGTGGGTTCTACTCCTGGAAGGTGTTATTATTTTACTTGTCAGAGTAGGCACTAGTAGGAAAAGTGTGAACAACGCATATTTAAGTGGTTGTGAGCAGGTTTGGCCGTGGTCTGCGCAAAGTTAAGCAAAGGTCAAGCATGTGAAGCACTTCTCTGTTTACTGTGTTGTAGCACCACTTACCGTTGCACAAACACGTGGAAACCCCACTTGCAACTGCTTAAGAGTGCTTTAATCCACCTGCATCCAAAAGCCCTTATTCTGGCCCTCAAAATAACCTAACAGCCCTTGAACTCGGGACCACGAACACCACAGTCACTGACCTTACCACTAAGGCATCTGAGATATAAACGAATGTTATGGTGTTTAGAATATACATTGTACTACAGACATTCCTCACTACTGAAAACATATGTGACAATCATTTGGTGTACATATGTCTGATAGATGGTAATATTCATATGTTTGTGAAAGTAGGTGTTGCAATGTGACATGACAGGGTGTATTATGAATGAGTAAGGTTCTTGCTTTGTGTCCTTTTTATATTGTCCTCATACTCCATGTATGCCCCCTACAGTTCACTTATTGAACATCCGCCCTAGACCCTCATTGATGCATGATTGCATTACCATCATTCCTCCCCACCCCAATCTTCTCATACACAACAACCACCCCTTCTATGGTGACTTAGATTAATATTAATTGTTTTAATACCAGAGCTGCATGTGTTTTTGTGTACCTCCAATTCCTTTGGAGTGCTTCTGTGTCATGAAGTGTGTTCATAGATGCTTATATATATGGCTATTGCAGTAACTGTATAATATATATATATATATATATATATATATATATATATATATATATATATATATATATATATATATATATATATATTTCAGATAGTTTGTAAGAGTAATACATCTGTAGACTGGAATGTGTTGATTCACAAACTACAGTACATTACAATGTACTGTACATATTTACACAAGGCCACTGTCCCATTTGTGATCATTACAGTGAAATGCATATGGTATAAGGTGTAGTCTCTGGACTATGAAACATGTGTACACCTTGGATGGTTTAGTGGTACGTCCCATGACTCTAGTGTGCATGGTCCAGGGTTCGACACCTGCGATGTTTTAATGCAGAGTAAGGCTCATGTAAGCAGTTGTAAGCATGTTTTAAAAGTATTTGTGTGACATTATAGCAGCGGTTAAACACAGTTAAATAAATGTTGTAACAACCTGTGCGTGCAAACATGGCCACATCCGCTAACTACTCCAGATATATACCTGTCAGTGACGTAACATCTCACTATGTGCTGACATGACATTACATTCTCTGTTGACTGTACTCTCCTGCACACATGGGTTTATATAGGTGATTAGAATGTTTATTATACAGATGATTACTTCCTATATATGCAAGCTGTGGTTAAGGTATACTTTTGCACATGATAAACATCCCTGCCTTTATTGGGATTGTAACCTCGAATGCACAGATACTAATCGGATGCTGTAACCATTACGCTGTTGACATTAACGTTGCTTCCTCCTATTTCCTATTTAGATGATTTCTATGTGCAAGCTAGGCTAAGCAAGGGCGGGGAGCCCAAACTCACTGAGCTTCATATACTCTTAACATAACAACATATAACAAATGTACTGTGAGACAATACATTACATTCTTAACTACATTAGGCATAGCCCCTCACTGACACACTTCAAGGGAAACCTTTTTGTGTGAATGGGTAGCAAACTATACACCCCTGGGATCATGTGTCCCAGAACCATACAGCCAGGGGGTGGGGGAGCCTGTCCAGTTTGATAGCTGCAAGACCTGTTGGGGGAAATGAATGGTGTTGAATTTCCACATTAACATGCCCTCTTTAGATCACTAAGTGCCCCTATCACCCTCTACAAGTCCAGTATTCAGCAGCTTCCAGCAACTCTGCCTGGAATTGCTTCATTGGCTATGCTTGGCAGAGGCTCAATTACTTCATTAATGGTGCGGGGAATGCCAACACACTGTTGCTATGCTTCTAATTGCTCTTGGGCACATAGATAGTAGGCTATCTGTGATCCTCTAATGTGCAGACCATCACAGCCATAATATGTGAATAAACAGACCTTCAGATCACAATATACAGTGTGAACTCACCATGTAGTCAGGAAACAGTTGAGTACAGCAAGAACATATAGAACACTGATACTTAGTCACTCCAAATGCCTATCTTGGAAGCTAGAAGACTTGTATAAGTTTAAGGCTTTCTATTGCTTACTACTAGGTTGCCTACAGGGGAGATGGAAAACAAGCATACATGGGGAACATGCATGCAATGATACCATACCGGCCTATGTGTCAGCCTTGCACTTTGGAATACTGCCCAAGGCTATTGGCGCCCCCATGGTGCCTTATTTAGGAGAGTCCTGAAGCTGAATACCAGGTCCGTAAACAACACAATAGCAGATTCAATTAGGTTTATGCTACTCAACACCAGGGGTTGTGATCACAACATGCATGTACTCACAGCACTCCTCAGGATGGACAACATCAACATCTGTGCATTAACTGCAATCTGTCTTAAGGCTCCTGAGAGCACACCAGCACTACCAGACTACAACCCATACCACACATTTCAGCCACAGAACATGGACTGACAGACATGGAGGGGCTCTATCCATATTCATCAGGGATACCTACACCTCCAGGTTAGTGGGGCAGCATGATACCTCTGTGATCATCCATGTGCAGCTAACATCAGCCACAACAGCAATGTGGAATGTGGCCTGCTATGGATCACCCTCCATGACCCAGGACCTCCACTCTACCTACCTGGAGACAGTGGAAAACATGACAGTCCTAACACACACGCTGGCATTGGTCGATGTCAACTACCATACCATTAACTGGGAAACGTACTCCGGTACTCACTTCCAGGACCAGCGCTTCCTGGAATGTATCACCTCATATGCCCTGTATCAGGTGGTAACCTCCATAACGTGGGGTGGAAACTACTAGATGTGGTCATCACCAAGATGGGCAACAGGAGCACCACAGTGGAGGTTAACCGATCACTGGTTAGATCTGACCATGAACTATTCACTGTTTCCACACCCTAGCATCTCACCCCACCCACAGATACCACAGTGTATACCTTTCCTACAGCTACCTCTACACTACTAGTGACAGGGGTGGGGTTTCCCACAGCCCCCAGCTAGAGGAAACACTGCTCAAGATACAGACAGATTTACAAATGCAGTCTATAAGCACCTACATGGATGTATGGATTGTGCCATCGCTGGTAAACCAAGACTCACTCCTCCTAGACAAGGACACCAATTTGGTGGACCTCTGCAATAAGCAGGTTATACTACAGACATAGGACAGTGTTCCAGACACACAGCAAATCCCACGAAGGGCAGACATCCGTGACCACTATTAGTATGATACGTAGGTCCCTCATGACATCATCCAAGGCTAACATCAGCAGCAGGAGAATACGCAAAGGATTCAAAGATAACCACAAAGCCTTCTATGTGGTGACACACAGATTTGCACTGTGCCAGTCACAATATATGCTAAAATATAATGACCCTACTGATATTGTAACATCCTCAGGATACACTTGTGCATACTTCACCCCTAAAGAACCCACAACACTACCCGAAAGGTACAGTATCGCTAAACTGGCAAGTCGAGACACACAGGTGGAAATGGCCCTTTCTAACAGCAGAACATAGCATCAATGGAGACAGATGTTGACCCAGACTGCATCTTGCAAACTGTACAAGACAACCTGCCCCCCACCTAATTAAGCATTCCTACCTCAGCCTCTCCACAGACTACATGCCCACCACAATGGCGCTGCGGCAGCGGTTCTTCCACTCTATCCGGAGAAATCACAACTGACCATGGTAACTACCACCCCATAAGCCTGACTAGCCTGGTCTGCAATGGTATGGTTCGCATCCTCATGGCACTCATTAACATTGGTAAACTTTGAACACGTGACCCAACCCAGGTCAGCTTAGTTGAGTGCAGTTTGTGCCTACTGAATCTGTTTGACATCTTACATACAGTTACCAAGACATTAGATGACAGGGGAGGTGGTTTACACATACTAGGGGCAAAACAACCTAGTACTTTCATATTGGGAGAACCACTACATTTTCAATCATCCCCATTGGTGGCCCCTTGTCAGGTTGTATAAACGTTATGTGGACGATGTTTTTATCTTGTGGACAGGGGATGAAACATCCATGGATTGTTTTGTGGAGTACCTCCATTCTACCACTTCATTTTTCAGATTCACCAAGGTTGCTTCCCGTGTTAGACTTGACTTTCTTGATGTCCTGATTACACAAACCAGTACCGGATTCACTACAGGTTTGTATAGGAAGGACTGCTGGAAAAATACGCTGTTAACATATGACAGCATGCATCCACGTTTTACCTTCCCTGGTGTCATTAAGGGACACGTTAGTAGAATATCCAGGATCTGTACCGATGAATCTATTTTTGATGGGAAACCAATAGGTTAAAAGTTTTCTACTGGATAGGGATACCAAGGACAGATGGTGGATAGGACGATTTTGAGTAAGTAAAGCCAAAGGGAACAGATTACAAACCATGGCTATACTCCAGCACATCAGTGGTAAAAGTGGGCAGAAAAGAAGGACACCCCTTAAAAATGACTTTTACCTACAGCAGTAACATACAGGACATCACTGATATAGTAAAGAGGAATTGGAATATTCTGATCAGTGATGATAAGGTTAAAGAGGTGGTAGGTCCTGCTCCTGTCTTTGGTTATAGGAAAAACAAAATCTAAAGGACATTCTGTGTAGAGAACATACTATGCCTGAAAGGGCATTTATAAAACAAGTTGGTAGCATTACCCTGTGGAGTTTGTAAGGCTTGTCCTTATCTTAACAGGGATACGATGTTTGTGCATCACATCACAGGTAGGACCCTAGAATTGAAAGCTAGAGCAACTTGTAGGACAAAGAATATTGTATACCTGGCTGAGTGCAGTTCTTGCCCATGTTTTTATGTGGGCAAGACTAACAACATGTTCAAAGTGAGATTGCTACAGCATTTATCAGCCATCAGGAATGGTGATGTTCATAATGCCTTATGTAGGCATATTAGTGAGTTTCCTACACATGCCTTTACTTTTAGGGCTATAGTAAACGTCACATTAAATAAGAGAGGGGGGATGTAAAACTACAAACAGAACTTGCTGAGTCAAGGTGGATTATTGAACTCATGGCTCATAGATGGCCCGGTCTTAATGATGTCATACCTATGAAGCCCGCCCTGAGAAATAGGCAGGTTTTTTTATTGATCTTTGATTGGCTTAGATTTGTTTTAAATATTGTCTCAGGATGATTATGCATTGTCTGATGAAGGGTAACACCCGAAAGCGCTAACACCTTCTTTACTTGTGTTTTTGGATTTTATTTTTTGTCTTGGTTTTAATAAAGAACTTTTATACGACAGCAGCATCCTTCTGGAAGGTTTTTTCTTATATAGTTACAGATCAGTAACGTGCTATCCCAATGGCCAGTTGGTGTTTCTAAGTAGCTAATTACATGCACA
Source organism: Protopterus annectens (assembly GCF_019279795.1). NCBI lineage: Eukaryota > Metazoa > Chordata > Ceratodontiformes > Protopteridae > Protopterus > Protopterus annectens. Next base: position 1,905,349,917 of record NC_056739.1, on the reverse strand, counting down.
TCAGCTGCGCTGCTGCTGCCTTAGCCAATACCATGGCTACAGTGGAGTATAATTGAGTATTCAACTTGGGCATTGTCCCTTTGCCTTACTTGTGAGGAAGACAGCGTGAAGGTTTTGTTTGGAATCTATTGCAACAGCTGTATTGAGACGAACAGTAATATATTGTGTGTAATGCCTAGAGGAGTTGGTCTAAATGTGAGTACTGCTTACTTCTGAACATTGCTACTTGTGCAGGGTTTGTCTGTACCTAATACTTCTGCATATGTATCAGTTTGGCCAGGTTGTTTGACCAGCTCAAGGCTGCATAGCTATAGATATAATGTTAGGGGGTTTACAGTGTACTTACCAGACATATTTAGTTTGGTGTTACTGTGTATCATACTGTGCTAATAATCAGTACTCGGCAAAACTTCCTGGTGTATGAACCTTTCAACCCTCTGAAATGGGATTAGTTCATACAAACCCTGTTACATCAGCAGCTGCTCAACTGTATAACGGCAACTATTTCACATAGGGCCATGTTAGTGTGTCTGTGTCTAGGTATGTTAAGGTTTCAGCAGATGCTGTACAGAAGTTGCATAATTGGTTATGGTATGACAGTATGTATTGATGTAATTATTTCAGTTGTGGGGTAGATGTTGGTGGGTGTACATAGCATATGCAGGTGTGTAGGAACCCCTTTTATACAACATCTTTATGTGTGTCGGTGTTCTTTCCCTATGTGAACACCTATCCCTTAGTGGACTAATACTATGGTAATTACAGGCTGATTCATTAAGGCACTATTAAATGCTTCCTGCATGCAGGTACTGTTAGTCCTGGAATTTTTTTGGTAATACATCGGAATGTTATAAGGATTTGCAAAATGAAAGTTGTCTGTGTGATTCTGTCATGGATATTTGCAGTCAATGCAGTTGTGTTGGTGACTGTGTCCATAGAACATATTTGTAATAGGGCGTTGGCATACACTCTTTATATGTTATGTTCATAATGTTTGGGGGAGGGAAGATGGAATGTGTGATTGCTATGGTCCATGTTATACTCAGATATGACCGCTTCTGATGCTGTCTACAGACATGTATGTATGTGTGTGTGTGTGTGTGTATATATATATATATATATATATATATATATATATATATATGTATATAGATAAATATATTATTGCATATGTTTATCTGTACCCCCATAGATGTGTAGATGTTTTTAACCTATCTATATATCTACATATATATGCATACCTGTATATATCGACATGTCTCTCTCTCTATATATATAGATATATATATATATATATATATATATATATATATAGATATATATATATATATATATATATATATAAATATAAGACCATACACCTTTAACTGGGTAAATGGCAGGTTCTTCTATTTCAACACATCCCTCCCTTTTGTGTTTTGACCTGTCTGCATACACAACCGGGATAGGTACATCCCAGGTGGCTTAGTGTTAGGTTAATCTGAGGATGGAGTACATGGTTGTGGGTTCTACTCCTGGAAAGTGTTATTATTTTAGCTCTCAGAGTAGGCACTGGTAGGGAAAGTGTGAATAACGCACATTTACGCGGTTGTGAGCAGGTTTGCCCATGGTCTGTGCAAAGTTAAGCAAAGGTCAAACGTGTGAAGCACTTCTCCATTTACTGTGTTGTAGCACCACTTACCATTGCACAAACACGTGGAAATCCTGCTTGCAACTGCTTAAGAGTGCTTTAATCCACCTGCATCCAAAAGCCCTTATTCTAGCCCTCAAAATAACCTAACAACCCTTGAACTTGGGACCACGAACACCACAGTCACTGACCTTACCACTAAGGCATCTGAGATATAAACGAATGTTATGGTGTTTAGAATATACATTGTACTACAGACATTCCTCACTACTGAAAACATATGTGACAATCATTTGGTGTACATATGTCTGATACACGGTAATATTCATATGTTTGTGAAAGTAGGTGTTGCAATGTGACATGACAGGGTGTATTATGAATGAGTAAGGTTCTTGCTTTGTGTCCTTTTTATATTGTCCTCATACTCCATGTATGCCCCCTACAGTTCACTTATTGAACATCCGCCCTAGACCCTCATTGATGCATGATTGCATTACCCATCATTCCTCCCCCACCCCAATCTTCTCATACACAACAACCACCCCTTCTATGGTGACTTAGATTAATATTAATTGTTTTAATACCAGAGCTGCATGTGTTTTGTGTACACTCCAATTCCTTTGGAGTGCTTCTGTGTCATGAAGTGTGTTCATAGATGCTTATATATATGGCTATTGCAGTAACTGTATAATATATATATATATATATATATATATATATATATATATATATATATATATATATATATATATATATATATATATTTCGTATTAGTTTGTAACAGTAATACATCTGTAGACTGGAATGTGTTGGTTCACAAACTACAGTACATTACAATGTACTGTACATATGTACACAAGGCCACTGTCTCATTTGTAATCATTACAGTGAAATGCATATGGTATAAGGTGTAGTCTCTGGACCATGAAACTTGTGTACACCTTGGATGGCTTAGTGGTACGTCCCATGACTATAGTGTGCATGGTCCAGGGTTCGACACCTACAATGTTTTTTAATGCAGAGTAAGGCTCATGTAAGCAGTTGTAAGCATGTTTAAAAGTGTTTGTGTGACATTATAGCAGCAGTTAAACACAGTTAAACAAATGTTGTAACGTATAACCTGTGCGTGCAAACACGGCCACATCCGCTAACTACTCCTGATATATACCTGTCAGTGACGTAACATCTCACTATGTGCTGACATGACATTACATTCTCTGTTGACTGTACTCTCCTGCACACATGGGTTTATATAGGTGATTAGAATGTTTATTATACAGATGATTACTTCCTATATATGCAAGCTGTGGTTAAGGTATACTTTTGCACATGATAAACATCCCTGCCTTTATTGGGATTGTAACCTCGAATGCACAGATACTAATCGGATGCTGTAATCATTACACTGTTGACATTAACGTTGCTTCCTCCTATTTCCTATTTAGATGATTTCTATGTGCAAGCTAGGCTAAGCAAAGGACGGGAGCCCCCAAACTCACTGAGCTTCATATACTCTTAACATAACAACATATAACAAATGTACTGTGAGACAATACATTACATTCCTAACTACATTAGGCATAGCCCCTCACTGACACACTTCAAGGGAAACCTTTTTGTGTGAATGGGTAGCAAACTATACACCCCTGGGATCATGTGTCCCAGAACCATACAGCCAGGGGGTGGGGGAGCCTGTCCAGTTTGATAGCTGCAAGACCTGTTGGGGGAATTTAATGGAGTTGACTTGCCACATTAACATGCCCTCTTTAGATCACTAAGTGCTCCTATCACCCTCCACAACACCAGTCTTCAACAGCTTCCTGCAACTCTGCCTGGAATTGCTTCATTGGCTATGCTTGATAGAGGCTCAGTTACTTCATCAATGGTGCAGGGAAGGCCAACACACAGTTGCTATTCTTCTAATTGCCCTTGGGCAGATGGATAGTAGGTTATCTGTGCACCTCTAACGTGCAGGCCATCACAGCCATAATATGTGAATAAACAGACTTTCAGATCACACAATATACAGTGTGAACTCACCATGTAGTCAGGAAACAGTTGAGTACAGCAAGATCATACAGAACACTGATACTTAGTCACTCCAAATGCCTATCTTGGAAGCTAGAAGACTTGTATAAGTTTAAGGCTTTCTATTGCTTACTACTAGGTTACCTACAGAGGAGATGGAAAACAAGCATACATGGGGAACATGCATGCAATGATACCATACCGGCCTATGTGTCAGCCTTGCACTTTGGAATACTGCCCAAGGCTATTGGTGCCCCCATGGTGCCTTATTTAGGAGAGTCCTGAATCTGAATACCAGGTCCGTAAACAGCACAATAGCAGATTCAGTGAGGTTTATGCTACTCAACACCAGGGGTTGTGATCACAACATGCATGTACTCACAGCACTCCTCAGGATGGACAACATCAACATCTGTGCATTAACTGCAATCTGTCTTAAGGCTCCTGAGAGCACACCAGCACTACCAGACTACAACCCATACCACACATTTCAGCCACAGAACATGGACTGACAGACATGGAGGGGCTCTATCCATATTCATCAGGGATACCTACACCTCCAGGTTAGTGGGGCAGCATGATACCTCTGTGATCATCCATGTGCAGCTAACATCAGCCACAACAGCAATGTGGAATGTGGCCTGCTACAGATCACCCTCCATGACCCAGGACCTCCACTCTACCTACCTGGAGACAGTGGAGAACATGACAGTCCTAACACACACCCTGGCATTGGTCGATGTCAACTACCATACCATTAACTGGGAAAAGTACTCCGGTACTCACTTCCAGGACCAGCGCTTCCTGGAATGTTTCACCTCATATGCCCTGTATCAGGTGGTAACCTCCCTAACGTGGGGTGGAAACTACTAGATGTGGTCATCACCAAGATGGGCAACAGGAGCACCACAGTGGAGGTTAACCGATCACTGGTTAGATCTGACCATGAACTATTCACTGTTTCCACACCCTAGCATCTCACCCCACCCACGGATACCACAGTGTATACCTTTCCTACAGCTACCTCTACACTACTAGTGACAGGGGTGGGGGGTTTCACAGCCCCCACGCTAAGAGGAAACACTGCTCAAGATACAGACAGATTTACAAATGCAGTCTATAAGCACCTACATGGATGTATGGATTGTGCCATCGCTGGTAAACCAAGACTCACTCCTCCTAGACAAGGACACCAATTTGGTGGACCTCTGCAATAAGCAGGTTATACTGCAGATGTAGGGCAGTGTTCCGGACACACAGCAAATCCCACGAAGGGCAGACATCCGTGACCACTATTAGTATGATAAGTAGGTCCCTCATGACATCATCCAAGGCTAACATCAGCAGGAGAATACGCAAGGATTCTAAAGATAACCACAAAGCCTTCTATGTGGTGACACACAGATTTGCACTGTGGCAGTGCAATATAGCACAAAATAGGCTGACCCTACTGATATCAGCAACATCCTTGCGGATACATTCTGTGCATACTTCACCCCCTAAAGAACCCACAACACTACCCGAAAGGTACAGTATCGCAACCGTCAGAGACACACAGGTGGAAATGGCCCTTTCTAACAGCAGAACATAGCATCAATGGAGACAGATGTTGACCCAGACTGCATCTTGCAAACTGTACAAGACAACCTGCCCCCCACCTAATTAAGCATTCCTACCTCAGCCTCTCCACAGACTACATGCCCATACAATGGCGCGTGGCAACGGTTATTCCACTCTATCACGGAGAAATCACAACTGACCATGGTAACTACCACCCCATAAGCCTGACTAGCCTGGTCTGCAATGGTATGGTTCACATCCTCATGGCACTCATTAACACTGGTAAACTTCGAACACGTGACCCACCCAGGTCAGCTTAGTTGAGTGCAGTTTGTGCCTACTGAACCTGTTTGACATCTTACATAGAGTTACCATGATATTAGATGACAGGGGAGGTGGTTTACACATACTACCTGGACCTCACCAAGGCTTTTGACACCATGCCCCACTTGGGTATTATTGATAAACGCAGCAGCCTGTACATTCACCCATACATGACAGGTCGGGTTGTCAATGGGCTTACACACAGAACCCACATGTTAAGACTAGTGGTCTCCAGGTCCAACTCTTGAACAGTCATGACTGGTGTCCCACAGTACTCAGTCCTGGGAGCCCTACTGTTTGGCATATACATCTCAGATGTACAAGCAAACACAGGTGGACTATGGCAGACCATGTTTGGCAATGACTGCAAACTAGGAGCCATGATTGATAGCCAGCTGACACGTACATACCCCAGGGAGGCCTCACAGATAATGTCTAAGGGTGCCAACGACACGGCCTCCAGCCAAGGGTCACTAACTGCATGGTCATTTCATTGTGGAATTAGCACCCACATATTAACACATGAGAGGCAGCCACTTTAATACAGATGAGGTAATTGGGTATCTGGAGACTAAAGTAGATAGTGATCTCCCTTGTGACAATCATATCTCCACAGTAGTTAGGACATCCTTCTATGTGCGCCATCTGACTACTAAAGGATTCCCATCTAGACATACTGGGGTTATAGTGCCCCTTTACTCATCACTCATAGGTCCCATCATAGGGTATAATAATCCATGTGGGATGTACCTCAGAGAACACATCTAACAGCTGGGGGGTCCACGAATGTACCTCACCAAGGGGAATACTGGCCTCCAAAATATAGCCTATACAGCCGGACTGAATAAACTCCTGCTTTACTCAGTGGCATCTCATTTACCCAGAGATGATCTCCACTGACCAACACAGCCATGTTGAACTCAGGCTTGATGGATATGCTCCACCTATGGGAATCCATGTTACAGTGAGCCACACACTGTAGTGAACTGACCTTGCCACAACAATAACCGGAAGATGCTGGAGGGACAGCTTCCTGTGACAGACACTACCCATACTTTGGAACAACATCCCTAACTACATTATAAAGAGCCCCTCACTAACACTCTGCAAGAGAAACCTTGAAGGGTGGGTGGAGAACAGTAGATGCACCCGAGGGATCCTGCCATTGGCTCTGCTCCACAGAGGAATGGTTAATGACTCAATGGGGTGGCAAACACTGACACATTTTGGCTGGCCTTATGAAAGGCCTCTGGCAGTTGGCCAAATATGTACCTATGAATCTATACAGACAGTATCTGCATATGCTGATAGCTTAATTTACTGTTCAGGTGTTGACCTACCTTGTGCCAATGGCTGTTGTGTGTGCAATAGTTGAGGGCTGCCTATGTTGGATGCACACAGTAGACTGCCTATACATGACAATTTACAGGTAGTCTTGTATGTGTGCCATCCATTTTTACTGTGTGTGCAGGTGGAGAAAGGTGTCAGTCCCTAGGTGCCATCAGTGTGCGCTATACATTCCCTCTTTGCCAAGGCATGGGCATACTGAGCACGCCTCTGTCTGCATACTGGGGCTGGCTCAGGGTGTTCATGGTCTGAGTACCTCTGGGCCTGTGGGGCCCTTGGCAATGGTGGTGAGCTGTGAGGGCCTTCACCATTCTGTCCCTGCTGCAGCTGTTTCTGAAGGACCATATTGTGTAGCATGGCACATACTATGAAGATGTGGGCACACGTGCCTGGAGAGTACTGCAAGGCTCCACCAGATATGTCCAAGCAACGGAACCCTGATTTCAGCATCCCAAACACACACTCTATGATGATTCTGATCTGTGCGTATTCTTCATTAGGGCATTCCTGCATGGGTGTGTGTGCATTTCTGATGGGAGTCATCATCTGCATTTCCAGTGCATAGCCAGCATCCCCTACCAGGTGGCCATTTGGGATGTCCCCCCTGGCAAATTACCGATGCAGCTGTGAGGCATGCCAGATGTGGGAGTCGTGATAGCATCCAGGGCTGCCAGCACACACATCCATGATAATGCCCTGGGCATTGCACATGACCTGGCAGTTGATGGAGAGGTATCCCTTGCTGTTTATGTAGCACCTTCCCTGCTCACCGGGTGGAGACTTGATCTGTATGTGTGTGCAGTCTATTGCACCCAGTACTTCCGGGTATTCTGCCACATGGTGGAAGAGATGCATATTGCTGGCTAACTCCTCCTGCATTCGGGGGAAGTATATGTGCTTATTGGCATGTGGTAACATGGCAGCCAGGAACTGGTGTAGTACCCTGGATGCTGATGCCTGTGAGATCCCCATGATATCCCCAGTTGGTCTTTGAAAGGTACCTGTAGCTAGTATTCTCAGGCTTACACATACCTTCGTATCCACTGGGATGGGTTCCCTTCTGTTTGTTCTGGCTCTGAGGCGTGGCTGGCACAGCTCCACAAGTTACTGTAGGGAGTTCCTGTCCACCCTGTAATGCTCTACTATCTCCAGATCATGTAGCCTCTGGTAGGTTATCCTGGATCTGAACACTCTCCTCCTCCTCTGGTGCCTGCGGTGATCGTTTTCATCATCCTCTACACCACCTTCAGTCCCCAACACATGCTGGTGGATCAAAGCTATGGCAGCCCCTAACATGTACATAATAAAAGTTCCTCATCTGTATACACCACCTCTGCAGAATGTATGGGAATACACAAATGTGTGTGAGGTGTTTTCACACTTTATAGTATTGTGCTATGGATGCTGCTGATGTAAGTGGGTGTGTTTGAAGTATTCCAGCTGCTGCGTGTCTTAATTATGGGTTTTGCAATGAGTACTGCAAGTGTGGGGCCTTTACTGTGGAGATCTGCTTCCCTATCTTAATTACTCTGTTGCCCTTTAATTCACTTTTAGACCTGGATCCCCTCCCATTATCAGGCATGCATCCACCTGCCGTCTTTCTTGTTTTGTACTTTCCCTACCCTGTCATGGCAAAATGTTCCTTGTAGCTGATATACTGCATATCGCCTTTGTTCTGCTTTGACACTTTGCTGTTTTCTTTGCAGCCCCTCCCCTTCCCTGTTCTGCAGGTAGCTGCTTGCAGCCTTGTTAGCTGTTGTCAATGGCCACTGTAGGCTCCTAGGTGTTAATTAGTCATTTGTACTCCAGTTTCACTGCTGCAGCATTTCCTTATTTCTTTCCTATATCCTTCCTGTTTCAGCTGCAGTGCACAATGCGCATACCCATTTACCGGGTTTACGTGCGTTTTCATCTCCATTCACATGCATACTCGGTTACCTTGTGTACTCTCAGCTAAGCATAGCTATGGGCAATTCGACACACCCCTATCCTTCAGCTTTGCCTAGCTAGGGGCAGACCAGTTTAGCAATGCTCTAATGTGCTTACAGCAATGGTGACACACCCCTCTTTTGATGTCATCTTTATCTGAAGGGCTCACCTCGGTGTTATAACGCTACGCTGTGATATGCATCCTTATACCAGCAGGAAGTCTGCGATTCACTATTACTCCTCTCATTTGCATGGCATTGCCTAGTAATTCCTAACTACTGCGCATAACACTGTCACTGCTCTTTAGCAACCATTGCGCCATGAGTATGGTGTAGCATGCCTGCCATTGACTATTATGGGGAAATTGTGTTATGTGTTTCATTGCGGTTTTATTCTATATTTTTATATATTCCTTGCATTCCCCTTTGCACACCGCTGCCCTACGCTTCCACTTTGCGATAGTGTGACTATATATAGTAAATGTTAATTTTATATTTTGTACATTTTTTTTATGCCAATGGCTATATATTTAGCCATTGGCATATATTAACATTATAATACATGTGCTTGGTCAGTTGTCATGGCTCTGATTTTATGTTTACAAAAATGTAAACCGTTTTTTATGGTTTACATTTCTGCTTGCTTACACTCTGCCTGCACCACTTCCTGAATTGCTACATACCTTCATTTGCATGCTACACTGCTGCACATGGGGTAATTAGCATACAAGACTCAGGAGTTGTGCGGGTATAGTGTACGCTGGTAGTGCACATGGAAACAGCTCATACCTAAATCGCTCGCCGGCAATATTTGGTGTTAGAACGCCGAATCTATGCCTGCACCTGGTGCAAGCTTCATGAATCCCGGGGACATTCTTTCGAAAGGGTCTTGGGTGAACATAAAAGGCTGAAAACGCAAAATATTGAACTGGCTGTTAAGCAAATTCTTTCCCTGGGAAAGAATTTGCTTGGCCGCTTTGGTACTTTGCCATTTTCGGCACTGTAGTGTGGTCTCAGAGTTGGTATATTTAAGTAGGGTGAAGCCCCCCACTTAATGTAATGTTTGAAACTGTTTTTTATTTTTATTTTTTTGTTCGCTGTTAAGACACTTCGACATTATAAGATTTTGCTTACATAGGGTCGATTAATCACCGTTCGCTTTTTTAAGCATTCGGTGATCTAATATAGACCCACACACCAACTACACATAATTTTCTCACACATTCCAAACCCACATTTTCACCCATATGTGCATGTAGCAACATCACATATACTTATTTGATAAACTGAGTAGAGAGCATGGAGGATGGCACAACATTCATATTTTGTATCTCACTCATAGCTTCCACCTAAATAAAGTATTTTCTAGTGAGAAATGATGCTGTACAACATTTCTGACTAATTAAAACAACTTAAAAGCACATAGGATATCTAGTTGCCAAAGGCAGATCTCTTATGAAGTAGTCTTTCTTGTTTTCTGCCTCTTTTGCTTCATTCTGTTGACCTAATTTCCAGCACCCTTTCTAAAATGATTATAACATGCTATCATGCCCTGCAGAGTGAAATTGTTTCTTTGGTTTGTTTCAACTAAATCTGCTTTATATATATATTTATGTATATATATATATATATATATATATATATATATATATATATATATATATATATATATATAACTGTCACTATATATATATATATATATATATATATATATATATATATATATATATATAAAACTCACTATATATATATAGTCATATATAACTGTCACTATTTTCTCTCTCTTCCTCCCTTATTTTACTTCTCACCTCTGTTCATCCTATTTGACACATAACAGTTCAATTTCTGCAGATCATGCCCCAATACATTTGTTCTTTGAAGTGTGACCTTATTTACTACCTTCAAAGTTTTTTTCTCATTCCATACCTCTGATCCTTATTAGAATCTTAGTGAGGATTGTCTATAAACTGCCTATCTGCTTGATATATTTCATGTTAAAGCCTCCAGATATGTACTTCTATGCTTTTTTTGGCAGGTTAAAATATTTTATGCACTCCTGTAATTAAATTTTTTAAATGCTGCCATAAACATTCATACATGCTTAGCCATCTTCAATTCACTTTACACTGTTTGTAGATCTTTCTTATCATCTGCTTCTATAACTCCTCCAGTTTCTTATAGCCAAGTTATTTTCTTTTCCTCTTATCTTTAGGGTAGATAGATAGATAGATAGATAGATAGATAGATAGATAGATAGATAGATAGATAGATAGACTTGTATGGTTACACTAACGGTCAGTTAATTCTGGTTATTTAGAAACTTCATGGATGTATTTACTGTCTGAGTCCTTAAACTATCTGCTACACCCCATTCTATAACATTGTTAGTTACATTTATTCCTCTACTTGCATGTGTTGTTTCACGTTCCTTTTTAACTCAAGAATTGAGCAGATGCACAAAATTTAATTTAGGCTACACGTATGTAGTTCTAAATGACAATAACTTTTTTTTTTACTTTGACTTCTGT